>NW_024080666.1:2790378-3198545 GCF_003009895.1 Hyaena hyaena
GGCGGGGGTTGGCTTTCTGGTGGAGCGGGAAGCCGTAAACCAAAGCAGGGGTCCCGTGGCCAACACGCCCACCAGCCTGGAGGTCCCCGGGCCCAGAACCAGGTGTCCCCTCCTGGGACCACGCCTCTAACCCCGGCCTCCTCTCTGTGCATCCCTACAGGGCTCTGGCTGAGACCATGGCCAATGGCATCGACGAGCTCATTGGCATTCCCTTCCCCAACCACAGCAGCGAGGTGCTGTGCAGCCTGAACGAGCAGCGGCAGGACGGCCTGCTCTGCGACGTGCTCCTTGTGGTGCAAGAACACGAATACCGCACGCACCGCGCCGTCCTGGCGGCCTGCAGCAAGTACTTCCAGAAGCTGTTCACGGCCGGCGCCCTGGCCAGTCAGCCGTACGTCTACGAGATCGACTTCGTCCAGCCCGAGGCCCTGGCTGCCATCCTGGACTTCGCCTACACCTCCACGCTCACCATCACCGCCTCCAACGTCAAGCACGTCCTCAACGCCGCCAGGATGCTGGAGATCCAGTGCATCGTGAACGTGTGCCTGGAGATCATGGAGCCCGGCGGCGACGGCGGGGAGGAGGATGACAAGGAGGACGACGACGACGACGAAGAGGACGACGACGAGGAGGACGAGGAGGAGGAGGAGGAGGAGGAGGAGGAGGAAGACGAGGATGACGACACTGAGGACTTTGCGGATCAGGAAAACTTGCCTGACCCCCAGGACATCAACTGCCACCAAAGCCCCTCCAAGACGGACCATCTCCCGGAGAAGGCCTATTCCGACGCGCCCAGGGACTTCCCCGATTCCTTCCAGGCCGGCAGCCCCGGCCATCTGGGCGTCATCCGGGACTTCTCCATCGAATCCTTGCTGAGGGAGAACCTGTACCCCAAAGCCAACATCACTGATAGGAGACCCTCCTTATCTCCCTTCGCCCCTGACTTCTTCCCACACCTCTGGCCAGGGGACTTCGGTGCCTTTGCCCAGCTGCCTGAGCAGCCCATGGACAGCGGGCCGCTAGACCTGGTCATCAAGAACCGGAAGATCAAAGAGGAGGAGAAGGAGGAGCTGCCCCCGCCCCCACCACCCCCGTTCCCCAACGACTTCTTCAAGGACATGTTCCCTGACCTCCCTGGGGGGCCGCTGGGCCCCCTCAAGGCGGAGAACGACTACGGTGCCTATCTCAACTTCCTGAGTGCCACCCACCTGGGGGGCCTCTTCCCGCCCTGGCCGCTGGTGCAGGAGCGCAAGCTGAAGCCCAAGGCCTCCCAGCAGTGCCCCATCTGCCACAAGGTCATCATGGGGGCCGGGAAGCTGCCGCGGCACATGAGGACCCACACCGGGGAGAAGCCATACATGTGCAACATCTGTGAGGTCCGCTTTACCAGGTGCGTATCACAGCCCCTCAGACAGGGCACCGGGGGGCCGGGGTGGGGGGCGGGGGGACCTCACGACGACAGTGGAGAGTGACACGGACGGCTGGGACGGAGATGCCAGTTCGGGGTAGGCCCCGCCGGGCCCCAGGTACATGGTACGTTTATTCACCTTCCCTGGTGGGGCGATTTCCAAACCCTCCTTAAGGGCTAAAATATTGTCCAAAATAGGCTATTAGGTGGAAGAGCAAGATATGATACAGACGAGAGCAGAGCTGTTCTGGTTCAGTCAGAAGCGGGGGGCCTCCGCTCCTGGCTTGCTTGACCTCCCTCTCCCCTTCCCCACTGGGGAGCCACGAAGGCGCTCAGAAGCCTCCCCACCCCCCGTGGAACGCCGCTCCTTTATTTTATTCGGGGCATGCACCGCATGCCGGGGCTGTCCTAAATGGACACGTATTGTCACTACGCCCAGGTCCCGGGAAGATGGGGAGGGGCTCTGGCCTTTGTTTACAGGTGAGCAGTCCACCTCCCGGTGGCTAGTTGGCCACTCTCGTAAGCACACGCAGAGGAAGCTGCCAGAGCTGGGGCCTGTAAGATAGCAAAATGCGTGACCAGGAGACTATAGAGACCCCTGGAGCCCTTTCCATCTTCTTTAGGATCAGATCTAAAGGATAAGTCTCTTTTTTATGTTCTCTGCCTTGACTCTCCATGTTAGGAAGAGGGTTAACTTTATGTGGTTATAAAATTGGAAATTTGAAATCAATACATGACAAACCTTTCATGTTTCACAGACTCCGTGCGCTTTAGCAAGCGTGTGTTATGTACTCCCCTCTGCACTGCGACTTTCGGGTTCAAAACTAATTAGTGGGATGATGTGGGGTCTGTTTCGTTCCCTACTCGATTTTGATGGTCCTCGTTTGGGGAAAATACGGTCTGTTGGTGCTGTTTTTGGTCACCGGTGTGAGGCTGACCCTCCAGGCCGTTTTGACGGCAGAGAAAGTTCTGGTGAGTGGTGTTGCGTCAGGGCTTGGTCATTTCTGTGTGTCGGATGTGGATAAAGCCTGGTGGATGCCCCGCTCTGTGACCATGACTGACCAGACTAGGTGCTTTCCTTTAGATGTGCATTTCTATTCAAATCGTATCCTCTGGTTTTTGGAGTCCATGATTTCCTTCTCTTCCAGGTCCTAGGCTTATCTTGAATTAAAATCCATTGGTTATATAAGAGGAACCCAAGTACCTATTTTCTTACCTGCATTTCTTTAGTCACACTGCCACCGTCCCTGACAAAGAACCCAGCCTGAGACCCACACGTATACCAATGGTGCCGCCATTACCCCACCCCCTCTTGGAAATTTCTCTTTGGGAACTGCTGGGGGCTCATTCTTCTGATTTTCCTCAGTGGGCCCTTTGAGGATAGAGTGAAATTGCTTTGAGTCAAGTTGAACAGCAAATCAGGAACAGTACTTTTTGGGCATAAAAAGATGAGTCTTATAAAGTAATGAGACCCAGTATCTTGCGTGGCTTAAAAACTCTATTTGAAATCTCCAGAGAAGCATGTTGGAAATGTGTTCAGGTGACCATGGCATTGCTAAAATAGCTCTGCAGCTGGCTCCTCTGGTGACCGTTTCGAAGCACAATACTGGTTGTTTCAAAGGTGGCCTTGGGGTCCCCGCACAGCTGCTTCTGGGAGGAAAACCCCACACAGAATCTCTCCCAGATGCTTTGAGCTGACAGTGGAGGGAGAGTCTCCAGGTGCAGAGGGGCGGGGCGCCCACCTTCCCCACGTGCAGCCCCTTCTGCCCGGCAGTGCTGACCTCAGGGTGTTCTGCTGTTATTGCCACATAACGGCCGGACCCAGAGTTCCTGGGGCTCCCCTCCCCTGGCATATCCCTCACTAATGGCCCTGCCGCTCTGATGCCCCATCCCCCCCCCCCACCTTCTCCTGAATTCTCCTTAGCCCACGGGCCCGGCCTGAACACCTGAACCAGGTGTGACACGAGCACAGGGATACCGGGATAACATTAGGGAGATAAACTAGGGCACAGTCCACGCTGGAGTACCCTTCACCCATCTCCAGCCTGTGACTCCCAGTCCATGCCCGGGGATGACTTCAAAGACTAGTACGCTCTTCACAAACCGAGGCCCCAGGTCAGCCTCAGTGACCCCTCCTGCCGCCCGGGGTCCCTGTCCCTAATTTCCCATACCCGTTCCCTTCACGGATGGGACACCGCTCCCTTCAGGGGAGCCCCAGGCCTGTGGCTTCGGGGACATGCACGTCTCAGCACGCCACACAGCGAGCTTACCCAGGACCCCACGTCCCTTCCCTCCAGGTCCTTCCCACACACAGCCTTCTGTGCAGGCCACGCCGGTCAGGGGCCCCTGCCTTCCCCAGGGAGGGCGGTAAACTCGGTCCGTCACTGCAGACAGATTTCTCACCCCTCCTGACACGAGAACATTCTCTGAGTAGGCCTCCTGGTTTGGGCAGGATATTGGGTTTACGGGAGGGCTGCATTCCAGAACCCTCCCTCCAGCACATTCCTGATGATCACTTCGGGGGCCTCTGAGCCTGCAGCCTCGCCAGCCCTCCGGGCCGGACCAGCCGCAGGGCGGCCTTGCATCTGCCCTGCCCTCCCTCTGGTTCGCTCCTGCTCAGTTCAGCCACAACCGTCCAGTCCGGGGGGGCCCCCAGAAGCAGCTGGGTCCTGCCTCTGTCAGCACCTCCCCTCACCCGGTTCCCACCGGACTGGGACCTTGCTGACAAAGATCAGACTTGCTTGTGGACATTCCCTTCCTGGGGGCAGCGGAGCCCCAGAGTGGGGGACGGCTGGACATTTTCCTGCCCTGCTCACACAGGGGACTCTGGGGGCGTTATTTCCTACCGTGGGCTGTGGCCGCCCGCCTGGATCACTCCCTGACCGCCCTCCGTGTCACATTCTTCAGAAGAGCTGGCTCCATGTTCCGTCCCGCCCCCTCCCAGAGCTGCCCTGCAAGGATTCTTTTCTGTTCCCCCCGCAGCCTGTCCATGTAGGGTGTCCCCTGCCTCTCCCTGCAGCCAAGTCCCCTTACAGCCTTTCCATGGGGACCTTCTCTGTGGCTGACCTGCAGCCACCACCCAAAACACCTTCCCTCCCTCCCCAGACGGAGGCTCTTCCTCAGCCACTTACAGCATCTGCTGCCTTTGACTCAGAATTCCCAGACTCCCTTGCAAGGCCAAGCCGCTCCTTGGAAGCCAGCCCCCCAGAGGCTGGGGGAGCCCGGACAGGCCGCCCTCAACTCCTTCTCCTGGACACTATCTTCTCTTTCTTTCCTGGAACAGGACTGGGCTCCCACTCTCCAGTCAGGCCTCCTTTCCCTTCTCTGTGAGGCGAACCCACTTCCCATCGCCCCGAGGCATGTTGGAGCGGCCTACCTTCTTCTTGCAAAGAGGCCCTTTGGCTCAGGCTCCAAGTTCCAGCCTCAGATGCCAATGCCCAGAATGTCCGCACCCATGGGGACGGCATTCCTAATGGCTTCAGCCACCGTGGTGGAAAGGCCCGGGATTCCTTCCCACAGAGCCCATTCTGCCCCCAAAGGCTGCCTGTAGCTCTCACTCTCCAAGAAGAGAGATGAAGGCCTCCCCTGCCATGGTGTTGTCTATCCCTTGGCGTCAGACCCTCACCCCTGAGATGGCGCTCCATTTCCACCAGCCCTGGGGACCGTTGTCCTACACCCATTGTTCCAGACAGAACACACTCTTGGGACACCAAGCAAGGCCTCGAAGGCTCCAACCAGACTATGTTTCTTTGATCCCAAGCTGTCCCCTCCTAGCTCTGGTCACCCCACAATCCCGTGGAATCCTTCTGCCTGGGCCTCACGCCCTGAGCCCCACTCTCTGGCCAGCTGTGACTCCCCGCCCTCCCCCAGCTTCCACGGGGTCTCCCGCCACTGTCCCATAAAGGCCGCAGGGTTTTGCCTCCCGTGCCTGCCGCCAGCGTGAGCCCCGTGCTGCCTGCTCCACACGCCGGCAGCAGTCTGCTCTCTAGACCAGGCCAGGAGCCTGGCTGCTGCTTTTTCCCGTATTTTCCTGTTAGCCCTCCCACTGCTGGCAGCCCTGGGGACCTTATTAAGATAATGCAATGTCATTAGCAGTGGCAGCAGGAAGAGGGTTTGTCTTAGACCATCAGGTTACCAAGAAGTCTGGGCGGATGGTGCTGGGAAAGCATTATCGTGACTGGGAGCCCTCGTAGAGACCGAGGCCCCCGGGCGAGACCCCGCAGCCCTTTCTTTCACTCAGGGGAATGAGCTCATGAGGACCGGCTCATCTTTCCCACGATAAGCTTTCTGGGCTGGAAGGGGGAATGCAGATCAAAGCTTGGGTGCATGTGGCCTGGGCTGGTCCCCAGTGCCAAGTAAAGGAAGGGGAAGGCAGACAAGGGAACCGGGGTGAGCACGAGCCCACTGGGGTTGGAGCAGGGGGTCCTGAGAGCCGATCCTGCAGCTGCAGGTCTGTGGTCAGTCGACAAACGTGCCATGAGCACCCACTGCACGTTCCCTGTTGTGCAGGATACAGAAGCACCTGGCAGATTCTCAACCAAGCAGATCCGGTACCCAGGAACCCCAGGTTCAGGGCCTGGTTCAGCCTCTCATCTCCTGTGTGACCTTGGCCTCCTCCCCTCTCTGGGTCTCGGGTTCCCCACGTGTCATGTGAGGGGCTTGGAGCAGGCACTTCCTAAAGTTGACCCCCAGCCCATGATTCCATTCAGATATTGCCCAGGGTCAGAGAAGCTACAGACGCATTACTGCAGCCTCTCTGCCCCAGTTTCCTCCTGACAGTGATGGCGACACGGACTCCACAGGCTTCAGTGAGATAAGGTGTGACCGCCCGGTGCCCAGCAAGCACCTGATCCGTGCTAATGGTTAGTACAGGGAGCCTTGGTTCCTTATCTGCAGTGGCTGGGGCCCGGTGTGCCTCGCCCATCAGAGTGCATCACCTCGCTGCCCAGGCTTCTAACGAGACGGGGCTGCAGGAGCCAGGGACAGGGCAGTGGCTCTGCAGAGACGAGGGACAGCTCAGGAAGAAAGCACACGTGATGGCCCCTGCCCTGGAATGACATGCATGGGAAATAGAAGCAGCAAAAGCGCCTCTGAGCAATGTGTTCATCTGCCAAGAGCACCTAGATGGTCGAAAGGGGCCGCAGTGCAGACAGAGGGGCTCGGCTCCCAGAGCTCCCCGTCCTGCAGGCGAGCAGGGGCGGGAGACAATGCTGACACCTGTGGGGTCATTTGGGAACAGGAGACGGTGATGCCAACACAGTGTCCTCTGTTGCTCCCTCCTTGCCCCTCGGTGCCCCAGCTTGAGGTGCAGCATTCAGGTCACAGGTGCTCTGGAAGGTGAGGGCAAAGGACAAGACCTGGGCAGACAGGGAAAGATCTGTAGAGGATTGCCTTTGAATTGACCTTGAAACGTTGGCGGGAGCAGCTGGAGGAGGGGTTGGGAGGGAGACATTTCAAGCAGTGCAGTTTGCAAAAGTAACCTGGGAGAGAGGTGCAGGGAGGAGGGGGGCCGCATCAAGGGGTTCACGGCTGGAAAGGAAGGAGTGCACACGCTGACATCCGGGCTCGGACCTCTGGCAGGACCCCAGAGATGGGGCATTGGCGTCCGGACACAAGACCTGCACAGAGACGGAAGGACACGGGGTTTACCAGGTGTCCATCTCACAATATGGCAGGCTCTGCATTGGAGGGAGGGAAGGCTGGAAGTCAGGCTCGTGCCCGAGGGTGGCCAGAGAGGGCGTGGCCAGAGCACGGGCTGCGAGAGGAGCAGCACGTCCATGGGGGTGCGGGTGCGGGTGCTGCGCCGCGGGGGCTGGGGGCTAGCAAGTAGGTGGGCCATCTTTTTTTTTTTTTTCCCAGCTTCATTGAGATATAACTGACGTATAACACATCAGTCAGGTATACAGTGTCATGATTTCACAAAAACATGGTGGTACACACATTAACACACATCCATCACCTCAGATGGGGTAAAACAGCCATAATATATGAAGCCAACTAGCGGGAAGAGATTCAGTATAAGCCCATTACCCAGATGCAAACACTCCCCAAACACCAGACGTCAGAGGTCCCCATTGTAGAGGTCTGGCCGCTGTGGCCCAGGACAGCTAAGGACCTGGTCCGGTCCTTGGAGTGTGCCTGGCCCCGGGCCCAGCTCTGCCGGGTCCTGTAACACAAAGGTCGTTACGGGGAAAAAAGGAGGAGGCGTGACTTTGGAAAGCCCTTCCCTCTCTGTCATTGCTTTCCTCCTCTCAAGAGTTAAGGGATTGAATGAAATCAGTATTTTCAAGGTCCTCACAAGTCTGCAGTTAATAATGCAGGTTACTGGGCCCACCGACTCAGACTGTGAATCAGAACATATCAATGTGACCCTGGGAGACTGGATGATCTCGACAATTTTTTTTCCAGGACTGACTTACCATAAGCTGTGCAGCTCTACCCTCCCCACTGCTCCCACGAAAAGTCTCTGTTAGGCACCGGCGGCTCCTGCCCAGGGCTGAGCCGCTCCCCAGCAGGCCCCAGTCTTCTGGCCGCACAGGCAGAAAGCTGGCTGCAAATGCCCTGTTTTGATTATTCTAGTGTGCACTTTCCAAGGCAGCCCCGAGAGGCCGCAGGCTGGTAGTCCCCGGTTTGAAAATCTACCCTTTCTCAACCTCCGAAGAGCTTGCAGACAAACCGTACCCCAGACTGCTCCCCAGACTCCTTTGCCCCTCATGCCTGGACACCTTTGGGAAAGTTGGTTGACTTCTCTGAGCCTCAACTCTCCCTCTAAGTGAGGAAATCATTCGAGGTATGTTGAGTCTAACCCATACAAACTCAGCTTCCCTCATCAGTCCTGGACAATAGGAACTGATGTCTGGCCCTAGGTTCAGTTCTGCACAGAGAGGTTAAGTAACTTTCCTGAGGTCCCCCAGAAAGTTAGTGGTGGGTCTGCCGCTGCAGCAGGGGCTCCCAGGCCCCTAATGGGGGCCGCACTCCTACCATAACTCGCCTCTGAATAACAACTTTCCAGGGTCATTGAAATGGTGTAGTCATCTGCCCATAGCAGGTGCTCAATAAAAGGAAGTCACCTCCTTGCACTTCCTACACATGTCAGCTAATGGCTGCTGAAATGGGACTTATTTTGGATGCTCTAATGAAAAGCATCCTTGGGAGAAGGATGTGGATGTTTATAGCCGGCCCTTAATATCTAGAGAGTTACTATTTGCATTGTCCATTATTTGAGGGTGACCCTCAGCATCAATACTAAATACGTGCAATAGTGATTTTGAAAAATATCCACCTTATAAAGTTCTGGTGGGATTAAGTGAGCTGAAATGCTTATGGCCCCACTGAAGACTCGGAGGGTGTCCTCCTCCAGGCCCTGTTGAGGACACAAGTCACACAGCCAGGGAGCGTGCCCAGCTGACCACCTTGGGTCAGCATTTCCCTGGGAGCCTAGGTGAATGTGTGAGTCCCAAGACACATCCCTGGTGACTAGATAGCATTGCTAGGGGGGCACAAATGGCACTAAGCACCCCACTCCTGCAGTGGTGGGGAAGGGGGCCTGAGTTCTAGTCTCAGCTCTGCCATTACTCTCTGGGTGGCCTTGGCGAGTTCCCCTCCCTGGGCCCCTGTTTGCCCACCAGCAAAGGTGGCTCTCGCAACAGTAGCATCTGGCAACTTGTTAGAAATGTGTGTTCTCTGCCCTCTCCCCCGGAACCCCCAAATCAGAATCTCTGGGAGTGGGGCCCTGCACGCTCCTTCGTCAAGCCCAGGGAGCCGTTCCGATACAGGCTCAAGTTTGAGACCCACTGGCCCATACGCTCGCTAAAGCCCCTTGCTATTCAACCCCCAGTCCCCTGGATGAAATGCGGGTTATAGCTACCCTAAGAGCAGTAAGCTGTGGCTGGGGAAGGGAGCGTGGGATGTCACAGCACGGTGCTAAGCAGCCTGGGCGCAGCTGTGGGTCGTGGGAGGGGCAGGGACCGGGAATGTGGAGGAGAGGAGGGTCTGGTGTGTGGGCACGCCTGCCGGCCTCAGGAGCCGCATTCACTTCCCCCTCCCTTCCCATCCCCCATCTCCATCTCCCAGGTGCCCTGTGCCTTCCCGGTGGCACAGGAGGAGGGGGTGGATCTGTCCAGGTCCTCCCCTGATCTCTGCCAGGGGACACAAGAATGCCCTTGTCTCTCCTGCCCCGCCCCTGGGGAACCAGGCCAAAAACGAAGGCCAGTGAGACCTCTAGCGGCCGGGGGATACCAGGCGACCAGGACCTGCTCCTCCGTCCTGCGGTTATACTGAGCAGGGTTTAAATCTGGCCATTTCAGGCCGAGTGCCTGGGCTCCTCATCTGTTCTGACCTCAAACCCGAGGCAACAATTACCAACAGATGCTCCACCCAGGCCACACCTGCGGGGAGGCCGTAGGAGACAGGACGCAGAGCTCGTTAGGAGCGAGGCAGGGTTTGCAAGTGAATCCTAGCTGGAAGTAAATCCTAGCCAGGCCTGCCTGGGGAGGGCTGCAGAAAGACCCCGAGAGGAGTTCTTGCGGCCCATCTGACTTGACCTCAGCCAGGCTGGAAGGCTCCTCGAGCTGGCCTGTGCTGCCCTCGGTCTTTAGGAAAACAACCCCGTGATGTCAGTCTTCCTTTCGAGATCACCAGGAGGTGTGTTGCATCTAGGTGGACACAAACCCAGATTCCCTCCATCGGCCCTGGACAATAGGAAGTGATGTCTAATGCTAAACTCAGCTCTGTGCAGAGACATTAAGTAACTTGCCTAAGGTCTTTCGGCATGTTCGTGGTGGGTCTGCAGCTGGAGTAGGGGCTCCCAAACCTCAGTGGAGCTCCACCTTTATACCATACCTTTCCCCTGAATAATAGCACTTAAATCCTAAAAAGCTTTGCCCTAGATTAGGCGACATTCTTGTTGCACCTGGCTCTTTTGTAAACCCTGGAATTCTCTGCAGACAAAGAGGAAAGCCCACAGCTTGGGATGAGAAACCACAGTGCAGGAGACTTGAACAAGGTGTGCCCGGCTTCTGTAGCCTCCCAGATTAGTGCTGAGGACAGACAGATCTCCACAGCCCCGGGGGGCCAGGATGGGGCCTGGGGCTCTGGGCAAAGGCACAGGGCGAACAGCAGGGAAGGCCTGCCTGGAGAGAGCGGGCATGAAATTAAGGTGCAAGGCAGTATCAGAGGTTGCCACACCACTCGAGAACTGCCCACCTGCGGGGAGAAGCGTCCCCCGCAGGCCCATTTTCCAGTGCGTGAGCCAGGCCTCTGACAAAGAGTGGAGCTTCGTGCTCTGAGCTCATGAGTGAACGGAGTTCTGGAGTGAAGGAGGCCTTCCTGGACACTGCTCCTTCTCCAGCCCTCCAATCCGGGTGAGTAGCCGCACGCGTTAGGAGTGAGGCAGGGTTTGCGAGGAAGTCCTAGCCTGGGTCCCGTTTCCGGAGTTGGACACCAGAGCGGCGGTGAGCTCTAGCAGGTTGTGGCGCGAGAGGGGGGAAGGGTTGGGGGGGAGGGGGCGGCGGCTCCTCGGGCTCCCCGCGGGGACTGACCTCAGGCTCTGCACTGCAGGCAGGACAAGCTGAAGATCCACATGCGGAAGCACACGGGGGAGCGGCCCTACCTGTGCATCCACTGCAACGCCAAGTTCGTGCACAACTACGACCTCAAGAACCACATGCGCATCCACACGGGCGTGCGGCCCTACCAGTGCGAGTTCTGCTACAAGAGTTTCACGCGCTCCGACCACCTGCACCGCCACATCAAGCGCCAGAGCTGCCGCATGGCCCGGCCCCGGCGCGGCCGCAAGCCCGCCGCCTGGAGGGCCGCCAGCCTGCTCTTCGGGCCCGGAGGCCCCGCGCCCGAGAAGGCGGCCTTCGTGATGCCGCCCGCGCTGGGCGAGGTGGGCGGCCACCTGGGCGGGGCGGCCATGTGCCTCCCGGGCCCCAGCCCCGCCAAGCACTTCCTGGCGGCGCCCAAGGGCGCGCTGAGCCTGCAGGAGCTGGAGAGGCAGTTCGAGGAGACGCAGATGAAGCTGTTCGGGCGCGCGCAGCTGGAGGCCGAGAGGAACGCGGGGGGCCTCTTGGCCTTCGCGCTGGCCGAGAACGTGGCGGCGGCCCGGCCCTACTTCCCGCTGCCCGACCCCTGGGCCGCGGGCCTGGCGGGCCTCCCCGGGCTCGCCGGCCTCAACCACGTGGCCTCCATGTCCGAGGCCAACAACTAGGCTGGTCCTTGTCCGCCCCGGTCCGGCGGCCCCGTCCCCTCTCCCACCCGGCCTCCCCTGCCCCCACCCGGCGGGTCTGAACGTTTTCTTTCAAATCACAGAGGAAAACCGAAAACCTATTATCAGCGACAGTGGTGTTTTCCAGGCCTCCTAAGGCCTCCTGCCTCCCTTTGGGGGGGAGGGGAGGGCGTCTGCACATGGGTGGGCATCCCCTCCCACAGGGCCTGGAGCCCAGGGCCTGGCCTCTACCTGGCTGTGGCTGGCTGTCACACAGAAGCTCACAGGGACCTGCGCACAGAGGAGGCCACACCCCGGGGGCCCAGGAGATGGAGGAAGGTAGCTTGGCGAGAGGCAGACCAGAAGGAGCCCGGCTGAGGCCCACCGTAGGGGTCTGGGGCACACCTCCTAGCTGAGCCACCATTCTACGGCAGAGCCCCTACTGACCCTGCTCCGAAGGGTCACGTTTCTAGTCTCCAACCATCCTGGGATCCTTATGGGAAATGCCCTATTGGCAGAGAAGGTTCCTGGAGTCTGGGCCCATTTTTCCTCCCTGTCCCATGACCAGGGACAGGTCAGTCATCTCTACCCTGTTAGGAGAGGGCGCTGGCAACTTAGCTTCCCCTCTCACACCCACCCACACACATATACACACACATACACACGTATCCTTCCCACAAGAACTGAGAAGGTGGGAGCTTTGCCCTCCCGAACGCTCTGGTGAAACCACCTCTCTTACTGAGTTTAGTTTTCTCACACCCACCTCTCTATTAGCACAGGTGAGAAACATGGCCAAACTATGCAGAGGGGACAAAGAAGAGCGGAGATGTGGCTTGTCCACAGGCAGCTTTGGGAAATTCCAGATCCTCCCCACGTCCCCAGGCAGGCCGGCCACTGTGTAAAGTCAGGGCCCCTGGGGATGACTATTTAGCCTTGACTCCACCTCCACACGCCCCCTCCAGTGTGCACAAAGTCTCCTGCGACTCCTGGGGCCAAAACACAAGGGACAGGAGCCCCCTCTAACACCTGGCCGCTGCCCCCCTCCACCCTGATTCCTAGAAACAGACAAAGCCCCTGGTTACCCAGGGTTCATGTTTGTTGTGGGTTTCTCGGGGCTCTGGTATTGCCCGGAATCGCCCCCTTTGCTGTGCTTGAACACCCTCAAGCCTTCCCTCCGGGAGGAAGCTGGGGTGTTTGGCTCCCCTTGGTCGTGGGAGGTGGAGCCCCGGCTCCAGTATGGGTCTGGAGGGCTCGGTGAGTCCGGGCTGCCTGCAGGCCCTCCCTGGTTCATGAGCTTGTAGCGGGTCCCAGGAAGATAGCTTTGCTGGCCCAGCAACTTCATGTTCTCTCCCCCATCCTGCCCTTCCATCCCTTTTCTTGCTGAGTTTGCCTTTGTTTCTCAGTAGTCCCGAGGGTAGGAGGGTCCATCTGCATGGATTACCCAGGGCCGGTGTCCCCAATCCAGGAGCTGTGGGGACAAGAGACTTCGGCTCTTCCTATCGCCTTGGCTTCTTCCCGAGCAAACACAAAAAACAAAAAGGCCAGAGAAGACCACAGACTGTCACTCTCCCAGCTCCCCAGAAGAGAGCCCTGAGTCCACACCCCACCAGACGCCACTCCGACCAGAGGGAACTGCTTTCTGACACCCGTTTGTCTTCAGATGCCATCTTTCTGCACAGCCACCTCTTAGACTCCTGTCTCCGTTTCTGACACTTGCTCCTGGGACCCATCAACCAACATTCCCGTGTACCGCTCCCCCCCCCCATCAGCCGAGGGACTGGGGCTGACCCAAACTTTAAAGAAAACAAGGAAAAATGAACAAATTGGAATCCAGTGGTGTTGGGGCTTTTGTTTTTATTTTGTAAAGCTAATGACTTCTTATAAACTCAGTTTTTCAGACGACTGATTAGTTCTTTTGGTTTTCTCTTGGCTGCAATTTGGAGTTGTATATTGTAAAATATCCAAAGATCTTGAGTACTGTATGATCGAGAAGAACTTGACACAAAATGGTTTGTGGGGGTAGGGGTGGTTGTGTTTTGTTTGTTTCTTTTTCTTTCTTTTCTTTCGTTTCTTTTTTCCTTTCTGTTTTCTATTTTTTTCTTTTTTGTTGGTGTTTCAATTTCCCTGTCTCTGTGTGGGAAAACTTTGGACTTTTTCCTATTTATCGCTTTTTTTTTATGTGATTGCTTTGTGTAAAATGACACAACAGAGTTTGCCTTAGTGATTCAAAGGACAATCTTCCATAACTTTGGTCGCACGCCGCACCCCGCCGAGAAGAACTCTCAGCTAATTTTCTGGCCTATTTATTAAACGGTATTAACTGACTTGATTAAATTATCGAGAGTTGCACTTCTGTGAGAGGTGACCAGCCACTAGTCAGTGGATAGGTGCTCACTGTAAAAAAAAAAAAGGACGGGACAATCGGGCGCCACGAGCTTACAATGTCAGAGACATTTTTGCAAAACACCCAAACCTATTTGTAGTTGCTGGAAGGACAGCGTTTTGAGTAACAGAAAGCTGTGCTCGTTCCGTATCCTGGTTCAGGTCGACTTCCTCAGTCCAATTCTCGCTTCATTTGCCAGCGGGTGGCTACGTGGTAGGGAGGCCAGCACTTAATTCCTCAGTGTCTCCTCACCCATGTGCAAGGCGCTATTTGATCGTAAGCTTTTGGGCATCTGTGAGGCTGAGTGCAAAATGCGTGTGTTTGAGCACATGCTTATGCCTGCACACACACGCGCAGGGACAGCCGGGGGTGTGTGAGCCAGGGAAAGTTGGGGGGGTTGCTGGCCATTATTAACGCTGCCAGTCCTACGAGTTTCCCAACACGGCGTCCACAGCAGCCTCCCCTGGTCTTGCTGTGCACTTGGCCTTCTGCCTCTCACTTCCTGGCAATGGAGCTGACGTCTCTCTCTCTCTTTTTTTTTTTTTTTTTTTTGTTCACCTGCGCCTCTTTCCCAACCAGGGAACACTGGATCCTGAAAGAGGTAAGGAATGCCACTGAATGGGGTCAACTGTACTCAGAACCCAGAGCACAGACTCTCCAAGTAACTTATTCTTTGAATTGTGTTTCCTGGATAACCAAAGATTACCCAGAGCCCGTTTCCTGTTTGTGACCCGCTTTCTTGCCATGGTGAGCAGTCCCATGAAGGAATGCAGCATTCCTCCAGACGGGGTAAATCTGGGTTTCCAGACTCCTCCGAGCTGGGTGTTGCCGGGCTAACCACTTCCCTACTCTGTTCCTCCGTTTCCTCACCTCTAAAGACAAAGGGGAGTAAGTACCCAGAGCTTCTCCAAGTGTTCCATCCAAACACCCTCCAGCAGCGGGGGGCAGTCAGTCAAGGAACGGGGCCTGAACCCTACAAAACTGCCTGAAGCAACCCTCCCATGGTGTAAACTTATGCAGTTACAGGTCGTGGCTTCGAAATCATGCATCCACCTTCTATCACATAGTATAGATGCATTTGTCTTAATATAAAAACATCATCTGAAACTACTGGCCAGTTACGCTACTTGTCTTTTCCCCAGAATCTTCCAGTAAAGTCAGAATGTTCCTCAGCTACTCTGCGGCTTTGAGAGGCCCGAGCTCATGGCTGAGGGCTTGGGGGCCGCACAGCCCAGTGTGAGAAATACAAGGCCATGCCGCGATTCCACTCAGCTCAGACATTCTAGGGCCGCTGGGTCCTCATCCTGGGGGTCAGTGTCCACTGAATGCTGCAGGCAAACATGAGGAAGGATAGGCAGCTGACTCCAGTAGGCCTTGCACCCTGGGGACTCCTACACTCCTGTGAGTAAAATCTCCTCTAGTCCCGGCCGGCCGGGTGGGTATTTTATGGAGCCCTTACAGGCATGGCCTGCCCCCTCAGGCTCCTGAGGGGGTTCTGACAGCAAAAGAGCCTCCAGCATGAGGAAGGGTTGGAGAATAAGGTCCTTGGGGTCAGGCCGAAGAAACATGCAGCTTCACCCAGGGAGGAAGGCTTATGGGAATACATTAGAGCAGGCCTGGAACTTCTAAAGCCACATCGAGGAGGACTGTACCAAAAGTCTGGCTAACTCACACCCATAGGAGGGAGATGCCAGGAGGCAGCTGGGTGTCCAAACACGGGAAGGTAACTTCTAGCACCTAGAGTTACCCTAAAGAGCCATGAGGTCCCTTGTGAGGCAGTGAGCTCTCCGTCACTGGAAGGGTTCAACACAGCCTGTCATGAATGCCAGAGAGGAGAGTTGCTTACAGAAGAAGGAAGGCTGTCCCTTGGGTCCTTTCCATCTGATTTGAGAAAAGGCGAATATATATCCTCGTGTGAGCGTGGAAGGGCTGTGCCAGAGAGGATGGGTGACGAGTGGAGCTCACAAACCTCAGCTCGGTGGCCGGGGGTGGCCGGGGGTGGCCGCCCTCCCCCACCCGCACCCCTCCTCCGGCCACCCCCGGCAACTCACGGCCAGAGGAACAGGACTCTGGGTACAAAAGGCCCTGACTCATGTTGAAGCCCTTCTGTGACAGAACAGTAGTGAACCCATAGGAATTAAGACTGTCTGTCACCTGGGGCCTTTATCTGTCCCCAAGGCCTGCCCTTGCCCTTACGGCCCAGAACAAAGGTCTCCCCTCGGCGACAGTGGCAGACCTGTCCCAGACCCGGTCCTCCTGTCCCCCTCCCGTCCTGGGCTTGCCCGCTTGCCCGCTCCTCCTCCCCAAGGCTCTTCCAAGCCCCGTGCAGTGGGCAAGCGGGCATTTCCAGAAACAGCCCAGCTGCGTGTTCCCCTTGGGCGTGCTTTCCCTTCTGAAAGCCAGATGCAGTTAGGGCTTGGAAGGGAAAGAGAAAGAACAGGGCCTCATGGCCACAGGCCCCGGCGTCCGACAAGTCTGTCACTCTCTGGGAGCGGAGGGTCAGGGCGTCCTACAGGATGGAAAATGCCGCCTGCATGCAGAGGGTCAGAGGCCCCTCCAGGGACCCGAGGCAAAATCTGGAGTCAAAGATGTTTATATCCGGTGGCCTACCTCCCGATCCACCTCCCCCCACCCCGACTCCCACCCCGTGTCCCCCTCTCCTCCTCTCCCCTTCTCGGATGCTGCTTCCTATCCCAGCTGTCTTTCAGGACGGGAGCACTCTGTCTTCTCTTCCCTGCGCTCTGTTTACACCCTGATGGGAGCCACCAAGGGCGAACATGACTCACAGGCTCCCTCTCCCGGCCTTTATACACCCCTGCTTCTCCTTCAAGGTGGAAAGAAAGGCCTTGGAGCAAAGCTGCATCAGGCCTCAAGCAACAAACGGGGATGGCTGATTTGGACCGACAGCCTTGAAATCCTCCCTCTCCCCCCCACCCCCCCAACCTCCCACGGCCCGCACCTCTCCTCTACCCTGCTGAGGGGTGCAGGAGGGCAGCGGGATGCAGGAAGCAAGCAAACAGCACCTCTCCCTGCTTTCAGCGTTGAAGCACTGAGGACTGAGTCAAACATGCATTTCCAGCAATTGCTGGGCAGAGGGTTCCCTGGGGAGGCTCAGCTCGCTCGTTCTCCCCTCCTTACTGCTTCCTGGACAGGGGCTCTTGTGAGCTTGCCGGACAAAGCTCACGTGGCCTAAACCAAAAACTACGGGCCTGGAAATGGACTGACAAATAAGGACAAAACATCTCAAATCTGGACAATCCTGGAAAACCTGGAAACTGATCACCTGAGCTGCAGCCAGACATGCACGCGTGTGCACACATGCATGCACACATGCGCACGCACATGCACGAGCACGAACACAGAGTCATCAGACAGATGATACGCGGACTGATGTCATCCCTCCTTGTGACAATAGGAAACACCGCATGGACAAGACCCAGCGAGGCCATTTCCCTCACAGGCCTCCCTGCTGGAATATTTATACCGCAGACTCTCATTCTCATCTTTGGGATTCCTCTATTTAACCATGAACTTTGACTCTGGCAATAAATGCAAAAGAATAAACAAAGAGGTTTCTGAAAGAAGGAAGGTAGATAGAGCGAATCAGACCCTTTCTCGTGTTCCTCTAAAAATTAATACACTCCACACAAAACCTCTGAGTAATATTAAGTGCTTTATGTTTTCTCAGAGGACTCTTACATCCATTGGTCGTCTGGATTTTAGCCCCGTGAGGCACATATCATTATCCCTATTTGTATCAGTTGAGATTCTTAGCCAGACAGCAGAACCCATCCAGGTAGCTTAAGTAGAAAAGGCATTTATTAAAGGAGATAAGTCTCTTACAGAATCTCCACAGGGGCCAAAGAGTCAGGCTTGCAGAGTCACCAAGATCGGTTGTGGAGGTTGCATACTGCACAACAGCATGACTTTTGAAGAGGTACTATTCACACCTAGACAGATGTGTATATTTGTTGGAACCAACACTAGGTTTGTATATCACAGCCATTTTCCAGCAGATGGCAGTAAAGTGTTCAGAAGTGGTGCCCTTGTCAAATTTGCACAGAGTCCATGGCCTGGAAGCGGGGAAGCCAGGAATAATCCCGAGCCACTCCGTGCCACACTGTTCCTGCAGAGATCTGATTGCTGCTGCTGCTACACAGAGGCCCCACTGCTCACCCTACTAACACCAGGCCCAAGACAGCGGAGCTCCACCCTGTGGCCCCCTCTCCACTGCCGTTCTCACAGAAGAAAACAGCTCTCACACATCTGGACCTCCTCTCCTTCCTCCCCCATTCGCACACGGCACCTTGGGCGGGTGCATCTGACTGTCAGAGCTCACCGCCGTGCCTCGGCTTAACTGCAGGCCGCCTGGGAAAGTAAGCCCCCCGCCTCTGCCTGGAGATGGGAGGATTCATGATGTCAATTCTCCAGATAGAAAAAGAGCTCCAATAATGTGGCCTCAAAACACACCACATTCCAGGCCATATTCTGCAGATGAGGGGCCGGGCCGAAGCCCAAAGCGGCCCCACAGTGAGGACAAGGCATCGGGGCAGGAAAGCGAGCTGTGGCAGAGACAGCGCTGGAGCCTGGGCCTGGTGACCGCACCGCGCCGGCGCCGCAGAAGCTGAGGCCCAGAAAGAGCCAAGGGACAGAAGTCGATTTAGACAAAGCTCGCACTGGCCGTTTTCCTCCTGACCCACAAGCGCTGCCACTCTGCTAACCCTCTTTCAGAGCCCCCTCCCCCCCCATACCCCGGAGACACACAAATTTGCCACCCCAGACAGTAAGCTCGCAGTTCTGCCGGTGCTGAGCATGCTCGGCCTCCCGCCTCAAAACGGGCTTCTCTAATTTAATCCGCACAGCAGAGCCCAAGTGCGGGTTTTAATGAAAATGGCTTTTAAGTTTGCCGTTCTGATAGCACTCCTATAGGAACGGCGTTTTGGAAATGCAGCGATGCCTTTTCATTTCCTAATGGCTGGGATTTCCCATGAAGGTGGGCCCTTTGCGGGATGCGGTGGGGGAGGGCTAGCAGGTGGAGGAGGGGGAGGGGGGGCATAGCAAGAAAGAAGGGAGCAAAATGTGCCCATGCCGGGGACACCGAGTCTCGCCACCTTCCTTCCTCCTCCAGACGGAGCTGCTGGCGGCTGGAGGATTCCAGAGCCTCCCTTCCAGTCTGCATTCAGCCCAGCCTCTGCTGCGGGGGTCCGGCCGACTGGCCCAGAGCCTCTGTCAGCACTGGAGCCCTGTGTTCCTGCGCAGCCTTGCTCGGGGCCATAGAAAGAAGGAGGTGACATCTCAGGGAGCTGTCATGGGGCTGGAGGAGGCGTGTAGAACACCAGCCCCACCTGACACTTAGTAGGTGCTCAATGCACATTGGCTTCCTGTCTTCTTTCCTCTCTGCTCCATCAACGCCATTCAAAATAATTATGTGTATTTATGTTCTTTACTCTTTGCCTTTCATTTTGCTTTTATTCCTCTAATGAAAACCGGAGGCGAGAAGGGAAGAGGGGCAGAAGGAGGGAGGAAAGGACCCGCACACATGACTGATCCCAGTGATTATCTGAGCTGTTGTTTTGGGTACTCCGATGATAGGGGTTAATCAATTGCCAGTTCCTGTGGGAAAGCTGGGAGAAGGGAATGACAAGGACATTCTCTTTTTAAATTAGAATGTGGAGCTGGTGATTTCTCAGGGTCTGCCTGGCACGTAAAGCTACCCGAAGGCACCCAGGGAGACCCATTCGGCAGCAGAACTTTGATTACCTGTGGCTGGGCCCTCCTCTCCAGATGCTGCCAATGACAGCCCAGCGTCCCTCGGCTCCCTGGGCCCCACAAGGACCACTGACAGTGACTGCCACACGCCTGCAGGGAAGGGCGGCGCAGAGATGCACATGCCTGTCCCACATGCCAGCAAAAGGGTCGTGATTTCAGAATCAGAGCCTAAAAATTAAGCTTGGACCGACAAGATGGGTTCTCAGTACAGCCCTTTGGCCTGGCAGCCGGGCCCCGCCCCTGGCGCCATGTTTTAAGGGGCTCCCCACGGGCCCGGAATCTAAGGAGCCGGTGCCCCTTCTGGACCTCACATGCTCAGAGTACCTGAGACTTCATTCCCCCCCACACACACACCCCTCCCTCTCAACTCCCTGCCTGAGCCTCTTCACGCCTGCTTCCGGAGCCCGAACGGACCTCTCCCCAGGCCTTTCTGGGGGCAGGCTGCTGCAAGAGTCCCTCCCACTAAGCTGCGGGACAGCCTGGGGTGGCTGTTTATTGGGGAGGATGGACACAACTCACACCTGTGGACTGGGGCGCTCGGGAGCGAGACCCCTCAGCATTCAGGATGGGGCAGAGAGTGGGAGGCAGCGGTGGAAGGGAGTCCATGGCTATGGGCTGGCAGACCAGCTCTGCCCCACCAGAACCTCAAGGAACCTAAGGATCTAGTAAATCCAGCTTTCTAAGTCTTTCTGGAGGTATGCTCAGCAAGAGAGGAGACCACAACATTATTTATTTAACAACTTGTTAGCTCGATTTATATGTTTCAACGTAAGACATGGGGACCTCTACTTGTCCCCTCACCCAGGCCGGCAGGTGCTGGGGAAAGACCAAGGGAAAGCCATGGTGGTCCCAGAAGTTCTATAAAGGAAGGGTGTGGGTGTGGAGGTCTGGCGAGCCTGGGGCGGGTCTGTCGCTGAATTGCACTGTGACTTCCGCTGAAATCACCTGTGTTTTACTGAGGGAGCCAGATGGAGTAGCCTGCCTGCGAGAAGGGGCTCCACTTCCCCCACACCCACTGCCCTTGACCCACTCTGCTGGATCTCCCTCCCCTGATTACATGTTTTGAGAAGTACATGTACATTGTACATTTTCTGGTCGTGCTCAGATAGAAGAAAAGTCTCATTCTCAGTTATGGACACAGGCCAGCCCAAACCAACAGCAAAATGTCCACCCGTCTCCTGTCTCCGCACCCCTCCTAGGCTGCCCTCTGCTCCTTCCCAAGGCGGGCGGGGGGAGGACAGGAACATGTAACAAAGGGTCACAGACTGGATGGCTTATAAGCAACAGCAACGTGTCCCTCATGGTCCTGGAGCACAGTAGGTCTCTGCTGAAAGCCGTCTTCTGGGCTGGAGACGACCATCTCCTTGCTGTGGCCTCGGCAGGATGGGAGCAGAAAGAGGAAGCCAGTTTGTGACTCCTGCAACAGCACTAATTCCGTCACGGGGCCACGTCCTCATGACCCCGTCTCATCCTAATTGCCTCCCGAAGGCCGTGCCTCCTAATAGCATCACGTGGCGATAGGGTTTCAACATCTGAATTTGAGAAAGACACAAGCTCTCAGCCCCTAACAGTCACATGCCCCTCCGTACCACATCCTCACACGCCCACTACCTACTGGCCCTGGCTCCTCTGGCAGCCAGCAAAGAGGGGGCATGTGGGGGAAGGGTGGGAAGGCACTGCAGGTGGATGGTGCCCTCAGAGTGGCAGATGTCCAAATGCTGACTCATTCTCTCCCCATTGGGACCTCCAACCCTCCCTTGTTCCTGGATGGAGAAGACCCTCTCCCCCAGGTGATTTCCTACACCATCTACAGCATCCCTACACACCAGTCCTTCTCCTGATGAAAATGACAGAAGGGGCGATGGCTCAAGCCCCTCCCTCGTATCACATGCAACTGCACTAAATGTTCCGCTGCCGGCAGGTGGCTCTCTTCCCCAGTGTAATTGGCCCGGATCACGGCGGTGGTTACCCCATGAATGGGGGCAAATGACAGACGGGGCTCCTGGCGCCTTACAGGCACGTTTCTGCAGGCTCTACTGGGTGGGCTCCTGGACCTGAGACATTCTGACCTTTACGTTTCCTTTCTTCAGGCCAAGGCTGCAGGCCCCGGTGAAACGTTAAGTGTAGCCTCCAACTTTATTTTATTGGCCATCAAAGACAAGTGCCTCTCTCATCTTTATGGTGAGACATACAGAACAGCGGCCAACGGAAGCACTTAGAACAGGGACCTGTGTAAACTTTTCATTCTCCTTCGAATGCGGCAGGCGCCGGGCTTGTCTACAAGCCAGGGGAGACCGGTGAGGAAGCAGAACACGGATTTCTTCAAAGGATATTGTAGCTCAGAGGACCGAAGGGAAGCTGGAGGGCCAGCCACAGAAAACAGGGAGAAACCCAAAGCGGCAGGACATCAGCATCACCACCAGCATCCCGAGAAGCTGCCATGCCATGGAGGTCGCCTCATCTGGGCGTCACTGTCTCCAGGTGCAAAGCCTCAGGCAAGAGCATCCAAAGAGCCAAGGCTACAGCCCAGTCCCCACTCTAGCTGCCGAGAGGCCGGAAAGGGTGTCCCTGGCCCCCGGAGCCTCTGCTCACCCTACTGCTCACCTACTGGGAGTGTCTCCCAAATGGGAGAGTGACTGAATGTCACCAAAAGGAGACAGAGGTCAGATGCACTCAGTGGGCTTGGCCTGAGGACCACAGTCTTCCTTCAGCACCCTCATCTGTTCATACAAGAAAGAGGCATCATTATGGCTCTGATGCTAACAGCGGGGTCCAACCGTTAGTTTGGATTTTTCAATTTTGAAGACACCTATCTATGATTTCATGATTTTTGAGAGTTTCCTTAATCATTTATGATTTTTCAGCCTTTTTTTTTTTTAACCACTGCTAAGGGCAGCCTGACGGTCTTGCCAGAATTTAGAAGGCTGGTTTCGAAGACTTTCTCTGCCACTGATTATCTGGGCCACCTTGAGAAAGTTACTTCCAAATCTGTATTTTACCATCTGGAAAGTAAGGGGGTGGGTGACCTGAGCCCCAGGATTTTTCCCGCTGTCACATCTCAAGATCCCATGCTCTGTGTCAAGGACCCCTGAAAATGGGCCTCATTTCCTAATCAAAGGCCATCCTCAACTCTTCCCAGGATTGAAGTCACCCAGCACACAGGATGGACAGACACCAAGGCTGCGCAATGTAAGTATTGCTGAGGCTGACGCCACCGGGACGCTATTCAATACCGAACACTCAACCCGCAGAACTGCTTCACCCTCTGTCTCTTCTACGGGCGTGAGTTTGCCGAACATTCTGTCCTCATGCGTGCATACGTGCAAGCCTGTATGCAGACGCGTGCACACGCACACACGCCTGCATTGTCAGCACTGTGCTTAGGGCCGTCCATGTCATTATCTCTGCAAAATGCTTTGTTTTCATGAGTTTTGCGTTAGAGACAGAATGAGTTCTCGGGCTTTCTGTTCACACTCTCTATTTCTCTTTCTCACTTTTTTATTTGTCTTTCTCACTTTATTCTCTGTGTCAGATAGGTTGCCTGTCTATAGCCGTCCCGGTTAGCATCTGTATACAGAATAGACTCTGGCCAGGAGAGTCCAGACACTGGACAACTGGTTCTCTCTGGGGTGACCATCTTCTCTCTCTACCCTCCCCTCCTCTCTGTGGAGGTGTGGGAAAGAGGGGCAATGGGGGTGGGAGTAGAAGGTGATGAAAAGTATCTTGGAAGTGAACACTCGAGGGAACAGAAGTAGATATGCGTACCTACTTCCCACTTTAGTTTGAAGATAAATTAAATCTCCATGACCAGGGGCAATGTCGCACCCTTGGGGTACCCTGTCCATACCCGTGTTACACATGTAACATGCAAGACACATGTCTTCCCCAGCAGAACCAAGCTCCCTGAGGACCATTCTGGTTCTTCCCAGATTGACACGGGGACTGACCCCAAAGAAGGGCTTACTATACACGGCGTTATGCCATCTTGTACTCACACAGCACTTTTCCATTTGTGAGTCGCTGTTATGTGCGATTTCATTTGATTGATAAATCCACAGTTCTCCCCACTCATGAAGCGAGGAGGTTAAGGTGCAGAGAAACTGGGGGCATGGTCCTGGCTGGCTGGGCAGTGGGTTAGGAGAATTCCCCGCCTGCTCAGCATTCTCCAGGACACTGTCTTCAGGACCCTGGCTTTGCTCTCCCCAGAAGCCCCTTTTCAAGCCTCTAGGTAGACCAGAACTCAGCTTCTCATATGGCCCAGGCAGCCTGTCACAGCTTTCCAGAAGTGATTCTAGAACCTTTGCCTTGGCCTCTCCACCTTATCCAATGTCTCCTGTCTAAGCTGGTTTTTCTCCCTCTGATGACAGCTCCTTCCACTGCCCTAAAAGACCACACCACTGACAGACCTGGGCCCACATCACCAAACACCACCAAGCCAGCAGGGAGATCGCCCTCTGCCCTGCTCCGTAGTCTGTCCACCCTGGCTCCCTAGAGTCCTGCCCAGCGTCCCTCCCGACCCAGCCCAGGATGCTCCAACAGGTGGCAGGGACCACGCAGCTGAGGAAGCAGGCCACACAACTGCTGTTTCGCTACAGTTAGGTCCAGGGATTGGTCAGATTCCCCCTCCCCTGACTCCCCTTGGAACTTCCTCCCCATTCCCTTGACCATCTCCAACCTTCTAGGAGGGATGGTGACAGTGGCCATAGCAGCAGGCTCCCTTCTCTGTCCCCTCCCTGCTTCCATCGTCTGCCCCTTCCCCACCCTCCCTCTAACATACATGCCTGTCAGAGGCTTCCATGGTAAAATTTATTGTCAAACCACACTGACCTCCTACTGGGCCAGGAGCTAGCCCTTGGCAAAGACCCTGTCACCACCATCCCCAGAACCCAGGATGCTACAGCTAGCTTCTAGAACCTTAGCTTTAGTGACTGTATCTGCTGTCCCAAGCCCCATGTTTCAGAGGACCCCACTGGGGCCTGTCTCCTGCTGTGTCTCTCCCCACGAATCAAAAGTCCATTGTGTGGGGTCAGTGAATAAAATATAGGATACTCAATTACATTTGAATTCCAGATAAACAGCAATAATCTTTTTCTAAAATTTTTTTAATGTTTATTTAGTTTTGAGAGAGAGAGAGAGACAGAGTACAAGTGGGGAGGGGCAGAAAGAGGGGGAGACACAGAATCCGAAGCAGGCTCCAGGCTCTGAGCCATCAGTACAGAGCCTAGCACGGGGCTTGAATCCACAAACTGCAAGATCGCAGTTCAACCAAAGTTGAACACTTAACGGCTCAGCCACCCAGGTGTCCCAAACAGCAGTAATCTTTTAGTTTAAGTATGCATTTGAGATATAGAAAAAAAAATTATTTATTGTTTATCTGCAATTCAAACTTAACTAAAATTAAATTCAAATTTAATCCATTTGCTAAATCCGGCAACCTCATCACATGGTTAAGGGGATGTACACATTTGGAGCATATTCTGGGCACCTGGGACCTTGCCTAAAGGGCCCAGAACTCACTTCTAGGGCCTCTGCAGTTTCCTTTCCCTGTGGGTGTCTGGTCCCCCTACTGTGTGCACTCCTAGGTCTGAGGAGTAGCCCGGAGGCACCAGTTAGAGGCTGAGTGTCCACACATGCTCCGGAAGTCCCTCCTGGGGAGGCAGGAGCCCAGGGTGGGGAAGAGAAGGGGCCGGTCACAGGCGAGAGGCCTCCGTTTGTACTCTTATGGTGGCCCACTAATGTTAGCGGTGGGCCTGCCCGCAGCAGTGTACTTCCTGCCCAACACTGAGCTGTGCGGTCTGCGCCTCTATTACACATATTACACCTCTGCCTACAGTGACAGCCACATAGGACAGTAGGGGCTCCTGAGCTGCTGGCCAGGATGAAGCGGTTTTGTGATGATGCGCTCCCTGGGGCTCTGCTAGCAAGCCATTACTGGCTTTGTTGTTCAGGAGTGTAGCCCTGACCACTGATGCAGAGAGCCTGGGTGACACATTGGAATTGAATGACCCTCCTGCCCTGGGGGTGGGGGGTGCGGGGTGGTAACAGTCCTGAGAATGGTTGTGAAAATTAGGTGTGATTTGGGGGTGTCTGGGGGGCTCAGTCAGTTGAGCATCAGACTTCTGCTCAGGTCATGATCTCACGGTTTGTGAGTTCGAGCCCAGCATCAGGCTCTGTGCTGACAGCTCAGAGCCTGGAGCCTGCTTCAGATTCTGTGTCTCCCACTCTCTCTGCCCCTCCCCCACTCATGCTGTGTTTCTCTGTCTCAAAAATAAACATTAAAAAAAATTTTTTTAAAGAAAATTAAGTGTGATTAGGCAAAACTATGGAGACCTTAAAAAGATCAGTGGTCCCCCAGGACTGGGCGTGGGGAGGTGACTAGGAAGCCGTGAAACTACCATCCACAGGGGTGGGTGCCTGTCTTGATACACTTGTCAAATCCCACAGACGGTACAAGGGCACGAGTGACATCTAATATAAACTATGGACTTTGCGTAATAATGAGTCCGCATAGGTTCATCTATTTAACGGAGAAGCCACTTTGCTTCAGGGTGACGATAGTCGATAGTCGGGGAAGCTGTGCTGGGGGAAGACGCAATGGCTTATGGGGGCACTGTATATTTCTGCTCAATTTTGCAGTGAACCCAAAACCACTCTAAAAAATTAGTATGGTAATGAATGCACCAAGACCTAACATATTTCACCTAACCATTCAACAGACATTTTTGAGTGCCTCCTGCACTCTTACTATGTATGGATAGTAAAATCCCAACAAGGTAGGAACGCCTTCTCAAGTTGGAGTGAGACGTGGGAGAAATCTCCCCAGAGGAAGAAAGCACCCCCATGGGTCACA
This sequence comes from Hyaena hyaena, assembly GCF_003009895.1. Lineage (NCBI taxonomy): Eukaryota > Metazoa > Chordata > Mammalia > Carnivora > Hyaenidae > Hyaena > Hyaena hyaena. Next base: position 2,816,996 of record NW_024080666.1, read on the forward strand.
GAGACATCAGGGCGGCCTCGCCAAGACGGTCATGGTGCAGAAGTGATGCACTGGCCATAAGGCGGGCTGGGAGCGGGGCGGGATGGGGACTCCTCGAGTCTGACTCGCACCTGGAGCGGAGACAGAAGTGGGTAGCGGGACAGAGAGGGCCGGAATTCCAGGCGGGGTACCCCGGGAGGCTTACATGGAAAATGACTGTGGAGGCGCCCCCGCCGCACGCCTCGTCCGAGCAGCCCTGACGCGCTCAGAGCTGAGCCCGGGCGTGCGGCGGCGAAGCAGGGAGAAAGGGAAGGGACCGCTGGCCGCCGCCAGTTCCGCCGCGCCCCCTTGTGGCCGCCGCGCGCAGCTACGCAGCTCGGGAAACAAAGCACTTGGCGGGGGCGGGGGCGGAGGGGGCGGGGCCGGAGGGGGCCGCGCGTGCTGGGGGCGGGGCCCAGGGGCGGGGGGAGCGCTGGGGCTCAAGCGCCGCGGCCTCCGTGAAGGGTCGGGACCGCGGCAGCACCCATACCCCACTCGAAAGGAACTGCGATTGCACACTCGGCTGCTGGAGATTACGCGTAGGGGGCAAGCAGAGAGAGGAGGAGGGGCTGTGACATCCCCTCCCCTGGGAAAGATCGCCCCGAAGCTCCAGTGTGAGCGCTGAGCAGCTGGAAGGGATCCGATTTCGGACAGTCTTAAAGCACACTGTCTTGGAACAGAAGCTTCCGTTCACTTCGGGAGCTCCTGAGAGCCATTCTTGGGCAGAGCTGAGAGTGAAGGCCCCAGATGCCCCACCCTCCCTCCGAGGCCTCGCATATGCGTGGAGTTAGCAGACCCGCTGGGAAGCGCACAAAAGAGGGTTCCCCACCCAAACGCCTATGCAAACAACCTGCGCGCGCGCGCGCGCGCGCGCACACACACACACACACACACACACACACACACACACACCACACCATCACCATCTCCAGAGCAAGGGAGACCCCTCCTGTCCAGGACTCTAAACCACCCTCACACTTCTCTGTGTCCCTTGGCCCTTGCCATGTCCTGCCCGGGGAGGCTCTCCTTGCCCCAGCACCATCTCAGGAGGAGGAAATGCCACCTTTCCCCCAAAAAACAAAACCCAAAGCTGCCAAAGTTGGCAAGGGAGAAGACCCTGGTGAGGATGGGCTCTGGGGGCGGCCACTGCTGATTCAGGGGCTTCCATCCAGAATTGGGCAAAGGACCCCTTCCTTCACCTTCCTGCTTGGCTGAGTGTGGCCTGGCACATCCAAGAAAGCCTGGCTGGGAGCTTATGGGGGTGGGCAGTCACGGATGTTGGAAGAGAAACAGATGGGGATTTTTTCTGAATCTAGACCCTCTGCCTTCAGAGACAGAGCTTCTTGGTCAGCTCTCTGGGTCACTTGTCTCTCCTCCATGACCCACATCCTGGGCTGACTGGGGGTGGGGGTGGGTACACGCAGGCCCCCTTCTGCCCCCCAAGGCCAATCTCAAGGGTAGGAGAGAGATCCAGAGAACCTCCTGGGAGCACCCACTTTTTCTCCAGAAACTGATACCCCTGCAGGGTAGCCTTGTAGACCCCAGGAAGACAATCATTTCAGACTAGGAGACAGGTGTGCGCGCGCGCGCACACACACACACACACTGAGCCAGACCCCAGCGATCAGGTGGAAGGGATATGAACTCTTTCCTTTTCACACAGCCTTTGGCCATGGAGATCCCATCTTCCCCAGCCCTGCCCCCTTGGCCTGGGTTGCTCACCAGGCACCCTGGAACCAGCATTCCCATCGAGGATGCAGATAGAGCTCCCACCACGTACAAGACCCTGGGTGAGCACTTTGCACTGTCCTGTCCAGCCTGGTGGCCTCCCTCCTGTGCTGGAGCATAAGAGTCTGCTCTCATTTAAACCTGTCCCTCAGCCCTACTCCCCAGAGTCTAGCCTCAAATACTACCCTCTTCCTCTGGCAACTGTTTCCTCAAAATTACCTCCTAAGTCTCAGTGTTGCCCTGCTGAGGCTGTCACTTGAAAGCTCTGGGTGAAACACGTGCAGGGAGGTCATTATCAGTCGATTAAATACCAGAGCTTGCAGTCGCTTGCATCATTGCTGTGGACTCTTAGACATGGGGCCTTTGGTTAAGAAGTAACTTTCCTGATGACCTGCTTTCTTGGGGAAACTCATCTTGATTTCAGCATTCTATAACAGGGCACACTTATTCTAGAAAGGGCCAGATTGTAAATATTTTAGGCTTTGCAGGCCGTACCGTCTCAGCTGTAACTACTCAACTCTGCCTTTGTAGTAAAAGCAATGCAGACAATAGGTACGTAAATAGACATGGCTGTGTTTTAATAAAACTTTATCTACAGAAACAAGTAGTGAGCCAGATTTGGCCCCCAGCCTTGAGATTGCATATTGCTGTTCTCCACCTAGAATATGTATCTTGGCATCATGGCATCTTCATCAAGTGGATGAAATGGGTCAAAAAGACCTCAACATGGCCTTAGAACATCTGGGTGATAAGGCCAGGTCCAACCCTAACAGCTGGGTGATCCCCAAATCTCAGTTTCTTCACTTAAAGATGGGGGCGATCGTGGGTGGATGTGATGAGAAACATCAGTTCAGTCAACCCACTCTCAGAGGCCCCTTTTGTGGACTGAAACCAGCCATGAGAGTTAAACACTGGCAAGCACTTTCAAAAACTCTGAACCATATACACGTAACATTGCACATGTACATTGCCCGCTGTGAGTCTGAGCACCACCTGAGGACTAAATGGGGTCGGGGGAGGCACAGGGTCCTGGTGTGACTGGTCCACCAGGTAGGTTCTGAGCTTGACCTGGTAGGTTCATGCAGAAGCTGAAAATTTGGGTCTATTATCACCTGCTTCTTGGCGATCTTGGAAATAATGGCGAGCAAGCTGATGGCTTTCCGCGGCTCTTTAATTGCTCTGTGACTGCAGCTTCCACTCTTTCGGCTCCAGCTGGGCCGCCTCCAGCTGCAGGGCAAAGTCTTTCCAGAGCAGTGGCCGTAGTGAGCATAGCAAGATCACCCTGTGGATGACCTTGGGCACGGGATCATGCTCGGTATCCTATCCCACCACATCACAAGGAGCCTGTACGGGGAGGATGGAAGTGGGCAGCCACTTGGCTCCCTTCCTCCTCTTTCCCGAGACCTGGTCAGGCTCTCTATCCACACCAGCCCTTCTGAGAAGCACGTTGCTATGCTTGCTGTCCCGGGGGCTGGGCCCCTAGAGCCTCAGGATCTTGGCTACATGGGCATCTGGGCACCACTCCAGAGGCCTCTTTGTCACTTCCTGGCTACCTTCAAGCACACAGAAGTTGTTAGGTGGGGCTGGCCTTTAAAGGCCCAACCTTGCTGGGAACCCACGTAGCATCTGAGAAAAGGTGACAACCTGCTCACTGCCCCCTCTGTTCCAGGCCAACACACTCACTCTACAGATGGAGAAACTGAGACCCAGGGAAGGGAGAAACAAGGCCTTCCGGTGAGCAACACCAGTTCTAGATGTGGGTCTCTCCCCATTGGCCATGGCAGGCAGCTTCTTACATCAACGCTAATCAATGCTAATTACTTTATGTGTTGCTCTTTCCCTCCCTACTCTTGCACACACCCCTGTATCAAGGGAACAGCTGCTTGGACCCTCTGAGGGGGGCCCTGCAGTGACGGGGGCTCAGGGCTGTTTGCAGAGCCCTAGGGAAGCGGAGCTGCCCAGCGAGAGGCGAGGGCTCTGTCCTCCCCTCCCAGGAGGCCAGGACAGGCCCAACAGCGAAGCAGAGGAGAAAGTTAGGTCCAGAAGGGCAGCCCTCCCGGCCCGGGGCCTGCTTGCTCTGCCTCTCCAAAGAGAGGCAGCAGGATGTGTCAGCCACCAAGGGAGCCGCCGGGGTCCAGCCCCCGGGGCCTGGGTGCAATGACCTCATCAGGCATTTCCAGCTTTTATGATCTGCCAGCAAGGCCCTCGAGTGACGCAGGCTGACCTCCCCCCGCAGCCTGTCCTCCTGGGCTCCATGAGCTCAGCCCCGTTGGAATGCCACTGCCATTCGCACGCCCCTGCCCAGGCCACAGGCCACAAGGCACAGGCCGGGGCACTGAGCAAGGGTCAGAGGGAGTGGAGTGACCAAGCAGGGGAGAGGGAGTCAGCAGGTGAGGGGAGGATGTCACCCCAGAGGCCAGAAGCAGGAGCCGGGAGGCAGAGAGCCCTCAGCCCCGAGGAGATGAGAGAGAGGATTTGAACTGTGAAAGACGTCGTGGGACAGCTTCTGGGCGGTCCCCCCAGCCCAGGAATCTCCAAATCGACCACACAAGGCAACTCCCAGCTTCTGTCCCCTCTCTGCTCCCCTTTCTCAGCCCGGGGGGTCTCACACGACCATGGTCTCCCTCCACACGAGCACACAGATGTGACTTATGCCTCCAGGTGACAAACCACCAGCACTGAGTTCAAATCCTGGATTGGACACTTGATGATGGGATGACCATGGGCAGGTTGCTTGCCCTCTCTGAGCCTCCATTTCTGTGAAAAGTGGGAATAACACTAAGAGTGTCTTCTTAAGGCCACCGCGAGACCACCCGCGGGGTAATATGTAGTGCCTGGCATGCAGGACGCGGTCAGAAAAGGGTAGTTATTGTTAGGGAGCAAAGAAAGGAGGCTAGATAATTCCTGGAGGTCCCCTTTCCTACCTTTGCCCCCCAAGTCAGGAGGCAGAGGTTCCAGGCAAAGACAACAACCTGGAACTCAGGTTAGTAAGTGCGGGAGCCCCACGAGAAAGGACTCCGTGGGTAAGAGTGCGGCACCACGAGATCTGAGTTATCGTTGATCTACACCATTGGACTTTGGACACTTCAAGAAATTATTATCCCTGGTTTTTTTGTTTTGTTTGTTTTGTTTTTTTGTTTTAATTTTTATTTTATTTCTAGGAGAGAGAGAGAGAGAGACAGCGTGAGCAGGGGAGGGTCAGAGAGAGAGGGAGCCACAGACTGAAACAGGCTCCAGGCTCTGAGCTGGCAGTCAGCACAGAGCCCGACGCGGGGGTTCGAACCCACGAACCGCGAGATCATGACCTAAGCGAAAGTCGGACACTTAACCGGCTAAGCCACCCAGGCGCCCCTATTATCCCTGTTTTGACAAATATCACAATTAAGGCTGAGTGTAAACAGCTACTCACAATGGCAGAGCCAATAAAGGACAGAATCAGGGGTTAAACACAGTACTTCACTGGCCGGAGCCCCATGGCTCACTAACCTCTCCTCTTCTAGGCTTGGGGGCTCAGGCATGCAGATTTGTATTAATTCCGCACCTAGTAACTGAATACTTGCTGCCCACATGGCCCCTATCTAGGTATTGTCTACACACAAGAGAGGAAGAGATGTCTGGGAAGCGCAACAGTACAGAACTCTTTACATAAATGTATAAAAGAGAAAACAAGTCATTTTCTCCCTTCATTTTCTCCCTGGATGTGGTAGTTAGGGTATAGCCCAAGCTGCTATAACAGATGCCCATCATTACCGTGGATTAAATACACTACGTCTATGTCCCTTTCATGACAGTTATAGGTGAGTGACCCAGACTGGTGGGCAGTTCTGCTCCACGTGGACATTCGGGGACCCAGGCTCTGGTCATCTGTTTCTCTGCCATCCCCTAACGCAGCGTTGAGAGAACTCAAGGCATTTGTGAACTTGGATGGAAAAAAAAAAGGATACATCTGCATTTTCACAAACTTCTAAATGAAACTTGGCATTTCTTTCCATTATGAACACGGCAATAAAGCACTGTAATCAGGGCAGGATCAGGGAGTCTGTTGTCCACAGACTTCCATATCATACTGTAGTAGTCAGATACCTCAAACTATCATTTAACATTTATTACTCTTTCAAAATTACAGTTTGCTATCAATCCTACTGCTAGGTTTTATATAATGTATTTAATGTTAATAAAGAAGCTCATTTCTACTGTCACAAATGTGTATGTGTGTTTATTTCGACGTCCGCATTTCAGTACAATTGCTTTCTTCTGAAATCTCACATGTATTATTTTATGCATTTAAAAAATATGCTAGTAAAGTCCACAGGCTTCATCAGACTGCCGAGGAAGTTTGTGGCACAGAAAGGTCAGGGACCCTTCCCCAGAGTAGTCCTCACAGGTGGGGTCAAGGCTGAGTCACTGCCGGTTTGTGAGCCAGCACCTGGGAATGCAGAAGCAGGGTGGGAAAGGTAAACAGTGCCCTTCCTGGGGAGCGATGCAAAAGTTGCCCACATCACTCCACGCACTCTGTGAGTGACAGCGTCCTGACGCGGCCACTCGGGCTAGCTGCAAGGAAAGCACACGAATAAGGTTCCTCGTTCACGGACCATGTGCCCAAACTCTATTGAATGGAGAGAAACAAGGAAGAAAGAAAAGAGAGAAGGAAGGAATAGGAAGGGGTGGAAGGGAAGGAGGGAGGGAAGAGGAAGGGAAGGAGGAAGGAAGGAAAGATTTTCAGTTATACAGTTCGGAGTTTTCTTATCTATAAAACTGGGAGGTAGAAAAAAATGGTGCCTTTTTTTTGTTTGATCACTTGATATCTGTTTCCAAAGGAAATCACATGATGCAGACAAAAGCAGTGTATCTTGGTTAAGTTGGACAAGGGACCCAGGACCCTGCTGGCCTGGCCTCCTGCTTCCTGCGCCTTTCCCTAAGGGGGATCCTTCAGGCACTTCCCAGGAAGCTCCAGGCCCAGAGGAGTTTGCCACTCCTGGTCTGGGTGGTGTCTGAGGCCCCGGCCGTCCCCGCCTTCCCCTGACGATGCTGTGGGCCTGAGGACAGGTCGTCTTCCACATCCAGCGACAGCTGAGGGCTCTCCCCAAGTAGAGACTCAACTGTGTGGGTGAGGCGAGAAGGGCAGGGAAGGTCTGGAGGAAGGGATATGTCTTGAGGACAAAGAGTTGAGAGTAGACAACAATGAGGAACGGCAATCCGGCGCGTGCACACCTCCGGGGTGGGAGTGCAGAGGCCTCTTCCCGAGGGGTGAAGAGCAGAAGGTGTTGCTGAGGGCCAGGGGACCGGGCGTGGCAGCAATTGGGAGGGACCAGCACCGCCCACACCCACGGCCTTGCTCCCTGGGCTCAAGGCCTTCTAAGCGGAGATGGCAGCAGAGACAGAACTTTGTTCTAGAATGCTCATCGTTGGGGGAGGTGACGATAGTCAAACCAAGGCTGCCGCTCATTGTTTCTTCCAGTCTTACTGACTAAGGTCGTACTTTGTAGCGGTAGGAAAGACCTTCATTCCAGGGAGGAGGCGCATTCCAGACACAAATAAACATAGTAAATATATACATGTATAAGCAAGCAATTATGATGACTTTGCTGTTAATATGAAAATATCTTAACGATAAAATGATAAAACTAGTTAACATTAAATAGCTGCCCCCAAAAATCCGGCGGTGGGACTGAGGAGTACCAGTGAACACAAGAAGAATGTAATATGTGTCGGGATTAATGGACACTCTTTTTGTAAATTGACGTATAATTGACATACAATATTATATTAGTTTCAGTGTACAACGTGGTGATTCGATATTTATATACATTAGAAAATGCTCACCATGGTAAGTCTAGTTACCATCTGTCACCCTAGGAAGTTTTTATAATATTATTGATTGGGTTCTCTCCGCTGGAAATTGAATCCCTGTGTCTTATTTATTTTATAACTGTAAGATTGTACCTTTTAGTTCCCTTTTTAATAAACACTATTTGAAAAGGCAGAATTTTAGTGTCAATCACACTGGTCTCTAGTCTAAATCTGCTATGCCAGCTGTGTAACCTTGTATTAAGTCATTTTGACTCAAATTCTCTCATCTATGAAATGTATGGACCTAGTAAAATCCTTGTGAATATCCAATGAGATAATGTCTCTATGCAGTTAACACAGAATCTAATACTGGGGAGCCTGGGTGGCTCAGTAAGTTAAGGGTCCGACTCTCAGGTTTGGCTCAGGTCATGATCCCACCATTTCATGAGTTCAAGCCCTGCGTCAGGCTCTTTGCTGATGGTTCAGAGACTACTTTGGATTCTCTCTCTCTCTCTCTCTCTCTCTCTGCCCGTCCCCTACTTGTGCTGTCTCTGTCTCACTCAAAATAAATAAATAAACCTTAAATAATAATAATAATAAAAGAATCTAATATACTAAGTACCTGCTAAATGTTTTTGTTTTATTGTTTTTTATTATTATTCACTAAAGTTAAACCAAAATTCTGCAAAGAAAAATTTGGAGAGACTCCTGAAAACCACTTTGAGAAGTGCAGAGATTTCATTCTTAAACCAGAGAATGACAGGGGCACAGGCTTAACTTTCAGTTATGTGGCCCAATGTCCCTTCTGCCACTTCCTTATTTCTGTGTTCCCTTTACAAAAAATAAACAAACGTCCCAATTCCATTTATGTGAAATCCCCAGAAAAGATTACTCCATAAAGACAGAAGTAGATCGGTGGTCATTGGGGTCTGGGAAGAATCCGGAGTGGGGAGAAACAGCTGAACTGCGGATGGGGCGTTATCCTGGGGGTGGGGGTGGAAATGTTTTGGAACTGGCTAGAGACGGAGGTGGCACAGTATAATGAATGTGCTAAGTGCCACTGAATGGTTCACTCTAAAATGGTGAATCTTCTGCTATGTGAATTTCATCTCAATAAATTATCAAAAAATCTTTTCAATTATGTGTAATATATTTAATTCAGAACTACTATGGCCCTCAGTTCAGATTGCTCTGCGTGTGTTTATAAATATAAGTTTCATGGATATAAATTAGTAACCTGTATGACCAGCTTTGGACACAGGAGAGGACCCTTTTATTGTATGTGTCAGAAGAATTAAATGTACAATGACTGCCCATGGTAACAGAAAGTCCCGCACACCCCTCCAGGCACCCTTCTTCCTATCCAGAATCACCCAGGACTTCCTCATTCCAAAAGACTCGGTCCAGGCTGCGAATACCAGGCACGGAGAAGCGCCAAACATGCTCCACGGAATATTCTTGCTGTTTCCATGGCTGCCGGTAGGGAGCCGCTGCTCACTGCCCCTGCTCTGCCCAGTGGATGCTTGGCCGGCGATGTAACAGTATGCATGCTAATAGTATTACAACAGTAGTCAGCGCTGTCAGGGACCACGGACCCCAAACCCTGAGCTCTGCTCCAAGGGTGCTGTTCTTACTGTGAACACTCTTCTGCACTTAGCCTGTATTTTTGCAGTGAAGTCTCCCCCAAAAAGCTGGATCAGGAAAGAGGGTTTCCCTGTAGTCTCTAGCCCCAGGTGATGAGCAGGCAAGCAGTCTCCCTCTTTCCTCTTCCTTCCTTCCCTGGACTCCTATGCAAAATTGCTATCTCTTCTCCACCCTGAACTAGCCCATCAGGAAGCATTCGGATGGGTAGCTGTGATCTGGCCTCTTATTAAACTTTTTGTCCCAAAACCCTCGGTGTCTTCCGCAATGTTAGGTATTTGTATATAAGGGATATCCCCTGCCAGACAGTGCTTCGCTCTCAGACCAGGAAGCAACTGGCACTCTCCCGGATGGTAACAACACAGCAAGCACGTAGCTAATGTCTGTGAAGTGCCATTTGCCACGCTCTCCGCTACTCACCACAACCTGTCTGCTGGGTTCTATTATTAACCCCATACTGCAGAGCAGGAAATGGGGCTTCATCATGCATCCTAGCTGGCGCACCCAGGTTCAGCTATTTGTCTGATCTTCCTGCCTGTGTGCCCGCCCTGGGAAAGTATTTTCTCTCCTGGGAAAGTCGATTAGTGCAATTACATACCTTACTTTTCTAGTCTTGTTACCCATATCAATCCCTTCTGTTCTTGTCTATTACATAAGTTTAAAAAATACTAAAGTAAACAGATGGGAATGGTATTGGGGTGACAGTGGGAGACCAGAGTCCTGGTCCCGGCTCTGCACGCATTGTGATGTGTCTGTTCAGGACAAACCCAGTCACCTCTCAGAGCCTCAGTTTTCTCATCTGTAAAATGGACAGGCGGACCACATGTTGTCTAGATCCCTTCTGATTCTACAATTCTTTGCTTCTGTGAACCAGCCACACTTTCAATCCTGAATCAAGGAATTATGACAATGTGTCTGTGCATGTGACATGCTGCAGGAGCAACCATTTAGCTAAGTCATCCATTTATCCATTCCTTCCAGACGGCTTCAAGGGGACCTCTCAGAAAAGATTATTGGCTTGGAGTAAATGACTGTGTAATCCCCGGATGACCCATGGCTGGGTATTGGATCACTTCTGATTCACCTCTCTCGCCTGGTCTTCCTTTGCCTGTTAATGCTTTGTCCTCTCTCTCTCCGGCTTCCTGCTATTGTCCATTCTTGGTTTTTTCCTGGAATCATGGTCACCAAATGTCACCATTCTCCTGGGAGAGACGGCTCTGCCTGAGAAGACCCTGGCCCATCACACTCTCCCACTTCAATCCAGACACACGGCTACCACCATTATCATCTCCTTGGGAGCCAAATATTGAAATATTTGGTGGAACTTCAAAGTTTAGCAAGTGGTACCTTCATCAAGTGCCTGTCCTGCACAGGGATGCCGGTCAGTTTCTCATGATGTGACTCTTACATCATGGGGGGGGAGGGGACAAAACAAAAGCAGACAAAGACACAAAACCATATTTCAGAATTTTTAAAATGTACATAATCTTGTGTCAATTAAAGTATGATGAAACGAGCCCTTTTAATTTTTTTAAAATGTTTTTTTATTTCTTTCTGAGAGAGAAACAGCGTGAGCAGGGAAGGGTCAGAGAGAGAGGGAGACACAGAATTCAAAACAGGAAATGAGCCCTTTTAAATGCTGCTGATGGGAGTCAAAGTAGGGGTGCCGTCTCTGGAAGGCAATTGGACACTATGAATCACAAGTTTTAAGGTAGGCACGCTTTTCTTCTGAGCCAGGGTTTTCTATCAGAGAACTGAGTTCCAAGAAATAATGGCAGAATGGTAACAAATGGGTACAAGGCTGCTCATCAAAGCATATTTGAAATGTAAAAAGGTTGTATCCAAAGCAAATTTCCAAGATCAAGGGGTTCAAAACATAAATTAGAGTACTCCCAGGATGAGGGAATCCTGGAACACCCATTCCAGTCATGTGGTAGGAGAATATCTAATAGCATAAGAACATGCTCGTGACACCATATGATGTGAAAAACCCGAATTCCAAAACAATGCATGTAGGACGACTCCAGAAAATTCGCACGTGAATCTATATATGGGGAAGGGGGGGGGGGGGAGAGTGGGCTCTTCAAAACAAACAAACAAAGCTAGAATATAAACCAAAATGTTAAGTGTTCATTTCCTCATGGCGGAATGCTACCTGGTATTTATTTTCTTTTTGGCGCCTTCTTAAAAATTTCACTTTATGAAACAGGAAAAGGATATTATATACATCTATAGCTTTTTAAAAAACAAGGCACTGGTAGTAATCTCCGTCCCAGGGCAGCAGGAGAGAGAAGGGCAGGCCTGATGTATCCAACCCCTCTACCCTCGTACTTTCTGCTCCTCATTCTTCTGGTGGGAAACCTCTGGAACTGTGTCTGCATGGGGGTAAGTGGCTCAGTGAGTCATTCCAGCAAACTCCCTGGGCTACGGGTCTGTTCCCTGACAGTAAACCTACCCTCTTTGGGTTAATGAACTAGCTATGTACGTGTTTTCCCGAATTCAATGGCATCAAGTGATCACTTGGAATTGGCCATGATGGGAATATATATACCATAGAAACTAACAATAGCTACAATCAGGGCTTTTTTTGCTGGGGTGGGGCCCAGTGATCTGTATTTTAACAAGCCCTGCAGGTAATTCAGACACACACTCGAGTGAGTGTGCATGGGGCAGGACCTCCCTGGACCCCAGGAAGGAGCATTCACATCCACGGGGGCAGGGGAGGGGCTACTTCTCTCTAGCTCTCGCTTTGCCAAACAAAGAACTCCCAAACTTCCCTCTGCCTTTCAGAGAGTAAAATTCTTACACAAATCACTAATGCCCCACCCACTACCATTCTCCATCTTTCCTTGGGGACAGGGTGTCTACATCATTGAAGTCCTAGACCCTGAAAAGGGAGATGCCAAAGCCCCCTCCACACGTGATGCAAAAAGAAGTCTACCAACGGTTCTAATTTTGCCACGTTGAGGGAAGTGTCAAATACCAAAACTCTAAGAATTGCCCCCCCCCCTTTTTTTTCCACCCGGCTTTGCTGTTTCCCTAAATAAAGGCTTTGTCAGCCTCTTGGGTGATCAACCCAGCCCAGAACCACCACCAAGAAGTGGCATAAATTTTCATTCAAGGCCTCCCAAGCAAACCTCGGCAGCTCAAACTCCCTAGAGGCATCCTTTGCACATATTCTGAGGAGGAGAGGGCAAAGGATCCATTTTGACACCAGTCACTCGCCTTGGGGAGCTGTTGAGGAACTACGGCCACGAGACAGATAACTCCGGCCTTGGTCTGACATGTCACAGGATGGATGGGACTTCGGAACGTGCATCTGCCGATGCTCTGCGTGGGTGGGCCACCACACCGCAAACCAAACCGGCCCCTCGCTTCTGATCATTATGAGGCATTTTCTTCCTCTTTCTGCCCTTCAGAGCGTAGGCACAGCTGGGTGTCTTGGGATCTATTAGTCTCCCAGGGGTCACCTTTTGGCCCTTTGACCATCACCCATCACCTCTCATCCCAGAGGCAGACAGCTTCCTCCCTGCACTCATAGAAGAGAGCAGTCACATAAAGAACTTGCATACAAATAGAATCACTTACAGTTTGGCTCTGCTACGCGTGCCATGTTTCAGGAACAACAGATTTGCTCTTCTCATTTGCTTTGGCTGCAATTAATATTACAACGAGGTGGCAGGGAGCAGGGACAGAGCCTGGCTTTAATGATCTGTCACCAGCAGAAAACTGAGAGCAGTCAGCAACTGGACTCGTGCCCTGTAACTGGGAATGGCTGGCTCAGCAGAGGCCATTCATTAACACCTCCGGCGGCCTCTCCCACAGCTGCTGCCCCACGCCCAGCCCAGAACCAAGGATCCACCCAGCCCTCCATGGGTCTCAGAGAGATCCCTGCCTTCCATTTGCCTGCCCTATGCAATGCAGGGAGAGGCCAGAGCTCACAAAGAATCCGCATGGGCCCCTGCTGTGGCAGCTTCTCAGACCTGCACACTGACACAGTGGCATTTAGGATTCAGGCTCCTGGGCCCTGTGCTCCATGGCTACAGAAAAAAATCTCAGCACAGAAGTAAGGGAGATGGGCATTATTTTGAGATAACATGTTGTAATTTATTTAAAAAATAATTATTTCTGGGTCACCTGGCTGGCTCAGTCAGCTAAGCCTCCAACTCTTGGTTTCGGCTCAGGTCATGATCTCATGGTTTGTGAGTTTGAGCCCCACATCGGGCTCCTTGCTGACAGTGTGGAGCCTGCTTGGGAATCTTTCTCTCCCCCTCTCTTTGCCCCTCCCCTGCTCATTCTCTCTGTCTCTCTCCAAATAAATAAATAAACTTAAAAAAAATTTTTTTAAAAGAAAGAAATTTATCTCCATGCTCTGACACTTTATTATTAATAGGAAAGTACCAATACAGACTTCCAGCTATAAAATAAATACATCCTGGGAATGTAATGTACAGCCTGGTGACCATAGTTAATAATATTGTACTGCATATTGAAAAGTTGCAGAGAATAGACTATAAAACTGCTCAACACAGGGCCCCCTGGTTGGCTCAGTCAGTAGAGCATGTGATCTTTTGATCTCAGGGTTGTAAGTTTGAGTCCCATGTTGGGTATAGAGATTATTTAATAATAAAATCATTTTTAATTTTTTTTAATGTTTATTTATTTTTGAGAGAGAGAGAGAGAGAGAAAGGATGAGCAGGGGAGGGGCAGAGAGAGAGGGAGACACACAATCTGAAGTAGGCTCCAGGCTCTAAACTGTCAGCACAGAGCCTGATGCAGGGCTTGAATTCACAAGACGTGAGATGGTGACCTGAGCTGAAGCCAGATGCTTAACCAACTGAGCCACCCAGGTGCCCCAAAAATAAAGTATTTAAAAAAATACTTACCAGGGCACCTGGGTGGCTCAATCAGCTAAAGTGTCTGGATTTTAACCCAGGTCATGATCTCATGGTTTGTGGGTTCAAACCCTGCGTCAGGCTCTGTGCTGATAATGTAGAGCCTGCTTGGGATTCTCTTTTTTTCTCTCTCTCTCTCTCTGCCCCTTCCCTGCTCATGCTTTCTCTTTCTCTCTCTCAAAATAAATACATAAAACTTTAAAAAAAAAGAATTTAAAAAATACTTATCACAAGAAAAATTTTATACATAGTAAGATGGTTAACTAGACTTAGTGTGGTGATCCTGGTGCAATATATGCTAATATTGAATCGTTACATTGTTCACCTGAAACTACTACAATATTAAGGTCAATTATACCACAATTAGAAAAATATTTAAAACTTTAAAAAAGAAGTAACAAAATTTTTGCATGGTGCTTCCTCCTCCGGGAAGGAAACATCAGGTGACCCTCCAACCTGAGGAAAATAACTGCAGGAGTACAGACCGTGTCCCACGTCTTCGCAGTCACCTGGGCCAGGCACAAGTTAGCTGCTCAGCTGGTGTTGCAGGGATGACGACCCAAAGGCCCGGAGGGCTGGAGGAGTTCTAGCTGAAGATCAATACGTAGACAGGGCAAGGTCCAGAAGGATCTGGAGAACAGGAGCCTCTACCCCGTAGAGTTGGGGGCAACCCCCTCCCAGCACATCTGTGGGTTTCCTGCCCAGGAAGCTCCCTGAACCTCATGCTTCAAGGATTTTTATCAAGGTTCCATTACGTAGACGTGACTGGCTGGCCATCCGTGGCTGAACTCAACCACCAGCCCCAATCCCTTCCCTGGAGATGGGGGGTGGTGCTGACAGCTCCAACCCTCTGATCGCGTGGTGACCAGCCCCGACCCTGAAGCCACGGGGTGGGGGGGGACCTCTAAGAGTCCCCTCATTAGTAGAAACTCAGGTGTGGTTAAAAGGGGGCTCCTTAAGAATAACAAAACACACCCGTATCTCTTAGGAATTTTAGGAGCTCTGGGCCCCATACAAAATATATCTAGTATGCCACCACCCTTGGCTGCCCTCAGCCCCCCTCCGGGTTTCCCATGGCTCCCTTCTTCAGTAAGGCACGTGCACACAAATCCTCTTGCTAGGGATCTGACGGCAGGTCACTCAACCCAGGAGAGACATCAAATACCTTACTGCTTGATGGAACTCTCAAGACTGCACGGGGTCATTCCTCCAATCATTTACTCACTCATTCAGCAAAGATGTATTGGTGTGCCAGGCCCTGAATACCGAGTGGTAACCAAGTCACCGCAGTCCCTGCTCTCTCAGGACTTATCACTACTGGGAAGAATGACACTAGGCAGGTAACTACTGCTATGTTTGCTTGGTGAGCATGAGCCCAGAGACGGCCCAGGAACCGTGCTGAGGGCAAATGCAAAGCAACTGAAGCCTCTGGGGATGGGAGCCGGGTGAGTGAGACTTGAGATCATCAGCGTTGCTTTTGGAAGACAGCCTTGTGGCCAGGTGAATGGCTCGTGCCACAGCCGGAGCAGAGGCAGCAAACTCTGTGGAAGGCTGTTACAGGGGCCCAGGGCCCGGAGGATAATGGCTGGGACTTGGCTGATGGCAATGAATTGAGCAGAGATAGGAAATAATAAAAAGACCCATGGCACTTACTAACTCAGAAGGCCAGAATCCCTTGTGTAAAAGAAAATCACGTAGCACGTGTATATGACCACGTGCTAAACCAAGTCCCTCCAAGGAGCTAGAGATCAAGGGAGAGGCTGAGGAGTCAGAACCCAAGTGGTCAGAGTAGGCTGCATGGAGGACGAGGGCCTGAATGCTGTTAAAGGTTTGGAAAGTATTTAGATTGGCCTAAGCGCTTGTCTACACACTCAACCTAGTGCATTGGGGTCAGGACCCGAACAGACAGAGGAGCAGAACCTGAGATTAGAGGCAGTTGGGTGTCTAACTAGTCATCCCTGGCTAGACACCCTGTGTCAGAAAGGAGAGAGTCTTGCCTGCACAGAGCCCGTGAGCAGGACAAAAGCAGACCATCCCAGGGCCCCTCTAAGGGCCTGTGACAGGGGACTCCTGCTGTGGTGGTCAGTTATGCATCTGACTCTTGATTTTGGCTGTCAGTGAGTCACGATCTCAAGGTTCATGGATTTGAGCCCCACGTCGGGGCTTGGGACTCTGTCTCCCTCTCTGCCTCTCTCTCGTGCTCTCTCCTCTCTCACTCAAAAATAAATAATAAACTGAAAAAGAAAAGGCTTGTGACATCTCTGCTTGAAAGGTGGGGTTCTCCTGGCCTGCCCACTTCTAGGAAGCATGAGGCTCCCAAGCGCTGGGATCAGAGGCTGGGCACTGTCATCTCCAGCGCCTGGTGGGTACTAATTACAGTGTCCACATCGCCTCCAGACTCCTTTTCATCTCTGGGGAATCTCACAAAGTGGGTTTTAATTTTCCACCAGATTTTGGCATTTCAAAGTCAAAAGAGGAGAGGATGGAGGAAGTATCCCTGGGCCTCCACAGACCGGAGGGGCCACGCTGGCTAATTTAAGGCCTGCCTTGTCCTAGGGACAAGTCCCCTCTTCCGCGGACCACTCCGGGACCGTGGGGACCTCTCTCAGGCAGAGGACAGGGTCTGAAGGCTGGTGCCGAGGTCCCAGTGCTAGTGCTCAGCCATTGGACGACCAGCCACTCACAATTTCACACAACCCAAGGGGGGATGGTCACCTACAAACGCTGGGAATTCAGGTCACCCTGTGACAGCATTCAGTTGCATAGTCACTTACTGAACATTTACTCTGCGCTTAGCTGGGGGACAATCATTTGTTTAGATCCAACTTAGCCATCAAACATCCATTTGTCTTGATGCTCGGACAACCCTTCAAGGCAGGTACTAGAAACCCATGATGCAGGTGTGAAAGAAACAGAGAGGCAAATTGTGCGTGGGGTCACACAGTGACTTCACCCTCTGTCTGACCCTGAGACCCTCTCTTTCTGTCCCCCCCACACACATACATTGTGCCCCATTCCCTGCCTTCAGGTGCATCCATCTCACCCTCGAGGGAAAATTACAGATGTGAAAACAGTGACTAACACTGTGAAAAGTGGGAAAGCTACAAGAACTCAAGATGAGACAGGAATAAAAGAAAGGAGCCAGCTCTGCACGTGGAGCCCTATACCCACCCTCGTGTTTATTTCCCTGCCACCTGGTGCAAAGGGAGAAATAAATCTTTTTTGCCAGCATCTCATGACACCACATCCCAGAAACATAAATTGACATTAACATCGATGACCGTGTTGTAGTAGCATTATTTTTTTCAATTTTTTAATGTTTATTTATTTTTGAGAAAGAGAGGGAGACAAAGAGACAGAGTATGAGCAGGGGAGGGGCAGAGAGAGAGGCAGACCCAGAATCCGAAGCAGGCTCCAGGCTCTGACCAGTCAGCACAGAGCCCCAGACAGACAACGAGATCATGACCTGAGCTGAAGTCGGACGTTTAATGGACTGAGCCACCCAGGCACCCCTGCAGTAACATTATTTTAAGGTGAACTTCCAGTGATTATGTTAGAATCCATTCATTTTTTTTTTAAGTTTATTTATTTATGTTGGGAAAGACAGAGACAGCACAAGGGGGGAGGGGCAGAGAGAGAGAAGACAGACTCCCAAGCAGGCTCCACGCTGTCATCGAGAAGCCTGATGTGGGGCTCGAACTCGGGAACCCTGAGATCATGACCTGCACTGAAACCAAGAGTGGGACACTTAACCAGCTGAGCCACCCAGGTGCCCCTGAGCCATCCCAAAGCCCATGCTCTCTAACACAGCAGAATGGTTGCTCCGTGCCCCCTTCCCCCCACCCCCCACACCTCCTGGGCTCCCCAAACTGCCCAGCCCCATCTCTGTGGGCACCATCTTTCTTCCTTCTGCAGGAGAACTATGCACACCCATGTGGTCCCGCTTTGTTCTTCCTGTCCCCTAACTGTCACCACTCTCCGGCCCCATCAACCCCATCACAGCCCCCTTCTCAAATATCAGGCATCCTTACCCAGCTTCCACTCTTTTTTCCATTTTCCTCAGAAAACATCTCTCCCATGTCTTCTCCTCTCTCCCTTCTTCACACTCTCCCCCCACCCCCTCCATGCACATCTTGCCGTCTTTCTTTGTGCGTTACATTTGCAACCTCCAAGGAGCATTCAGGTCAAGGTTGATAAAGTTAAGTGCTATGCTAATAATCTCTTCCTCTATGGAAAGGAAGGAAACTCACTTTGAGTTTTGAAGTGAGATCAGAGATGCCAAAAAGCCGGAGCCATCCGCCGCGGAAGCCTTCGGCGGCTCCTGGAAATCTCTGCCAGCATACCTACTCAGTGTCTCCTCTGCTATCTGAAATGAAAGCTGCTTGTCCTGCGTCGCCTTCCTGGCACACCAGAGTGCACAATGCGCCACACAGCCCCCTTCGTTTCCTTCACAGGCAGAAGTACTAGAAAGCTGCTTCCTCTCAAGTACGCCCAGATATGGCATTTTTGTGACTAAAAAGCAGAGGCCACTACCATCAATAAATTGGATCATTATATTTTAACATTTTGCCCCATGAGATCCAATCAAGTTATTTTCCTTTGGGCTGACAACATGCAAAATTTAAATTTGTCCTGGATTGAATCTCACACCAGGGGAAAAAAAAAAAGTTTCTCACCCCTCATATTTGGTGGCGTCACACTGACTTCTATTTAACCTCTGCTGTTTACATGCTGCACAACCTCCAACAGTGTACTTAAATGTCCCGTACACAATGGGCTTAGAAATAACCAACTCATGAGGCCATGTGAGGAGTAAATCAGGTAGCATGGGACACCCACTATGATAATTCATTTTATTCATCAATTTCGGTGAGGGTGCTGGTATCTGCCAAACATTATTCTGGCGTTTCCCTGAGGATTTTTTAAAAATGAGATTAATATTGAAATTGGTGACTTTGAGTAAAGCAGATTATCCTCCAGAATGTGGGTGGGCCTCACCAAATCAGTTGAAGGCCTTTATTAAGACAAGGACAGACCTCCCTTGAGCAAGAAAGAACTCTCCAGCACACTGCCTTTGAACTTCATCTTCTTTCTAGTTCTACAGCAGGTGGCCTTCAGACTCCAGCCTGCTTGCTCACCCTGTGGGTCCTGGACTTCCCAGCCTCCGCAATCATGTGAGGCAACTCCTAAATAAATCTTTTCTGTGTCCAGACACATTCTACTGGTTCTGTGTCTCAGGGAACTGACACACTCACCTAGCTCAATGCCTGTTGTTTAGCAAATGCCTGGCAGGACTTTTGCAGCTTGCAGGTGTCAAAGTCCCCATCCTCAGATTTATCAGATGGTAGGATGGATTTCAGTTAAGCCTAACTGGCAAATTCAGAGGTAAACATAAAATGATAAATCAAGAAGCTTATAACTGACAAATGGAATCAGATCTGCAAAGCCTAAATTCCTACTCAATCCAGGATATAATTATGTCCAACCCTCTCTGTTACCAAAAGCACATAGATTCATGACCTAACAAAATACTCTAAGACAAACATATGCCTCACTACCTTCAGGTCAAGAAATGGAACATTGCTGGAGTCCCAGAGGCACCCAGGGCCATCCCAGTAACTCTCATACTAACCCTCGCCCACCTTCTTTATGCCTCTCCCGCGCAAGAATGCATCACTGAGCCAGTTCCCTGTGTTTTCTTCTGTATCTGACTTCCTTCCCTCCGTTCAACATTTGTGTTCCTGAGATTTGCCCATGTTGTCAAGTGTAGCTACAATGTGTCCATTTTATTATTGTGTATTAGACGTGGTATGGGTCAACTACGCTTCATTTATCCCTTTTTACCATTCACGAACTTTCAGCGTGAAAAAGACCTAAATTCAGAAAACATGTGCCACTGAACCCTGGTCATTTTTTTGAGTACCCACTGCAAGAGTGAGGACATTGACGGGTTATACGTGCCTCTGAAAATATTGGTATCAAACCAACAAAAACGAAGATCAACTCTGAGCTATTAAACAAATAGATGAGTTGGGTGTGGAGTACTTCTGATAACGTGAACCAAGTTTAGAGGAACCAAAAACGTAACAAATTAGGTACGGCTTGTTACAAAGGAAGCCCAGGCCGGCATATTCTGAAGTAAGTCTTGACTGAACAGACACAAAACACACTAAGGTCTAGTAAAGAAGCAAGCTAGCAGTCGATACATTTCCGTGAAACTGTGTGTGCAACCGTAACCATTGTTTTTACGTGTCAGGCCCAGGGTGGGGGAGTGCTCATGAAGAACTCCTTAGGGCGCTGAGAGACAGGCACCCCTGGGATCAGAAGCTGGTATAGTGGAAGCAGCACAGCCCCTACCTCCCACTCTGGAAGGAGCACAAAGATGGAGGATGGAGTTCAAGTCTGGAATTCACATCTGTGACCAGCTTCCCTCCCATCAGCAGGCACTGTTTGAGGTTTCCTTGAACTTGAAGGTCAAGGCTAGCATGGCCTTTCCTCGTTACCCCCCACCCCTCTAAACTTATGCTATCACTAAGATAAATACAACACTCCCTTCCTAACAACTTTACTTAATTATCAGTATTGTTTTCCACTAATATCTTTATTCCAGTATATATGTGCAGGGTTTCGGGGGCAGACTGGTCTAAGCGAGTTGTGGTAGGTTAGCCTGGCGCTGTTATTTGTAAGTTAAGACTTGAGGTTTCAGGATTTCGACAGTCTCTGTTGGGAGGAGACTAGGAGACTGTTTCTACATCACACCAGGGAAAAGGGAACCAGAATTTTATGAGCAGTTGCTCAGTGCCCGGCCCATCAGTGAGCCACCGCATTTAATCTTTGTGAACTACCCAACCAACTGGTTCCATCTTTGTCTCTGTATCTCATAGTTGAGGAGAAGCAGGGCTAGAGATACAGAAGCGGGGCCGGAGAAGTTAAATACTCGTTCCCAGCCACACAGCTCCTGTAACGAGCAAGCAATCATTCGGAATCTGGACTCTGAACTTCAGGCTCAGGGGATGGTCCTATTTTACTACTCACTAGGTGTGGACCTGGGAAAATCACTTACCCCCCACGCGATGGGGACAATCATGGTCCCCACTCCATGTGTAAGGTACTTAGCACAAAGCCTGGTCCCAAGAGCACTTTCTACAAAGTCTCTTCCTACAATTCTTGTTAAATGGCAGAGCTAGGATTCAGACCAAAGTGGGACTGATGCCCAACACCCTCACACAATAGCCATTTGATTGCTGATGACTCCGGTGTGGATAGGGCTTAGCATGGAAGGCTTGTGTCTATTCTCTT
This sequence comes from Hyaena hyaena, assembly GCF_003009895.1. Taxonomy (NCBI): domain Eukaryota; kingdom Metazoa; phylum Chordata; class Mammalia; order Carnivora; family Hyaenidae; genus Hyaena; species Hyaena hyaena. Next base: position 2,838,367 of record NW_024080666.1, read on the forward strand.
GTGTCTGTTGGGGCAGCTTGGCTGGGGGAGGAGGACCCAGTTGGCTTTACCACTGGATTGGCCAGGCACTGGCCAGGCCTCTCTCTTTAGAGAGTAGTCAGGCTTCTTTACCAGGTTTCTCAGGGCTTGAAGACTCTGGAAGCAGAAGTGCCGGGTCTCCTGAGACCTAATCTCAGACTTTCACAGCATCGATTACTTCTACTGAGTTCTACTGGTCAGGGCAAGGCATGAAGCCAGCTTGAGTTCCCAGGGGTCAGGCAATAGGCCACAGATTTGGATGGAAGAGTGGCAGATGCACGCAGGAATGGGAGCACCTCTTGGCAGCCATCTTTGCAGACAACGCACCACGCTGAGGCCGTAGAAGTTCAGAGGGGGCAAGCCCAGTATAGCCGGACATCCTATGAGAAGACATTTGGGAGGCCTGGAGGAGAATGAGTGGGAGCAGGCGGGCCCAGAAAAAGAGCCAGGTATTCTGGGGGAAAGAAAAGTCCGAACAAAGAGCGTGGGACACGACCTGCTTGACCGAACCCAGGGCCTTATGGGGAAAACGCTAAATAAGGGAGGGAGGGGAGAGAGAGGGGGTTTGGAGTGTAGAGGGGTTTGGAGGCTAATCTGAGGGGGGCAGCGGGTAGACGCTCGTGTCCCCTAGATGGAGAGAGACAGGCTGGAAGTGGTGTTTGGGGAAGAGCAATCTGCGATGTCCAGGAGGGCAAGGGCGGCGCACAGACTGGAGTTCGCAGAAATGCAGGTCAGAGGAGATGACAGACAAGAGGGGTACGTGGCAGGAGAGGAGAGGGGAGAGCATCTCCCACTTATGACTCTTTGCCAGCGTTCTTCCATCATGTCTATGACCATCCTTGGAGAAGTCGGGGGAGAGCCCAGGCCCATCTAGGAGCCCAACTCCCTGTGCGGCTGACCCGGCCCCCCTATCAGGGATCGGTGCCCCTCAGGGAGAAGGTGGTGTTCTTAGCTGTCTGAGGGTGGGCCCAGTCTGTTCTCTCCCAGAAGTTTGCTGGGAGGCTTTCTCATTCTGCTGCCCACAGAGCAGGGCACGAAGTCCTCAGCCAAGGTGCCCAGATCCTCCCTCTCTTTCCTCATGCAGGCCTTCCCTCCAGAGAATCATCCACTTCCAGGCTCCCAAGTACACCCTGGGACTCTCTGCCTTACATATGGCTTCCGGGGACATCTCTGCTCTCTCTCCTTTTCACCTACCATAACTCTTCCGCCTTCAGGGCCCGGCCGCAGCCTCTCCTCTGGGAAGCCTGCCGGGCATCGCCCAACCCACACTGCGATCTTCTCTCTGGACGCCCGCCCCCTCACCATCTCAGCAAGCCTGAGCCCTTACCCCCACGCCCGCCTGTGCCTTCTCAGATGCTGCGGGTGAAATGGCCTTATCTGCACCGCTACACAGGAGGGCAGGGCCCGGGTCTTGCTCATTTCTCCTTCTCTCGCAGAGCTAAGAGCAGCGCTGACTACACAGTGAGTACTTAACATAAAGGTAGAGAGAGCTGAACGATTCCCTGCCTCTAGCCCTACACATTCTTTTTTTTTTTAAATTTTTAATGTTTTATTTATTTCTGAGAGAGGGAGAGACAGCATGAGCAGGGGAGGGTCAGAGAGAGAGGGAGACACAGAATCAGAAGCAGGCTCCAGGCTCTGAGCTAGCTGTCAGCACAGAGCCCAACGTGGGGCTCAAACCCACAAACCATGAGATCATGACCTGAGCTGAAGTCAGACGCTTAACCGACTGAGCCACCCAGGCGTCCCTAGCCCTCCGTATTCTATGCAACTAAGGCACAAAGTCTTGGACCACTAGCTGGAGTTAGGGAGCATCATATGGAAGCCAAGAAGGCCCTGGGAATCAGCACATATCAGTATTCTTATTTTTTATTACCGTCCTTTGAACATGCCTCATTGCCGAAGCCATTAGAAGTACCGAAGAAGCCCCCTCTGCATTTATGGTTTGTCCGTGGTTGGCGGTAAGGGTGGGAGGTGGGTGTCTAGGTTGGGGTCACCAGAAGCAGCGCTTGAGGCAAGGATTGGGCATGCACAATTGATTGGGGCGTGCTCTCGGGAAGGAGGGAAGCAGGACCGGTTGGGAAGCAGCTTAGCAAGGAAGGATCTAGTCTTTCCTGGAGTCTCGTGTGATGCTGATCCCACGGAGAGGCCTGAAGCGCACGCATAGCAACATTAGCTTGGCATTGGGGTGATGGTAGAGTGACCAACCGGGTTGCCTGGCACCATCTCAAGTGTACCAGTGAGTGTCCTTCATCCCAGGAAATCCCTCAGTTCCGGCCAAACACTTCCCGTGAGAGGCCCAGCTTTTGTACCCTAAGTCAGCCGGTGTTTGGCTTTGGGGTGCTCCCGAGCAGGAGAGGGGCAACGCTCCTAAGGGAGGCGGCGTTCATTCAGCCTGAAGGGTGAGTCTCTGGGGAAAGGGAGTATGGGACATGCCCAGTGACGGGAAGTCACTAATGGCGTCCGCCACCCCAGACCAGCCCCCAGAGAGCCTCTCTCTGCCTCCCCCCTTCACGGCCAGGGAGCAGCAGGAGGTGCAGGCCATTCCACCTGCCTCCCCCCACCCCACTCCCCCACCCCCGCCCCTGCAGCTGTGATGGGGCCTCACAGAGCCTGCCCTCCCCTCAGGCCCCTGCAGGGCAGCTGATTCTGAGAACACCTAATAGGTTTCACACAAACCCTGTTGGCTTCCTGATTATTTGCAACTCAATTAAATTAACAAATTGGTCTCTTTGCCCAGAGTCTTTCCACCGCCTGTATTTTAACATATGTCAGTCAGGGCGCCCATCGCCTCCAGATGGCTGGGAGCTTACTCTGTAATTCCCATGCCAACTCATCACTAGGGAAGTGTGTGTGTGTGTGTGTGTGTGTGTGTGTGTGTGTGTGTGTGTGTGTGTGTGTGTGTGTGTGTGTGTGTCCAAATCATGCTTGATGGAATTCTTGTGGGGAGAGATGAAACATAGGATGGGCAAGACAGGGGCAAAGGGGAAGGACAGGAGTCAGGAGAGCCTAGGTACAGCCTCACAGATTAACCAGCAGGTGCTAAGGACCCTAACCTTCCTAGCTGGGAGGCTCTGTCCCCCATGGGGTTGATGGTGTGTGTGTGAAGGGAGGGAGTGCCTGAAGAAGATTCCATTTTCTCTGGAGGACCATGAGATCGGTGGTTCTCAAAGTGTGTGCCCTGGACCAGCAGCACCAGCACTGGGAACTGGTCAGAGATGCAGATTCTCAGGCCCCGGTCCAGACCTCCTGAGTCAGACTCTGCAGGTGGGGCCGTGCAGGTGTTTCTGATGGCTGCTCAGCCTCGAGAACCACATTCCTGAGGTTGCAGGGCCACGAGGGCTCCCGCGCTAGTGAACCTGCCCTCAGCCGTGGCCTGGGGGCTGTTGCCCACAAGAGGAGTGAGGTGAGTGATCCTGAGATCAGGCACCATCCTTGGAGTCTGTGGCTTTCCGTGAAATGCAGGCATGGGGGAAACAGGGGAGGAGTCAGGGACCAGCCTAGAGGAAGCAAAGACAACTGGGAGGAAAGGGTGCATAAATGGGCCAAGGCTTCGGCTGGTCCTTGACAACACATGCATAGCAGGCCCTCGGCTCCTGTCCCGCACGACAGCTCAGACAGGGGGCACTAATGGAAATGCAGTCCAACCCCAGCCTCAGGCGCGTGCGACGGGAGGGCACTGCAGGGGTCAGTGCGGTCTGCCGCCTGGATTCTGCTGGGAGAGGGAAGGCGAGGGTAGGCAGCAAGGGAAGGAGGGAGAGGAAGGCAGGGAGATTCTGGAGAACAGGAGGTCCAGGCCGAGGCCCCGGATCCAGGCCTGGAGTTTCCAGAGAACCATCATCATCAGCGACAAGGACATTGCTCTTCTGGCTCCTGAGGTAGAGACTGGCAGTAAAAGGCTTGGCATGGCCGTTGGTGAGGGGCCTGTTCTCATTTCTTCAGGTGTGGCTGTTACGTTTGGTCCATCTGCCAGACACGGGGTAAGATGACCGGTGACCTCAAGCTCAGAGGTCTTCGGGGTCTGGCCAGATAGCAGAAGACAGGAGCTGACGTGTCTGCTGGCCGTCATCTAGAACCCGTCTAGATCCCACAGCAGCCATCGGTCCCCAGCCTGCTGTCAGCACCCAGAAAACACCACCCTCTGCCACCAGCCTGACCAACTGATTTCTCCAGGGATCCCCCAAATCCAGACAGAAGCACAAAACAGCAGATCCTCCCAGAGAAGCTGGAAGAAGTTCACATAATGCCTGAATGTCAAGGGTGAACTGTCTGGACTGGCAGCAGCGAATGCTGTTACGAAGGGGCCAGGACTCCATCCTGCAGCAATAGGGGGCAGTGAGGCACTTGACAGCAAGGACCACCGTGGCCAGATCTCAGTAAGAATAGGTCTCAGATTTCCTCTGGTGCCTGTTTCCTTGTCTTCTCTCTCAGGGGCCAGTGCTATGCTGGGCGCCCTGCGCTCATTCTTTCCAAGAGCTGCCTGCCTTGAGGAATACAAAATATTTATCTTCTCCACTTGATACAGCGCGATGGAGGAACAAAGGGTGAAAGTTCCCAGTCAGGAGCCGGAGGGGGGGGGGGTGGTTGGAGGCAGGACAAGCATATAGTGTCTGGCCTTGGGGCCTCCCATCCAAGGTCCTGGAGCTGGGGCAGGTGGCCGAGGGGAGGAGCTTGAATGAGCAGGACTCTCTACCTGCTGCATTTATCAAGGAACGCCTTTGGCTTTGGCCTTGAGTAGCAGCTGCAGATCTCCTCACTTTTGCCTCCTCCAGATGCCCTCAAACACCACAACATTTATTTCTACTTGGAAACCGTAACAAGTCGATGAAGGCATGTAAGGGACACTGCCCACCGTCCGCTATGAGGCTCAAAGCCCCATTTGTAACTTTCCCATTTGTCTGTGTGGGCATTAGGTCAAGTCCATTGTGGTTTGAAAACCAGAGGTGTGGGGGCGCCTGGGTGGCTCAGTTGGTTAAGCGTCTGACTTCAGCTCAGGTCATGATCTCATGGTTTGTGTTCAAGCCCCGCGTCGGGCTCTGTGCTGACAGCTCAGAGCCTGGAGCCTGCTTCTGATTCTGTGTCTCCCTCTCTCTCTGACCCTCCCCTGCTCATTCTGTCTTTCTCTCAGAAATAAATAAAACATTTTTTAAAAAATGAAAACCAGAGGTGTGGGGATACCTACAAGCCATCAAAAGTGGTTTCTTTTGTTTTTAATTTTATTTTTTAATGTTTATTTACTTATTTAGAGGGGGTAGGGAAAGGGGCAGAGAGAGAGGGAGAGAAACCAAGCAGGCTTCACACTAATAGCAGAGCCTGACATGGGCTGATCCCATGACCATGATACCGTGACCTGAACTGAAATCAAGAGTCGGTACTTAACTCACCGAGGCACCCAGGTGCCTCTGTTTTTAATTTTTAGTTGAAGAACGATGACTACTTTTTATTTCACATACTTCTGTATGACTTGAGGCTTGTTTTTTTTTTTCTAAGTTTATTTACTCTGAGAGAAGTGGGGGGCAGAGAGAGGGGAGAGAGAATCCCAAGCAGGCTCGATGTCCTCAGCATGAAGTGCTATGCCGGGGCTCAAAAACACAAACCCTGAGATCATGGCCTGAGCTGAAATCAAGAGTCGGACTCTCGATTGGCGGAGATGCCCAGGTGTCCCAAGGGTTTTTGTTTTTGTTTTCTTAACAGAGAGCAGGAGAATCATTTAACAAATGATTAACAAATTTAAAAAATAAGAAAAAATAAACAAAAAAAGTTGTAGAGAGAAGTTATTATTTGTACCAAACTGTTCACTCTTGCAGATTTTAGGTTTGGTTTTGGTGGTGGCGAATGCATTCAGAGCAAATGAATTCAACATCAGGGCTGCTTTGAATTCCCTTCTCTGCCAATTAACCCTCCCCGGGAAGACTGAAGTGTCTCTCAGGATTGGCTTTGGAAACACAGCACAGATGGAGTTTTCCATTTCGGTGATCAAATGAGGTGGGGGCGGGGTGGAGATTAAGGTGGATTAAAGGATTACATTTAGGAATACTTAAGCGAATGCCCAGTGCCTACAGAATTGAATTTAGGATTGGGGTTAATAGCATATTCCTGTGAAATCAGGTAATTCTTTTAGTGAGGACCCCCTTCATTCAGGGGGGAAGCGGCTTCTGGTTTACTAAACACTTGCATCTGTCAATATCTTGAATGCAGAGGTGACAGGGATTGCTTCCGTAATGACCCGAAGGTGGGTCTGTTTGGGGGGTTGTTTTTTATTTTTACCGAACCCTATTGATTAACTTGGTTTTCAACAATATTTCCCTGTCTCTTCTAAAGTTGCAAACAGGAAATGATATTCTGAAATAAATTTCCCTGGAGCACAGCTATTCATTAAAAGAAGAAGCAGAAGAAGAAGAAGAAGAAGAAGAAGAAGAAGAAGAAGAAGAAGAAGAAGAAGAAGAAATGAAAACCAAAACACTTTGTTCAATATCGGGAAGATGCAAAACCCCGCGGTGATGCGCGAAACAGAGTCAGGTTGTAGGCAGGAACCCGGCAAGGCATTGGATTGTCCAAAGTATTCTGATAAAAGCAAAATAAATACAGCAGATGTTGCCTCATCTTGGAAGAGAAAGAAAGGAGAAAATCACCTTGTTACCTCCTTTCCTTCTTCGGCTCACCCATCCCCACCCCTCCACTGGAATAGCTCATTAACCCTCAGCAGCTCTGCTCCTGAGACAGGTTCTAGAAGAAGAGACTCTGGGGGGGTGGGGGGTGTTGGCCCCGTGGAGGGCCCTGGGTTTCAGAAGGCTGGCACTTGGCCTGAGGTAAAGGAGCTACGTGGAGACTGAACGGAGGACAGAAGAAGGACAGTGTCCCTAAGGGGTGACCACCGGGGGCCCAGACCCAGGGGCCTTACTGGGAATGAGGGGGACAGATTGGATAGAGTGTGTAGAGGTGAGGGCAGGCCCTGGTTCCATCTGACTCCTTTTTGTGTCTTTATGGTTTTGGCAGGGGGGGCAGCTGGTAGTGGTGAAAGTGGCCAAATGAGAAGCCAAGCTGAGCACATGTTGGTTTGGCCTAGTGGGGGTGCACCAGGTCTGGCTTCTTCCCAAGGTGATGGCGTTCCGCTGGCCGGCATTAGGGGTGCTGTGGGATTGGGCAGGTCGGGCAGGAGGGACCTGCTGGTGATGGTGACAGACACCCAGAGCCTGTTCTCTCAGCCACGAGGACAAATCCACAACGGCCCTCCCACAACTTCCTTGAGGGTTCAGATAAATCTGGTTTAAGGCATAGAATCCAAAGCTCTTCCAAAGGAAGAGCCAAGGCTGAAAGGTGTTCAGACACGGGAGGTAGGGACAAGGAACCCAGCCTCTGGTGATTGCTTCTGATGGTAGGTTTGCCAGATAATATACAGGGCACCCAGTTAAATTTTAATTACAAGGGCCCCTGGGTGGCTTATTCAGTTAAGCATCTGACTCTTGATTTGGGCTCGGGTCACGATCTCACAGTTCATGACATCAAGCCCCATGTCTGTCAGCCCAGAGCCTGCTTGCAGTTCTCTCTCTCTCCCTCTCTCTCTCTGCCCCTCCCCACTCCAAAATAAATTAATAAACTTAAAAAGTACATTTGAATGACAGTGAAACAATGAAGATTTTTTTTTTTAGTGTCTATATGGCCCAAATATTGCATTTCTAGTTTTCTTCGCTGAATCTGGCAACCCTCTCTGATGGGGATGACGTGTGATTTTTATTTCCTCCTTTGATTCTTGTCCACAGTCACTAAATTATCTCATGAACAGGTATTACTTTGGCATTATCGGGGAGAATCCTAATCCTGTGTTCTCTGATTTCTGAGCAAATGGTGTTTTTATTGCTGGGTTGGGCTTAGGGGATGGGCGATCTGGAGGGAGGCAGGTGGGGCCCTGAGCAGCACGAGCCCCTTCCCAGAGCCCCTGTCTATGGAGCCCCCCATACTTTGCAGCCACTTCCAGGTTTATGCCCTTACTATCATGTATCAATTTCTGTCACGTCCAATCTCCTTAAAACTCTGCGTTCCTTCCCTCCCTTCCCCTGTAAATCCATTAGCAGCAGCCTCCGTACCTTGAGTCCTAGGTCTCATACATCCCTCCCATATGTCAGACTTTCCTGGGAGAAAGGGGGTGAGCCCCCACTGTCTGCTCCCCTTCCAAACTTAAGTGCTTGGGCGTCTTTCCTGTCTAAGGTGCTGATCTCCTGGGACACCCTTACCAGGAGGTTGTATATAAAATCACATAGATGCCAAAATGTATCCTGTTGCTTCAGTGTTTAGTCCTTGCTTATTTTTAGCCTATTTGAATTCTTAATGAAATTCTGTTTAAATATACATATATATGTATATTAGAAGCATCTTAAAATATTTAAAATCCAGGCTATTGTCAGAGCACTCAGCCGAATCTCACTATTTAGCACTAATTATAAACAATCCCGTCCAGCCTTTGTCTTTAATGGTTTTATAAGTGCTAGGCTTGTCTTTCTAATTAGACTATAAACTGGTCTTTTGCTTCCTTAATATCTCTCAGAACACCTGCCACAGAGAGGGGCAGGCACAATAGACGCTTAATGACACGTCTCAAGCTACTTGGCTTTGTCCCTCCTCCCTGCCTAAGTGCCCCCCTCCTGGGCCAGGCCCCCCACCATTAAAAACAGGCTCAGTTTTCTTGCTCCTGGCCTTTAACATCTGTATCCCCTGATGGACAAGTCACACTCCTTAGATTTAATTGGTACATCGTGTAGCATCACGGATTTTTAGCTATTAAGCACGTCCAGCATGAATCCCCACTTCCCTCAAAATAGAGTGCAGGGATTGTGAGTCTCCCTGATGATGTCAGTAAGAGTGTTATTAACATGCATTTAGTGGTTCTTCAATATTGTTGTCCATATAAACTTGGATAGCGAGGCCACCTAATGCCATTTAAAGAAATAAAATACATTCTCCCCCTAAATACAAAAGCAAGGTGAACTTTAAAAATACTAGTGTCTGGATGGCTCAGTCAGTCAAGCATCCCGACTCTTGAGTTCAGCTTAGGTCATCATCCCAGTATTGTGGAATCAAGCCTTGCCTCAGAGCTCTGCATTGGGCCCCATGCTGAGTGTGGAGCCTGCTTGAGATTCTCTCCCACTGGCCCTCTCCCCCACTCGTATTCTCTCTCTCTCTCCTTAAAGTAAAAATTTTTTTAAAAAATTGTTTTAAGTACTGAAAAGCACAGAGGCAAAAAACAAAAACCAAATTTGAATTCTCCTACTATAATCATTTTATATGTATCTTTCCAATATTTTTCTATTTATATAGATATGTGTGTATCTACCTAAATATGTATATACACACATAAATATATGTATATACATATTTACCACAAAGCAAAGGCACACAGAATTTTGTCTTACTTTCTTCTTTAATCTCCATATAGTGTTAAGTAAACATTCTCTTGTGACCAGGCCCTTATTATTAAACATTTAGGTTGTTTCCGCTTTTTTCTGTGTTATAAATAACACTGCATAAAAGTCTTTAGTCTTTCATCTTGTGCCTACCTCTGCTATATTTCTTTAGCAAATGACTTCTTAGACAGGAAGATGCATATTTGTAAGGCTTTAAATATTCAGCCAAACCGTCTTTGAAAGAAGATTGACTATTCACCCTGTGCTCTTGGGAATCATGGCCAGAAGGTGGATGCTTCCCATCCTTCTTCCTGCTGCTCACTCAAGTCACTGGAGTGGGCAACAACGCATTTTTCTAGGGACCCCCAATGCCTCTCTATTTCTAGCTCTTACATTCCATTCCAGCCTTTCTTGTGGTACATTCCTTCTTCCATCCAACAAAATGTGTTTGGAGCGCTCACTATGTGTATGTCAGGTACCATGGCCGTGAGCAAAACCAAGGGTTAGTACCAACTCTGCTCCTCTCCCACAGAAAGCCCCTGTATGGTGATGTCGTTAGGAAACTGGCGCTGGTCATGAACTAGCACTCTACCAGGCTGCCGTGGGGAGTGTGCGCAGGAAGTGCAGGGCAGGTCTCTTTCCTGTGGAGCACTCACCTGTTTGGAGGTGACAAGCCTAAGTCACACACATACCAAACAATAAATAAGCAAACAAAAAAAGCCAGCTAATATTTGGGGAGAGGATGTAACCAGGTGCTAACCTGCTGGGTGCAAGGTGACAAAATGCTGCAGGAGTTCAGAAGAGAAGCTGCACTTGTAGAAACTTTCTAGATGCTTCACTGGACCCTTGATATGCTCCAGTCCAGTCCCTTCCTTTTCCGGGTGCAGATGCCGAGGGCCCAAAAAGGGAAGAAAATGCACTCTTTGCATGTACTGAGGGTGCACCTTTGTCCAAGGCAGGGATCTCTTAAGGGCCAAACTCAATAGGGGATAAAGCAGAGTGTTGAAAATGTCCCAGAAGCTTAAGACAATAGAAACCATTTGGAGGCTACTTGCCCCACCCAGCTGAGTCCTTGACTGTTACTCCCTCTACACCACACCTCATCTGCTGTGAGAGGCCAGCTTTTCCCCATGTGGCCGCCAGGACAAGCCTTTGTCATTGTTTATGTTAGCCTGAAAGGTCATAGTAGGATTTTGGCCCTAGTTTATTTTTAGGGTATACAACTCTTTTGATTTTTTTTTTTTTTTTTTTTTTTTTTTTTTTGCTTAGAGACAGAGTGCAAGCACAGGAGGGGCAGAGAAAGAGAGAGGGAGACACAGAATCTGAAACAGGCTCCAGGCTTTGAACTGTCAGCACAGAGCCCACCCCTGGGCGGAATTCCAAACGGCCAAGACCATGACCTGAGCTGAGGTTGGATGCTTAACCTACTGAGCCATCCAGGCACGCCTGGTGTACGATCAAATGTGGCAATTTGATGTACATATTGTGATGCATATTGTGAAGTGATAACCACAGAAAGGTTAGTTAATGCAGAGAATGCCTAACTTGTTTGGCTAAGCATGAAATTCTAGCTTGGAAACAATTTCCCTTCAGAATTTTGAAGACTTTGCTTCATTTTTTTCTTGCTTCCAGTGTTGCTTTGGGGAAATCTCTTGCCTCCTGATGCTCTGCTATTTTACACCTGATTTTACCTCTCGTTGGAAATGGCAGGAGTTACTCTAATCTGGTAATTTGAACTTTCCAGGCTCGTACCCCAGTGTGGGTCCATCTGGGCACTTGTGGGCTTTCTAGTCCAGAAAATATCTCAGGTCTAGAAGGTTTTATTAAATTCTTTCTTTGATTTCCTCTCTATTTCATCTTTCCTCTCACTTTCTAGAGCTTCTATCCTTGGGTCTGAGAACTCCTGGACTGGTTTAATTATCTTCTCCTTTCTGTCCAATTTTTCATCTCTTTTACATTTTACTTTGCTTTCTGGAAGATTCTTCAATTTTAACTACTAAGATTCTGTTAAGTTTTTCAGATTTACTCTTATATTTTCAATTGCCAAGAACTCTTTGTGTGTGTGTGTGTGTATATATATATATACATTTTAATATATTATGTGTTTATATGTATTTCCACATAAATATATTTTTATAGCTACATTTGTATAAATTATGGATGGAGGGTGTTGAATTTTGTTCTCAGTGGCAGAATCTCCGTGCAACCTTATTTTCTATTTGTTTTTATCTCATATTAGAGAATTTCTTTAGATGTCTGGTAATTCTTATTTTGTCTATTTGCATAGCTATCCACAGCAATAACTTACATAAGTCCTACTATGCTCCAGGCACTGTTCTAATGAGTTCACAAGGACCGTATCTTTTGATCTTTATATCAGTCCTATGCAGTAGGGATATTGCTACCCTGTTTTGTGGAGGGTTATTCAAATTTAAGTCCAGGAAACAAAGAATCTTATTGAAAGCTCTGGGGAGGGGAGCACCTGGGTGGGGAGTGGAGGGTGCTCAGTCAGCTCAGTGTTGGATTCCATTTCAGCTCAGGTCTTGATCTCAGAGTTGTGAGTTCAAGCCCTGAATTGGGCTCTGTGCTGGGCATGGAGCCTACTTATAAAAAAAGAAAGAAAGCTCCGGGCTATAGGTGAACTTTTCAAATGTAAACTTCACCTTGGTTTGTTTAGGCCACTTCCTTGTATAAGTCCAATGTCAGTATCTTTAGGTCTTTCCTTTGGGGCTGGTCAGATCATCAGAGATGACTCTATCAAGCTCTTACCTGAAGGGTGAAGGTCTGGCTGCCAGCCTTCCAGGAGCAGGGTAGGGGGATGGGGGATGCAGATGGCATGTGGGGACATCAGCATCCCCTGGTCTCAGCAGTGTCTGCCTCTCTAGGGACAGAGACTCTTGCAAACTGCCCTCTCCTGTCTTTTTCCAGAATGGGGGAGAGGCAGTCACTTGGCTACATGGATTTGGGGAAGGAATCTGGAGATGTGACTGTTTCACAAACAGACCTTAAGCCAATTCTAATTTTAGCATCCCTCACCCTCACCCCCAATCCCAGAGGCACCCACTGCTGCCAGTTCATGATCCTTATGGGGATTCTGGCTTACAAATGGGGGTGGTTTTCCACATTCAGCGCTGTTAGCTTGGGATTCAATTTTCTCTCCATTTTCTTGGGCCAGCTGAGTAAATTACCTCTCATCTAACTGCTTCTCAGCTTTCAAATGTTGTTGCTGTTTTCCGCTCTCCCATTTTCCCCATTCACGTGGGCTTGTACCTTAAAAAAGTCTCTTTACTGGCATTTTAATGGGGTTTCAGTAGGGAGTGAAATCAAGTGTTTGCATCTTTACACAAAACTCCCTGCTGTTCAAATTCCCCCTTCTCTTTCCCATCCATTTATCCTTCTACGTAGAAGTCAGTGAGAACGCAAAATGCATAACCTTGGTCATAAGCTGTATAACACTACGTTTAGTGAGAGTATCAGAGGAATGAGGAGGGAGGGGAAGGACCTGAATTATGTGTATTTATCAGAAAAGTATATTAGGCACGAACATATCATCTCAATCTTGATCCTTTATAATGCACATCCTGAAAAACTGGGCTGAACAATGTTTCTGTTTACGAGATTACATTGAAATTATAGCAATTCTTCCCCGAAGATTACACACCACTAGGACTTGATTTCAGAATCCCCAGGGAGCAATGAGACTTTTAATTTTGATCTAAAAGGGGCATGAGTTATAAAGAAAAAAGAAAAGAAAAGAGGCGCGCCTGGGTGGCTCAGTCAGTTAAGTTTCCAGCTTCGGCTCAGATCATGATCTCATAGTTCGTGAGTTTGAGCCCCGCGTCGGGCTCTGTGCTGACAGCTCAGAGCCTGGAGCGTGCTTCGTATTCTGTGTCTCCCTCTCTCTCTGCCCCTCCACTGCTCACACTGTCTCTTTCTCCTTCAAAAACAAATAGACATTAAAAAAAGAAAAAAAGTAGGGGGTGTGATTGACTTATGCTGTGCAAATGATAATGCCCTCGGTTACTCCCCAGGCTGGAGACCTCTGAGGACAGCCCACACTTACTGCAGGCCTTGGCCAGGTGTCTTGCAGGTGTGCTTGTCTTTCTCTGCTGGCCTGTAAACTGTCATTAACATAGTCTTTTCCTTTTCTACCATGTCCGTTAAAATGGATGTTTTAAAACAATGGTTCTTAGCTCTGTGCAATGGAATCACGGGTAGATCTTTTTAAAAGGCTCTCTGACTTCATATCAGCTCTACATCCACTTCTCTGTGGGTTTAGGAACCACTGCTGGAGACTACCTCCGGGGGGCGGTGCAGAGGATACATGAACTTCTGGAAAGTCTAGTCAACACTGAAACTGACTTGACTTTTCTTTTCTTCTTTCTTTCTTTCTTTCTTTCTTTCTTTCTTTCTTTCTCTCTCTCTCTCTCTCTCTCTCTCTCTCTCTTTCTTTCTTTTCTTCTTCTTCTTCTTCTTCTTCTTCTTCTTCTTCTTCTTCTTCTTCCTCTCCTCCTTCTCCTCCTTCCCCTCCCCCCTTCTCCTTCTTCCTCTTTTAAAAAAGGATTTTAGCTTTTATCATATTCTTGTAAGGAAACTTCATACCACTTATCAAATACCAAAAATATCAAATACACTTATAGTACATGGCATTATATAATTATATGTTAGCTTTCTGTTTTACTCATTACAAAAGTGGTAACTTTGTCTATGGTCAGTATCACCAGAGTAGAAATAACCCTCTTTCTAGTATTAAATTAAGATTGGTTAAATGGATGAAAGAAGGAATGGATGAATTGAAGAAATTGATAAGCTCCTCTGTGCCCCAAAGGCTAAAATTCTCTAGAGCAAAATGGCATGAAAGCTGTCAATGGAAATGACTCTTTATTCAGATTCCACAGAGACAGTGCTGGACTAGATATGGGGCAGGGGGTTACACACAAGGGTCCATGACACCATTTCTTGTCCTGAGTCATCTGCAAACTCTTAAAACTATGCTGTCATTCAGGATGTTTCATTGGTGGGAGCAGTTTTCAATGAAGATGGGTTCTGACTGCTCTCCTGGGTATTTCTCCTTGGCTTTATTTTTAGCTCCTCTAGTCTTACCAGATAATGGAAGGGACCCTCTGTGTCTTAAAAAATAAACAAATTATTCTTTCACAGTCCCTGATTCCACAGCTGCTGAGCAAATGTTCATCGCTCTGATGTGCAGTCTCCTAAGAGACCTTAATCGGAGACTTGGTCTCATGAATGGGTAGAACTGTTTTGCTGGCTCAGCACAGCACAGGTAGGGTTTTACTTGCCTCTAGATTTGCAAGAATGCTGTCTAGCAAACGTGGGGAAGGGGAGGTAAGAAGTAGTGGGGAGAGGTCAAGGGAATTAGTAAGATGAGCAGAGTTTGATTAAGAGCTCCTATGATGGTAATTTGACCGTTGGAGACTACCATTCTACCAGGCTGCCGTTCCCACTGGAGATCCTTGAGAATGCCTCAGAATGAAAAGAGGATGTTAAATGGGCACACTTCCACCTCCTGGTCTTCTCAGCTCCCTCCTGGTATGTCACAGCGAATACCTTCCCTTTCTGCTTTTAACCAGCTCTCAATGACACCCCAATCTCTAAGGGGCCTCTGAGATGACCAGGATAGTTCCTTCCTCACGGGGCACCTAGCCTTGGTGGGCTGGATTAGGAAGGCTACATGACGCAAGCTGGGGCCACTTGTGGCAGAACTGAGGCAGAGCATAAGGAGTCGGGCCCTAGGGGAGTGGTGAGGGAGGAGATGGTGAGGATTTTCAAGAAAAGCTGGCATGTGGCCCATCTGGACATGTCAGTGGGGACTGGCTGGTAGTCACAGGGTGGTTGTTGGCGGGGGGGGGGGGGGGGTTTGAGAAAGGAATTGCCTCTATGGGCTTATGCTTTACAAAGAGACCTGAGGCTCGTATACCTCCCCTCCCCTCCTTCCCTCCCTCCCTCTCTCTACTTCTACCCTTTGGCATTTTCCTCCTCAATATTATCCATTGTGGAGGTAGAATTCTAAGCTGACCTTCAGGATTCTTGCTTCCTTGTGTACATGCCCAGTATCATCTCTTCCTTTTGAGTGTGGGTGTTAGATAGGCCATGCTGACATCTATTGATGGTCTCTAATCATTGACTTTAAATTCTTCAAAGGGAGATTACCCTGGGTGGGCCTGACCTAAGCACTGAGAAAGAGGGTCTGGTAGTCAGAGAGATCTAAAGCAGCAGACATGCTCTTCTGTTGGCCTGGAGGAAGCAATGGCCATGTTATAGAGAGGGCCACAAGGCAGAGAACAGCAGTCATCCCTTAGGGCCTCTAGGAACCTGGAACCTACAGCCACCAGGAACTGAATCCTGCCAACAGTCAGTGAGCTTAGACCTCCGATGAGATTGTAGCTGAGCAGCAACTTGATTTGAACCTGGTGAGACCTTGCGGAAGGAACCAGATTAAACCATACCCAGACTCCCGATGCACGGAAACGGAGAGGTGATAGATTTGTGTTGTTTCAAGCCTGCTAAATTTGTGGCCATTTGTTAGGAATGTAGAAAACTAGTAACTTCCTTAAAGATCATTTTAATGAACTTAACTGGTGTTACCATCATGAGCGTGGGCATGTTGGGGAGGAGAGAGGCGAGGAGGAGGTGGCAGAGTTATCTTGTCTGCTGGCAGTTAATAGCTGAGTTAACACGGTCAAGTTATTTAACCTCTCGATGCCTCAGTTTCCCCCGGTCACTATGAAGAGTGGTTGACCTATAGTATGTGCTCAGTAAATGTTAGACTTGTGGTTATGCTCGAGTCAAAAATGTAGCAGGAAACTTGGGCACAACTGGTGATTCCAGGGGAGGAATCCCATATGAGAAACACCATTTTACGGGTTTTTTTTTCTGGTCTTCTGGCCTTGCTGTTATTGTCTCTTCCTCATAGTCTTAACTCTCAGGTCAAACATTGTCCTTAAAAAGTATTTTTGAAGAACATATTTCTTGCCAAGTGCTTGGCTGGCTACTGGCCGAGGCCCCAACCACCTCTGGGTGGACACTTTCTTTTTACACCATAATCCTATAGAATATTCGACGGATTCAACTGGACACTCCATCTTCAAAATAAATGCAAACATGGTGTATTCCCCCTTGTTCAAAGGGAGAATCCGTGTTCTACCCCAGCCCCAGAATGGATGAATTTTTGACTCATTAGCACCATCCGCACAAGGCAGGCCGGACAAGTGAAGGCTGCCCCAGATGAGGGGATTTCACTGTTTGGTAACAGACTCATCAGAAAGAAAGAGTTTGTTGTCATTTTTCTGTCAGGAAAAGAGGAACTAAAGCACTTGACTAACAGAAGTTTTTGAAGTTGTAAAACCTATATGCTGGCCCCGTCTCTGTACTTCACCAGAGGACAGGTGACTCAGCCTTTCTGGACACGAGCTTCCTCATCTGGAAAATGAGAGGGTTCCCTTCTGGAGAGATGGGCGAAATGCATGTTTGTGTCTCCACTCTCTTTGAAAGCTGCCAGAATGAACAAAGATTCCCCCCACCGCCCCAAAAAATGTCAACTCTGCCAGTACTAGGGGATGATCACGATGTCACATGACAAATGAAAAACCTACTCATTCATTCATTCATTCATTCATTCATCATCCATTCAACAAATATTTCCAGAGTGCCTCTGAGGTGCCAACAATATTCTAGACCCCAGGACTTCTAGCTGCCAGAGGTAAAGAAAACTGAGCCCAAGGGAAGGAGAGCACCGAGGTCTGGTACCTTTTCCTTCTAATTCGAAACAGGTACAGATTTGGAAATGTAAATAAGAGTGTTGGTAAGGGCCTGCGTGGTAAAGAATCTAATTTTGCCCAATAAGAGGTTTGGTCTTTGCCCTCAGCTTCTGGGAGATAATCTCTAAAGCCCTAGGAATGTCATGCCTGCTAGGAATGTTTTTGTTTGTCTGCGGGCCTTGGGTCACCACAGATAGACTAACAATGTGAGTTCGGGTGGGGGGTTTGGGTCACAAGGTACCAGCTCGACCTTGGGAAGGGCTGGAGATTGAGATTAGTCACATAGGTGGTCAATCATGCCCACATGACAAAGCCCTAATAAGAGCGCTGGGCCCTGAGGCTAGCATGGGCACCATCACGCACCATTCCTAGGAAAAGTCGCACTGTCCCCAGCACCACCAGGAGGAGGCAATCGGAAGCTCTGTGCTTGGAGCTCTCCTGGACCCTGCCCTATGCACCTCTTCCCTTGGTCGATCTTAACCTGTGTCCTTTTGCTGTAATAAATCATAACTCTGACTGTCACGGCTCTCAGTTCTGCGAGACTTTCTAATGAATTGTCGAACCCAAGTTCAGTAAGTTTGGGGACCCCCACACTTGCAATTGTTAAAGTGAGGGTGTCTTGTGGACTGCTGCTCTGTACGGGTAGAGGGTCCCCTACTGTGGATACAGAATAGGGGTGATAAGAAGACACAGAAGAAAAAGGAAATGTGTCATTTGGGACCCATTTCCATAGCAGAAAAAAGGCCAGTGAGATGGGCTTGAAGGGAAACAAGTCTCTTGTCCCTCCATTTCACTGAATTTCCTAACTGAGAACATCCTTCAGGCTGACTGGTTGGCTTCCAAGTGAGGGAACACCCGAAACCAGGAGGTAGTCCTCGTTCATAGCATGAGCTGTGTGCAAAGGACAGAAGGCTGGCTTCACATTTAGGCTCCTTTCTGCTGCTGCTGCTCGCTTCCCAGCCCTCCAAGCAGGCAGAGGTTGCCCTCGGAGGCTGCCCTCGGTGCCCTGTGCTCCCATTCAAGTGCTAAGTACACATGGGGAAAAGAGAAGAATTAAGGGTGACCCACAAACAGGACTCTCAAGCAGATGATAAGCTGGAATAGAATGTTCCATCTGAAGATGGATAATAGTCTGCCTTCCACTCAGATTCCTGTGCATCCATACTACAAAGAGAAAAGATCAGAAGGAATACATCAGGTACAAATCAGATAAAGAGCAAGAGAAGAATTACAACACAGCACAGAACATGGTTTCAGGTGCCAGGGATGCCTGGGTGAGGCAGTTGAGGGACTGAATCTCAATTTCAGCTCAGGTCATGGTCTTAAGGTTCATGGGACCGAGCCCTGTGTCAGACTCTGCACCAAGTCTGCAGAGCCTGCTTGGGATTCTCTCTCTTCCCCTCTCTCTCTGTTCCTCCCCCCCTCAAAATAAATAAGTAAACATTTAAAAAAATTTAAAGACACCCAGGATACGGTTTTAGATTAAACTTGTCTACAGTATTAAAACCACAAAGTTTTATAAAACGTGCTCAAAAAGAGATACGACCACAAGATGATAATAACAAAATCTGATATCTATTGAATATTTACTAGGTGCTGGACACTGTTCTTAATCTTAATGTCTTAGTGTCTTAGTCATTTAAAAACCATAACAACAAGGGGGCACCTGGGTGATCCAGTATTTTCTCTCCAAAAAAAAAAAAAAAATTGCACAATAGTATTGTTATCCCTATATTACAAATCAAAACACTAACAACTGTCCCAGGTTTACTGGTGAATGGTAGAATGGGCTTCAACCCCAGATGGTTTACTTATTTTTTTAAGTTATTTATTTATTTATTTATTATGAGAGAGAGAGATAAAGAGAAAGAATGAGCAGATAAGAGGCAGAGAGAGGGGGAGAGAGAGAATCCAAAGCAGACTCCATGCTGTCAGCACAGAGCCCCACATGGGGCTTGAACTCATGAACCATGATATGATAACTTGACCTGAAATCAAGAGTCAGATGCTTAACTGACTGACCCACCCTTATGCAAAATATATATAATCTCCCTTACACAAAAATCAATGAAAGCTCTTACAAATCAAGGTCTAATAAAGAAGAAAAAAAAACCTCTACAAAAAAAGATAGCAGGTCAGATTTGGTCCACAGACCATATTTTGCCCACCCTGGCTATAAAACTTACACAAATACAAATAAGACAATAATGAGATGTGTTTGGTTACCCCTAGATAACATCCAATGTTGGCTGGGGTATGGGGAAATGGACACACTTAAATATGTGTTCATATAACTTTTCAAGAGGAAAATGTGTCAAATCTATTAAAACTTTAGAGATTTATACCTATTGGCAGATCCATTCCTAACGACATCATTTGTAGCTCCACAAAATTGAAAATAGCTCAAACATCTATTTATATGGGATCAATGGAACAAATTAGAGTACATGTATTAACTCAAGAGTTCATTGACTGTCTGACAGCTGATGAAGCTTGCATTCTCGTGGGGTGACTGCAGATCAAATAAGTGAACAGAGAGCCATCCGAGATCTGTGGTATATGCTTCAAAGGAAATAAACATGATGATGTTTTATGGCAAAGGTTGGCAAAATAGGGTCCGTGGGACAAATCTGGCCTGCCAATTTTTTCATCTTCTTGGAACACAGCCACGCTTGTTTGTCTGCACATTGTCTGTGGCTGCTTCTGTGCTACAAGGGCAGAGAGGAGTTGATTCTCTAGAGCAAAGCCTAGAATATTTGTTATCTGCTCCTTTGCTGGAAAAATGCACTAACCCTTGTTTCAGAGGGGAGTAATGGAGGACTCAAGAGAAACGAAAACTTACCCACACAAAAGCTTGTACACAAACGTTCATAACAGCATGGTTCGGAAGAGCCCAAAAGAGGTGACAACATAAATACCCATCAACTACCACATGGATAAATAAAATGTGATAGTTGCCTACTTGCTGTCCATCTGATATTCTTTACTGACCTAAGCCTGAGCAGCACTGGGCCTGCCCCTAAAATGCATTTCCCAGCATCTTCGCTGTTAGGAGTGAACACACAACACAGTTCGTAGTGAGCACACCTAAGTGGAAGTGTGTTGGGAATTTCTGGAAAGGTTTTCATTTCCTCATCTAGATGACAACCCTTCTTCCTTGTGGTTTCTTTCTTCTTTGTTCTGCCTGGATAGAGGATGGGAGGCAAGAGTTTGAACAGTCATTTTGCAACCATGACTAACTACGAAGATGAAAGCCATATGCTAAGGATAGGAGAGCTTCTAGAAGCCGCCTGGGAGACTGGGGATATTGTAGAGCCACTGCACCAGTCCTGGACTATTTACTTCTGTACGACTCATAATATAAGAAAAATGATTTAAGTCCTTGCAGTAGGGTAACTATTTTGTGAAGCTAAATGTAATTCCTAACCAATATAGCAGGTCAGAAAACCAGAGAGAGAAAAGGAATGGTCAGATAGCTCTTTCTAGGAGAAGCAGAAAGTGTAGCATCTCGGAGGCCAAGGGAGTAGACTCTGCACCAAGGAATGCCATTGGCTGACATGGTCAGAGTGGGGCAGAGGCAGAGAGGGCATTCCAAGGACAGGCTCTCCAGAGAGCCGGGAGTGAGAAAGTGGGACCGCCAGGGTGGTTCACATGGGCTAGAGGAGCGGTCCATGGAGTTGAGGAGGCAGAAGTCAATGCATTTGTCAGGTTGTTGACATGAAGGTTGAAAGTCACTGGGATGATGGCAGCCATGGAGAGAAAGAATGAAAGTCTGGTGCCAAAGAGTTAGCTAGGAGCTTAGGAATGGGTCCCAAAGAACAGAACTGAGTGTTGCATTTAAGGAGAGGAAGAGCCAGTGCCCAGACGGGGTTTCACAGCAACTCAGTTTGTTTCCACTTATCTACAGTTGGCTAGAGGCTCAGGAGCAGGCTCTCACTCTTCATAAAGCTGGACCTAGAAAGCCGTGTGCCTATTGACTAACTCAGAGGGAAATACGCCTTTTCAATTGGTACACTCTGAGTTTTGTCTGTTGTTTTGGCACCCTTTACCTATATCCAGGTAACTGGAAACTGAACCCATAGCCAGAAGATTGATGAGCCCAGAACCAGGATAAAAGCCCTCCTGCTTGAGTTCCATGCCTCTGCAGGAGCGGCAGTGTGGACGACTCCCTCTGCGTCCCTTCATCTGGGCAGTGCAAGCGCCTCTCAACTCTGGTCCCCAAGGCTCTCTTCAGTCACACAGAGCCCTCATGGCTGCCTGGGCCATGGCTTTCCTCATGTGGTGACCCCAGCATAAGGACATCCCCTAGTCACCTGGGCAGGTCTGATACAGGCGTGTCCCTTGTCCTTCTGGCAACTAATTTAGAAGCCACCTGCAGCTCAGAGAGACATCTGTGGTTGGTTATTCTTATCGGTCATGCACTGATTAGTACCATTTTCACTTTCAAGGAGTGAGAGTTAGCTAGCCTCTTCCTCAAAATCAGGAGTGCATTACTCCAACCTCTGTGACTCAATGACAAATGTGGATAGTTGTCACTTCAGTTCTTTCCAAGTCACTATCATAACCTCAGATCGTAGAATCATGGTGGTCACACTGTCTTGGCAGAGACAACCCATGAACTCCTTGTTTTTAAGTTTTATTTATTTATTATTGAGTGAGAGAGAGAGAGAGAGAGAGAGAGAGAATGAATAGGGGGAGGGGCATAAAGAAAGGGGGAGAGAGAGAATGCCAAGCGGGCTCTGCACTGTCAGCACAGAACCTGATGTGGGGCTCAATTCTATGAACCTACGTTGGCTTATGACCTGAGCTGAGATCAAGAGTCCAACATCTAACCGACTGAGCCACCCGGGTGCCCTAACGCATGAACTTCTAAGAGCAGGGATCCCTTCAGTTGAGGCACTAGCCTGCCTGTTTTTGTGCCTGTTCCTTTCTGCCTCGTGGCTGATGTGTGTACTTTTTTGGCTCAGGAAATATGTCCACTAACCCATGGGATAACATTTGTTCTGGGTGTTTTCAAAGAAAATAGAGAAATATTTGGAAAGGATGTGCAAAGTCACAAACAACATCCTTTTGTCCTTAGGCATGACTGCCAATTGCTCTGATTTGGCCAGGCCCCCACTGTGTGGCCCCACAGGGTCCAAGGACCTCTCTTTCAGGCAGTATGGCAGCAAAGTAGCTGCCCAGGCTGGTGAGGATGTGGATTCCTGGGTGCTTCCTGAGAAGGACACTCTGCAGACAAGACCTGAAGTGCCACGGTAGCAGTCATCAGATTCCTGAAAGGAAGTCAATCTTTACTTGGATATAAGAAGATGATAAACCCCATGGAGGTAGAATGGCTTATTTCAGGAGCGTATGGGGATGCCTATGGAGCTTACCTCCAGTAGAAGTTATGTGACACAGTCAGGAAAAATGTGGAAGGGATTATTTTGGGGGGCAAAAAGTCAGACCATATGACATTTAAAGTCCCTCCAACACCAAGGTGTGGATGGATACAATGATAATTTACCAGACTCATACAAGGAGAGCATCCAACGTTTATGTATGTGCACGAGTTTGTGTCCTGACCACTAACTATTAAAATCCACCCAGCCATAGTCTTGAAAGGAACAGAAAGAAAGCACTTATATTTGGTATTGAAAATACATAGCTGTCTTGTTATATATGTGCTAATGTAGAACAACAGTCAAAATATAGCAAGTGAAAACAATGTAAATGGCATCCTTCATTTTTTAGATGACATATATTTGTATATAAATATATACAGTGTGTATTCATTGAAAGATATCCAGAAATCTGACAAAAGCAGTTGTGTCTGAGGGAGGGAACTGACTGAGTGTGAGAAAGAATTACTTCCCACTAGTTTTTTAATGTTTTTATATTTTATGTTTTCATGGTTTTTTTTGTTTTATGGGTTTTTTTTGTTTGTTTTTACTTCTGTGCACTGTTGCTGATATTACAACAACAATAAATTATAGCTGACTTACTGAGAAACCCCTGTTAGTGGCAAATGCAGGGAAGCTCTGGAAAGGGCTGCCTCTGGGGGATCCCAGGAAGAAGAATGCCTGTATTTTAATATGATTCAACACTGCCCACAGTTAGAAATCATTTGTGGTGTCTTCCTTGTAGGACTAGATTAGTTTGAACTTGAGCTGCCCTCAAATGGATCATAAAAAATGAAAAGGGCTCTCATGACTGTTGGTAAGTAAACAAGTGGTATTACCTTGGTCTGATTCTTGTACTCCTGAATGAGCAGTCCAGACACCTGGGCCAGGACTTCACTCCACCGACAGCCAATGGTGTGACCTTGGGCAAGATGCTCGTTGCCTCTTGGTCTCCCAGAGAAGTCACAAGCGCATGAATTCATTATCTAATTCATTCTGTCAGAACCAGGGTGTGTGTGGAAAAACCACTGCAGAGCAATAAAAACTGAAGGCTGGTCTTGGGAAATCAGAGAGCATATCAAGGAAACCACAGCCGAGTTGAGCTAAGCCTCGAGAGAATTACCATATCCTGTTTTCTGTCAGAGGCTCACCGACTCTTTACCAGGTTCCAGTGAATCACCAAATCTCTGTCAGAGGCTGCTCCAGGCACAGCTCACCGTGCAGACGGTGCTGGGAGCTGAGCGAGCCTCATTGGACGGTAAATCTCTTCTCTAGTTTTAATCCCACCAAGCATATGCTTAATTAGCAAGGGTGTGTTGGACTTCTACAGTACAGATGATTGAAAATCAGTGCAGGAGATGGCTCGTTTTCATCTTAGACACACACAGGCACACACACATGCACACAGTGAAAGATACACATATGGGTAAAGTGTGACTAAATCAAGAAAGCCAACTTTGTTAACTTTAGAATTTTTGTTGTATACTTAACTATATAGAGACTACTTTTAACTGAAATGCCACCCTAGATTTTCCTCTGATCTTGTTTAATGTACAAACATCTTTAAAAATACAGCACTTTTAATTTCAAAGATAATGCATGCTTTTATTGAAAGGTAATTGTATTTCAAAGGCAATGCATGCTTTATATAGAAAAAAAATCAGAAAAAAACACATATATGTATAATTGAGAAAAGTAAACCTCATGATTCAAAAAAAGAAAGAAGATACCATCTTAGCAGGGTGGTGAATTACTCGTGTTACCCTTAGTTAAGAAACTTGTGTTTCACTGTGCTTTAAAAATACTCTGATATTCCTCATGAGCCCTAAATGATGGGAACCCTGCGATTTACTAATGAATGCTACTCCCATGTCCTCTAGTTAAACCCGCACTTTAAAATTATAAATTCAGACTCCTCAGAGATTAGTTTCCCATAAGGTGTTGGCTGCTTGGGGATTGGAGTGACCTGAAGCTGGTTCTGCTGAAGGACACCTGCCCCCACCTTGCCTCTTGGGACTATGTGCTGGCAACCATTGCCATGGCTATGAGCCAAGTAATTTTGCCCCGTTTTGGTTCTGTGGTCCCCTGACCCCGACAGCACCGTTGCGTTCCCCACTCAGGCATTTGGCTTCCTGCAGATACTTGGCTTGCCACAAGAAGGCCATGGAGAACCAGGAGCTCACAGTTTGTCTAACTGCCCATCTCTCGCCGGTCCCACCTCAGTGCCTCCCGATGCTTGAAGCTGCCGCAGGTAGGGTTTTTTGTACATTGCATCTGCAGAAGTGAGCTACTAGCTCTAATGGCCTTGGGCTTCTCAAGACTTGCCTGGATTTTTTTTTTTCAAATCCAGTTTATTTATTTATTTTGAGAGAGAGAGAGAGAATGTGAGCAGGGGAGAGACAGAGAGAGAGGGAATGAGAGAACCCCAAGCAGACTCCATGATGATAGCATGGAGCTCGATGCAAGGCTCGAACTCATGAACCATGAGACGGTGGCCTGAGACAAAACCAAGAGTCGGCACTTACCTGCCTGAACCGCCCAGGCGCCCCTGTTGGGATGTTTAAGTGCCTGCCTGGCATGTGTGGGGAGGGAAGCAATTAGTCTTTCTCCTGTGTTTGTCCTATCTGCGCAGAACAGGACTGACTTTGGGCTCTCTGCTGTCTGTGTCATACCCTCTCTGTCTCTAAGTCAGCAGGCCTCCGAGTTTAACCAACATAGGGTAGAGGCAGACGGTTCTTCTATGGTAGAAGAAACTGCATGCTCTGAACCTTCTTGGATTAGTCTCTAACCTGGTTAAACCGGAGCTACAGGAATTCAGGAATCCTGTTTTTCTTGACAAAGGCTGCCTTTCAAGACCTTTTCCATGGTCTACAACTCTATTTTGGATATCAAAAGCAAATCATTAATTCTTCCTTTTTCTTTTTTTAATTTTTTAGAAATGTTTATTCATATTTGACGGAGAGGGAGACAGTGCATGAGATGGACAGGGGCAGAGAGAAACGGAGATGGAATCTGAAGCAGGGTCTCTGAGCTGTCAGCATAGAGCCCCATAAGGGGCTCAAACTCATGAGCCATGAGATCATGACCTGAGTTGAAGTCGGGTGCTTACCCGACTGAGTCACCCAGGCGCCCCTTCCTTTTTCTTATAGTAAGAATTCCATGTGTCCCTTGTGCCTTTTACACCCCTACCTCCTCTCCTTCCCCTTCACCAACACAGATGGATTTCATAGGCCAGTTAAAGTCACATGTGTAGGACCATTAAGTAAACATGCATGTTAGCATCCCTAGAAATGTTATTCCAGTTACACAATTTTTAATGTGCAATTTTTGGGTGACTAGTAAGATTGAACATTTTTTAAAAACATTATTTAATGTAACATTTTCCTATAAAATGCATTTGGCCTTATAAAATGTTTTATATAGATAGATATATCATTCTTATACTTCTATTTCTTTCACAGTTGTCTGCTCAGAAAAATCTGTCCCAAGACCATTTAAAATATTGACCTATATTTCTCTCACATTTTTCAATCACTAAAATTGTTATGATTGTACTTTTTCCCCTTAATATTTTGTGAACTTATCTTAGAATATAGTGTAGGGTGAAGACCTAACTTCACTCTTTCTAAGTTGCCAATTTTTCCAGAATCGTGTGGTGAGTATTCTAGAAACATATATATCTCTATGGCTGTATATGGTGCAGATGCATTAGTTTATGCTTTTCTTTTTTTTTTAGTTTTTTTAATGTTTTATTTATTTCTAGGAGAGAGAGAGAGAGAGACAGCGTGAGCAGGGGAGGGTCAGAGAGAGAGGGAGTCACAGAATCCGAAACAGGCTCCAGGCTCTGAGCTGGCAGTCAGCACAGAGCCCGACGCAGGGCTCGAACCCACGAACCGCGAGATCATGACCTAAGCGAAAGTCGGACGTTTAACCAACTAAGCCACCCAGATGCCCCATATGCTTTTCATCACTGAATTTCTCTTATATCCAAATGACTGGTTCCTCTTCTGAGTAAACTCTTTAGAAGACTACATAATTATTTTAAGGAAGCTTCCATTGCCGAAAAGATCTTTGCTGATTTCCTTTGGAAAATGTTTTTGAAAACAGCTTTTGAGCCACAGAGAAACCCAGTCTTATAACTTAATAATACTTTTCTTTGGACTTAAAATTGCTTGACTACAACTCACCTTATTTGCCAGATAAGGTGTTTCCAAATTGCTCCCTACTATATCCAAAGAGAATATAAACTTTTGAAGCACTTTGAAGATGTTTTAAAATTAGTTTTATACTAGGGCGCCTGGGTTGCTCAGTTGGTTAAGTGTCCAACTTCAGCTCATGTCATGATCTCGTGGCTCCAAGACTTTGAGCCCCACATTGGGCTCTCTGCTGACAGATCAGAGCCTAGAGCCTGCTTCAGATTCTGTCTCTCTCTGTCTCTCTGCCCCTCCCCTGCTCATGCTCTGTGTGTGTGTGTGTGTGTGTGTGTGTGTGTTGTCTCAAACATAAACGTGAAAAAAAAATTAAAAATAAAACAAAATGGAATTAGTCCTATGACTTTATCGTTGCATTTGATTAAGTTTGTGTATGCAAGTACACAAATAAGGTTTCATCTTCTTGTACTGCATATTTGCCTGTAACTGTACATTAAAGTCCACTCTGACAAACAGAAGCCTAAGAAGGGATCATATGCACTTAGGAAAGAAGATGGCCCAGTGGTCTTCCTCTCCCTCTGGGAAGAAACTCTTTGGACCCTGATCCCCCTAGAGTTAGGTGTGCCAGTGAGGATAACAAGTGATTCTTGGAACGGAGTGAGCTCTGTGTAAACAGGATAAACTCAGTAGCAAAGCCCATGGTTCCATTTAATTTCTTCTAGGGCCTTCCATATTTCTAACAACACTGACTAAAGGAAGGAAATGCCAAAATTGATATCCCTCTGGATTTTCTACATTTCCCAATTTTCTAATTGCTACAGCTACTGCCAACGGAACACACTGAAAGAATGCCCCATGAGGAGAGGTCTCAGAACACGCCACAGGATAGGATTGCAAATTTCAGTGATTACAAACAATTAAAGTGGGCAGCCAACATGTAATTTTCTTCTTAGGCATGGACATAGAATGAGAAACTACTTACTGGGTTGGAATAGATAGAAACAGAGCCATTTCCCTTTGTGTAAAAATCATACTCGATCAAGTTGAGATTAAAGCTAATGTGTTCTCCCCCAATTTGCTTTTAAAATTGAGGGATGTGGAAATTAGTGAAATTAAATTCACAGCTGCATTAGTTGCAAGTCGCAAAAAATTCTATTTGATCTTGCATAAGCAAAAAACAGGAATGTTTTGACTCATGGGAAAATAAAAAAAGTGTTGAACAACTGAACAATGAGAGAGGCAGAAATGCAGTGGAACCTCCAGGAACAATCGGGATCATCGCCCCAAATATGACCAGAATCATCTCCCTCTGTTCTGCATTTTGGCTTCTTTCCACACACTGACATCATTCTGTCTCACTGCACTCCAGCCTTCTCCATGTGGCAGAGTCCATGTCTGTCCTAAACTCCTGAATGCTATTATCCTTGATACTGGGAAGACACTGCCCTGTTTTGAGTCTCAAGTTTAAAATTCTGTTATAAGGAGCCACTGCACAAACCCAGGGGCGCCATTCATACCATAAACATTGTAGATTTCAACAATTTTCTCACAGATGGGATAAAGTATCTTGAGGAAGGGGTACATTTTCTAATTTCCACAAAGATGCCATATGGGCTGGTGGTGGCCCTGGGTAGGGTTCTGATTGGCATGACTTGGGCCAGTCAGCTATGGCCATAGACTGAGGTCATCGGAGCATATGGTAGTCCCTATGGGAACCTTATAAGTGGAAGAGGAGCAGTTTGCAGTGAAGGGAAGTGCCGTTTCATAAAGAAAGGGACATGGTGGGGGAGGGGATAACATTAATCTTCCACTACACCGTAGAGCAGTTCTGTGAGCCTGTTGTACAGGTTTCTTTCCCCTTTGAAAGAGTTCCTTGCTTCTACTTTCCTTCTCTGCTCAATTTAAGTTCTGATAGGTTAATGACTGAGGCTTCATGTGTTCCCCGAACCAGGGCAAATACTGTTTGTTAAGAGGACACATCAAGTCATTTATTACCCTTCACTACATGGTTAGTCCGAGTATGGAACATTTTCATCGAACTGATTGACCTACTTTCTTTGGCCTTTGTATCATCCACGCAAGTTTATTTTTATCGTTTCTCTTAGAAGAGGTCTAGTTCAGTGGACTCGGGCAGGCAGTTGGGTTCTAGTCCTGGCTTCACCTTAGGATGATACCTACTTTAGGTAATTAAATAGCTACCTTAGAATGGGTACTTCAACTCTCTTAGTCTCCATCTACTCTTCTGAAAAGTGAGGAGAATCATATGTGCCCAGATACACTTCAGAAAGGGGTTGAGAAACCCAAAAAGCAGAATTAATGAGTGGGAAAGTGTAGATAACACAGAAAATGCAATTATCTGTGTTAGAAAATTAAGATTAATCTTCAGGCACTATTTGGTAACATGACTCCCTTTATCAATCCAAGTAAGATCCCTAATTATAGATTTTTATGCTCTCATCAGTTGGTTCTCGTCAGGGAACCGTGATGTGGCCATTGTTATGTGGAAAGTAAAAACTAAGTGGTTGAATTTGATAATCCTATATCATGTCAAAGATGTCTGGCTGGGGGAAGAGAAATATTTTTCTAGTACCAAATCATATTGTTTTCTGCTATCATTCTGGACTTGAGTACATCGAGATACATTTTCCATCCAAATTCTTTGGTCTTTTCTTCATCTTCATTTATGGTAATCCTGTATCATTTTTTATGACTTAATCTTATTGATATTATTTATGGTAATAGTTGATCTCTACAGGATCCTATAGGTAACCATTTACTGAATATTTTAGATGTGTCAAACACTATGCTTAATGTATTATTGCAATCATTTCTCCCAATAACCCCATTTGATAAGCACAGTTACTATGTCAGTTTAACAAAGTAGAAAAAAAGGCACATAGGGAACGGTAGAGCTGGGTGTGTCTTGTACCAGAGCATGTGCTTGTGGTCCTAGTGATGAAGTGATGAAGTGATGAAGCACTCCTTGGTAAATTGCTGCTGGACCACTGCCACCATCTTGCCTCTTTAAAGACAGGTTCTTGGTCATTGTCTGTAATTTTTACAACTACCATCATGCTTTCCACACTCAATATGGGCCAAGCACCCTGTTAAGTTCTTCACAGACATTAACCACTGTGTTACTATTATCTCTATTTTGTAGAGTTTAGGAAAATCAAAATGATTTTCCCAAAGTGGCTAAGTCAAGCCAGGAGCCCCTGACTTGAGCTTCCATCCCTCTGCTAGATCCCTGCCCTAGTGGGCACCTGTGAGACCCTGACCTGGACTCAGAATCAGTAAGGCCCAGTGTGCTAGCTGAGGGTGTCCCCATGTCCCAGTGCTCAGGCCTGTGACTGTTTGCTCTAGTATTCTCCCGAAGAGTGTAAACCAACCTCCCAGCCAGCAGGGTTTCTAAATAATCTATTGGATCATATTTCTTAATACTGTTCTTTGACACTCCTAATATTCATAATATTCTTTGATGCTTCTACTATTTTGTCTGTTCCTTCTAGCAGTTTCTAAAAGAGGCAGGTTAATGTTTCACACCACGATTGCAGGTTTGTCCATTTCTCCTTGTGAATGTATCAGTATTTATTTTGTATATTTACAAATATATACCAAATAAAGGCTGTGTGGTTAGGTGATCATGATTAATATATAGTCTTGTTAGATTGTTACTTCTATCATTATGTGATATATCCCTATATGGCCTTTGATGCCTTAAATTTTATTCCGTTTGATGTCATTACTGCCGTCCTTACATTCTTTTGGATCATATTTGCATGGTATATTTTTCCCATCCTTTTATTAACCTTTCTACATTGATTTTTTTTAGGTATAGCTTATAAGCAACATATAGATAGATTTCTTGAATCCAATCTGATAATCTCTGGCTTTTAATACATAAATTTAATCCTTTTCTCTATATTAAATTGTTGATATATTTGAACTCATTTCTACCATCTTAATTTGTATTTTCTGTTCACTGTATTCTTCTTTGCTTTCCTTTTCCATTCCTTCTGTTTATAGATAAAGTCTTCTATTTTTAACCCCCCCTTTTAGGAAGCTCTGGGTATTAGTTTTATTCTTTAAAGTGGTGATTCTAAATGTTTCATTTGTACATATTTAACTAATTAGCCAATATTTCTATCCCTCTTTAAAGAAGATATGAACATGAGTATACTTTACCTATGTAACAATGTGTCCCTAATCTTTGTATTATTGTTTAGAAGATCAATTTACTGTTTCTTTTTTTTTTTTAATGTTTTTTATTTATTTCTAGGAGAGAGAGAGAGAGAGACAGCATGAGCAGGGGAGGGTCAGAGAGAGAGGGAGACACAGAATCCGAAACCGGCTCCAGGCTCTGAGCGGGCAGTCAGCACAGAGCCCGACGCGGGGCTCGAACCCACGAACCGCAAGATCATGACCTAAGCGAAAGTCGGACGCTTAACCGACTAAGCCACCCAGGCGCCCCTCAATTTACTGTTTCTTTGTAAGCATATATCATTAGTTATTTTTATTTTTATTACAGTCAGTTTTTTGTTAAATTGATAGAAACATATCTTCTCATTCTGTGCTCACAATATTTTTCTTGTATTCCAGGCTTCGCTTCTCTTTCTTTCATTTCTTCTTCCTTTTTTCTTTCTCTTCTTTATTTCTTACTTCCTTAAATTAAAAAGTGCAATTATTCCCTTTTAGTGATGATTTGTGGGCATTAAATGCTCAGATTATGTGTATGTGTCTGTATTTTGCTATCTCCTGAATCACAGTTTAGCTGGGTATAAAATTCTAGCTTACCAAATATCTTTTCTTGCATTTTGAGGATGCTATTCCATTGTTTTTTGGTGTATATTATTGCCAATAAGAAGCCTCTAATTGTCATTTATTTTTAGGTGATCTGTTTCTCTAATAATTCCTAAAGATGTTTCCTTTATTTTTGATGTTCTGCAGTCTTACTGTTAAGTGTCTAAGTCTGCATTTAGTTACATTTTTTTTTACTTGGTACTTGCAAAAAAAGGTCATGTAAAATTGCTTAATTCTGGTAAGCTTTCGGCTACTGCCTCTTCAATTATTGCTTCATTTCCTCCATTCTTTTCATCTGGAACTCTTTTTATGTGTACTGTGTAGTTTCTCAATTTATTCTACATGTCTCTTAACTATTCTTTAAAACTTTGTATTCTGGGTGAATTTTGTGATAACGTCATCTAACTCACTAAGTTGCTCTTTAGAAGTGC
This sequence comes from Hyaena hyaena, assembly GCF_003009895.1. NCBI lineage: Eukaryota > Metazoa > Chordata > Mammalia > Carnivora > Hyaenidae > Hyaena > Hyaena hyaena. Next base: position 2,870,324 of record NW_024080666.1, read on the forward strand.
CCAGTGACCTATTAAGTTTTTAATTACAAAATCTATTTTTTTAAGTTTAGTTATTTATTTTGAGAGAGAGAGAGAGAGAGAGAGAGAGAGAGCACACACAGGGGAGAGGCAGAGAGAAAGGGAGAAAGAGAATCCTAAACAGATTCCATGCTGCAGCCCAGAGCCTGATGCGGGGCTCAATCCCACAAACCCGCGAGATCATGAACTGAGCCAAAATCCAGAGATGGACGCTTAGCTGACTGAGCCCCCCAGGCTTCCCCCAGAGTATATTTTCTGTCAAAATTTCTGATCAATTTCATTGTGTAAAGCTGTTTTAATTTCTGCCTGTTGGCCTCTTTGTCTTTATTTTTACCAATCTAATTTATCTAATTTTAGCATACTAAACACACTTATGTTTAAGTCTTTTCTTAAAATAGCCTCTAAAATTTATTTCTAATTGAACAAATTTTTATTTTTAATTCCTGATCCTGATTGCAGTCTTTCTTAACCTTAGATTTCTTCAAATGCAGCAATTTTAGTTTTGTAAACTCATTTTGAGAGGGAGATTTGCTTCTATTTCTCTTCTCTGTTTAGTTCCTTTGTGAGTGCTTCTTAGTAGTTTCCCCCACCTTTGTCCAGGTACCTGATTCTAAAACCAGATCCTATATACATAGGGCTCCTGCCCTATGATGATACTGAGGACATTTCAGTTCCAGTCACCAGGCCAGTGGGCAGCTTGTTTAACTTTCTGCTTGTGGGACTGTTTCTGTTTCCTACCTCCCTGCACTTCCTTCCTGCCTTTATAAAAGCTGAGAGCTCACACATTAGCCAACAACAGTTGTCTTCTCCAGCTTCCCATCACAGTCAGGTAGGTATTTCTGGCTTCAATACTTCATCTCATGTGGAGCACATTTGGTCCCCATTATTCTGCAGGAACTGACCTCCTGGCCATGGCTGTGCCTCTAGACCAGAAGCCCGGAAAGCCATGGCTTTGCCCTGTTTACTTTTTGATGTTTTTATTTTTCTTTCTGGGTCATGGAAATTTTTATTTTCTCTTTGAACCCAGTTGTGTTATTTTAGTTTTGTTTTTTTAGAGTGATCTATTTCTGCTGTATTGTAGAATAAAGATTTGCCACCTCCATTGGACATTTTAACCCCATCCTTGACAATCAAAAGACAAAAGGGTATTTCCCAGGTTGAATACCAGCAAATGCGCTTATTTATTTATGCTTTGATCAATTCTCTAAATGACTTGAGGAAGTTTTATAAAACACTTATAATAAAATAGTAAAATGTAACTATGTCTTAAGGAAAATACAAGTTGAAATAGAGTATTAAGATTAGTAGAAAGACATAAAACTCACATATTCACATATACAGATTATAAGGTCCCAAAGTTGGACTGTATTCTTGGCCCTGAGCTTCTAGGTGACCAACGTGAATAAACACAATTGATTACTTAGTTCTCTCTTTCCACAAAGAAAACCCTTGCCAGTTCTTTGAGAGAAGTAAAGATTTTGGCCACAAATTCTAAAATAAATTCCTCCTGTGTGCATCACAGAGAAGACACTGGGAGGTGAGGTCGATGCCACTTTCAATGGCTCTGCGGCAACATAAATTAGCAAGGCTGACTCTCACAGCATCTCCCAATGAGATGCCAAGGCCTAATGCCCACTCTGCAGGCAAATTGGTGAGTTGAGACAGACTCAGGTACGTGGCTTCCTCAGACATTCTTTAAACCTCGCAATACTTCCTTCTCTCTAGGCTTGGAAAGATTTCCATGTATGAACTTTGTGGTTAGATCCCTTTGGCCAGCGTGAGGCAAGAGGTGAATTCCCTTATCAGTTATTTTGTTGTTGTAATTGTTGTTGTTGTACCTAGTGATAGGAACTCAACTCAAACTAGCTTAAGCAAAGCAAAATTAAAGTTTTTATGAAGGTCTTATTGAAACCGAGTGACTGAGTGTAGAGAGAGCAGGGTAGATTTGGCTCCAGAGACAACTGACTCTAGGGAATCAAATACTGCCAAGATTCTCTCTCCAGCTTCTCTCTCTTTCTGCCTTTGGGTTGTCCTAACTCCTTTGTTCTTTCTATGGGATAGTCTGGGTGGCCATAGGTGGCTGTGGCTTTCCAACGTTACACCCAAAGAGGAAAGACAGTGCTTCTTCAATGGATTGAGTTATAATAATCCTTGGGAGAGATTGCTGGTGTGGTTTGGGTCATATGCCCATATCATATGGACTTCTACATTTGTTAAGCACTTACTATGTACGGAGCTCTATACTAGCACCTTTGTGTGGGTTAGGTCATTTAACCTTCAGAAAAATGTTCTAGGAGAGGTAGAAGGCAAATGAAAAATAATCAGTCTTCTATAGGTCATTTTGCTCTCTATGTCCCTTGACCTTTCACCCTCAATGAACTTACCGTCCACTTCACCAGTCATACATTCCCATGGTTATACACTAAAGTTTACCTATATCAATAATGGCATAATTCAATATCAAGTGTCCCACTCTTGAATCACTACTTCAAGTACTCTTACTTCGAGATTCTTGGACCTCACTGGGTCCTCCAATCCATTGATCTTATTACCTTTCATTGTCTTATCAACACTTGGGTTCCTTACCCCACATCATATTCTTAATTCTCACTTCACCTAGCTTAAAAACTATGGTTCATCATTGTCCTAGTTTGATCCTCTCAGTAACTGACTCTAAAACAAGAATTTGAGTGTGAGTAGTTTATTTGGGAGGTGATCCCAGGAAGCATTGGGAGGGGTAGAGGGAAGTCCTACAGGGAAGAAAATGAAGTGAATAAAGGGCATTTATTGAACAGGCATGCAGAATAATCCTCAGAGTTATTTTTCCCTCAGGGACAAGGAAACAGGGATATCCCATCCATCACTGGCTGAAGGTCATTGCTGGGGACACTGACTTACCGGCACTTCTGGCATGCAACAACACAGATCAGCAGGAAGTCCTCGGATGGAGGTTGCAGGTGCCTGGTATAAAAAGCCAACATATGTATTGTTATGGGGAGCACTGAGAGTGGGGAAGGCACTGATGACCATTACTGGCCATTAACCCTTTAGGTTACACTCCTGACCATATCTCCATCCGTTGTACTCCCCTCGTAAAATCCCAATCCTCGTGAAACCCAATCTCTTCATGATCTGGTGAATGTCATTGGAGAAAAGCACACAAGCATGCTGCTGGGTCTCACATTGAAAGCTCCACCAACATCAAGTTAATCCTTCATTAATTCCCTCTACTACCCGCCAAAACATTGGTTTCAAACTTTCGCATCTCTTGACCAACCTGAAAGACTCCCTTTCTCCCCCTCACATTTGATTCTTCTTGCTCCTTATTTCACAAAGAAAAGAGATATTATTAGAAGAGAGCTTCCAGACATTTCCTTCCATGTTTCTTACCTGGCATTTAGAGAAATACCTACTGATATCTACTCATACAGTCTACTTTCTCTTCAGTTATAATAGACCAGTATTTCACAGCCATTGTTTTTCATTACCATCCCCCACTTAGGTAGTCTTTTAAGATATACTTTTTACTAATTACACAACCTCCCACACGAAATTTTATTACCACAGATACACTGTATATCTGTTCATATACTGTAAGTATATGCACTTTACACTTAAAAAGAGTAAGAACCAATTTTCACCCCCATTGGGAAGGTATGCGACATGTGAACCGTCCATCTTGCCACCTTAGGCTAAACCTTCCACTGTGCACTGGGTTCCAAATCCTCTCACCAACTCAAAGGTATCATTCCCACCATTATCCCCTCTCTCCTCTGCCATGATTTCCCCCCATTCTGCTAGATCATTCCCTTCAGCCTATAAAAATGTTGTATGTTCCATCTATTAAAATCCTCTCTAGAACCTGTGTCTCCCTTCCCCAGCGTGTCCCATTTCTCCGGTACCCCTTATAAAAAACTCAGAAGATGTGCCTATCTTTGCTGCTTTACTTCCTCTCCTTTGTTCTCCCTCCAACTCTTTCTTATCAGACTTTTATTCCCATGGCTTCACCAAATCTCCCATTGTCACGTCACTGTTCTCCACCTCGCTGCGTCCAAAAGTCACTTCTCAGTGTAATCTTGCTGACCTCTCAGCAGCATTAGGCATCGTGGATCATTCCCTCTTTCTTGAAACAATCATTCCCTCCTCCTGGCTTTCCTCCTACCATCTTGGTCTCTGTGGCTGGATTCTCTTCCTATTTCCTACTTCTAAATGATGGCATGTTCTTCTAGGTGTGTCCCTATGGCCTTTTCTTTCTCCTCGGATGAGTTCAATTAGTTTTGTACTTGAAACACCATTCGTTGACCCTTTTTCCTTCAAGGGGTGGGGGCTGTATCGTTTCTCTTTGAATCTGGGCTCTGCAACCACTTGATCGGTAGCACATTGTGGCAGTGGCTCTGTGTCGATTTCCAAGCCTAGGCCTTAAGACACTAGCAGCTTCCATTTTTCACTTAGGACACTCACCTTGGGAGCCTTAAGTGGCCACGTGGGCTGTCTAAGGGGCTCTGGGCTGCAGGGAAGCTGGGCTGCAAGACGAGACCATGCATAAGTGCATCAGCCAACAGTCAGCATCACTTGCCAGACTGAAGATGTCTCCAGATGATGCCAGCGTGAGCTTGAGTCAGCCCTCTCTCCAACCTTCAAGTTTCCTAGCTGGGACCCCAGACACCGTGGAGCAGAGACAAGCCATCCCCACCGTGTCCTGCCCCAATTCTTGACACACAGAACCTGTGATTGCTTTATGCCTTTGTGTTTTGATGTGGCTGGTTACACAATGATAACCGGAATAATCCATCATTGTAACTACTCCTCAATTTTCTTGCCCTTCTTCCAATCCTTTATTGTCACATGACAAAAACCTAGCCTCCTTGGCTAATCCAACTCCCCCCCCCCCTTAATCCACACCTGCAACTTCATAGCAGGGCATGCTTGAAATGCTCACTCTAGTCAGATCAGGAGGCACAATCCCTAACACAGCTCCATCCCCCACTCTCTCTCCCTTGCTCATCCCCCCCCCCCCCCCCCCCCCCCCCCCCCCCCCCCCCCCCCCCCCCGCCATTGCTAAGCCTGAACTGGCTTGCTTGGAACGCTCTGCCACAGGACCTTTGCACTCATTCTGAGAGCCTCCTTCCCCAGCAAGACATGGCAGGCTCCTTCACCTCCTGCAAGCCTTAGTTCCAATGTCATGTTCTTAGTGTGGACAACCAATCTACTGAAAACCACAATGGCCCTCCACCCTGTTCTCCTGCTCTGCTTTATTTCTCTCCATCATACTTAATACTCCTTAATATTTACCGCGCATTTCCTGTATCTTCTATTTTCCCCCAGCTAGAATGCAAACCCTGAGAAAATGGAGATTTTGGTCTGTTTCATTCACCTCCATTTGCTGTTTTCCAGTATCTAGAATGCACCTCACATGTGGTACATGCTTGGTAGATATTTTGGAATGAGTGACTCTCACTCAGGCCCTGCTGAAATTGTACAATAACAGCTCCTTGGCATCAGTAAGCCTGACTGTCTTGCAGTCTTTGGTAACTCCTTGCTGGGGACACTTCCATCCCAGCCCCTCTGAAATGCAGCCTCCTGGCCACATGCACCTCTCTCTGGACCCTCTCTGAGCTACACTCATTGCTCCTCTCTCCAGGCAAAAGCACTCTGTTCCCGGCTGCAACTCTTGTCCCTTCCTCCACCCTCTCCACTCCCCTATACTCCTCAATGCACCCCATCTTGGGGATTCATACAGGCTTAGTTGGGAGGCAGAGAACCCAGTCCTGCACAAAGCCTACCCCTGTGCTCCCTCACCCCCGCCCCCCAGGCCCAGAAGTCAAACCAAAGCCTTAGAGAAACACACCCTCATTTCCCTGGCGGCTGGCTGTCCAAGCCCCAGGTTTTCTCATCACCTTCCCCAGAACTAAAGAGTAGATATGCAAATGAGACCCCTGAAGGTCAGTTATGAGAGCGCTCAGCCCCATTCCTGCCCAGCTGGACTAGGAGTTTGCCCACATGTCTGCACTCGGTGTATATTCTCTGGGTTTTACCTCAACTGGAAATGTGTCTCCTGTAGCCTACTGACTTTAGGCAGGTTATTTCACCTCTAAGGAGACTTTGTTGTTTATAAGAAAAATTCCTTCTTTCTGGAGTCATTTGAAGACGAGATGAAATACATTAGTTTTAGGAGCCTTGCATGGTGCTAGAATGAACAGTAAAGTTTCACTCTCTTCTTTCCCCTGACCTTCACACTACCTCCCATATTCTCTGGCGAATTCAAGTTCATTGACAGAAGGAACCAGTCCTGCCCCTTCTTTATATTCTCCATAGCCCACAGAATAGTATTTGGCTATAATGTTTAATAAATGTTTATTTAGTGTACTCCCCGTGTTCCACCCTGAATTGAACCAGAGGATAAAAACTCTCCAAAGCAAAAATTTAAGGAAATCTTAGTTGAAGGTCTTTTGGTATAGAATTTTTAAGAAAAAAAAAAGTCATATGAATGGGGCCTTTTGATTTCTGCTCAGGTCATGATCTCACACTTCATGAGTTCAAGCCCCAAGTGGGACTCTGCACTGACAATGTGGAGCCTGCTTGGGCTTCTATCTCTCTGCCCCTCCCCTGCTCTCTCTCCCTCTCTCTCTCCCTGTCTCCTTTTGTGTGTGTGTGTGTGTGTGTGTGTGTGTGTGTCAAAATAAATAAAATTTAAAAAAAGATTCTATATGAACAGGGCACCTGGGTGGCTCATTAGTTAAGCATCCAACTCTTGGTTTCGGCTGATGATCTCACTATTTGTGAGTTTAAACCCTGCATTGGGTTGCATGCTGACAGTGAGGAGACTGTTGGGGATTCTCTCTTTCTCTCTCTCTCTTCCCCTCTAATTCTTGTGCTCAGACACAAACACACTCTCTCTCTCTCAAAATAAATAAAACTTAATTGAATTATAATTGTGCTAAGGAGAGAGATTAGTGATGATACTCTGAATTATTGTGTAATGATTGTTCCTCTAAATAAATAGTTCCTTAAATGTGTATAATATACAAAATCTCTCTGTGGGTCTTTTTATTTTTCATGTCTCACTTGATTGACCACTTCATGCCTGGAAGTTAAGAAGCCAGCATTATGAACCATTTTACAGCCTCAGAGATCAGAATAATAATCTCTTGTACACAAGAGGGTCTAAACACATTTTTTAAAGAATAAAATAAAACAATTTTAAACATCACTATTATAATGACTCGATAGCAAATGTGAAATTTTTGATTAAAAGAGAAACCTATTTGCTTCTTTTTTAAAAAAATTTTAACATTTATTTATTTTTGAGAGACAGAGACAGAGAATGAATAGGGGAGGGACAGAGAGAGAGGGAGACACAGAACCTGAAGCAGGCTCCAGGTCTGAGCTGTCAGCACAGAGCCTGACACAGGGCTCAAACTCATGAACCGTGAGATCATGACCTGAGCCAAAGTCGCTTACTTAACTGACTGAGCCACCCGGGCGCCCCAGAAACCTATTTGCTTCTAAAAAGAAGATTAAAAGGAATAATTCATGAGTTCTTTCTCATACTATATATTTCTCAATGCACTCTTTTTTTTTTTTTTTTTTTTTTTTAGAGGGTCAAACACTCAGTGAGTGTTTAATTTTGCTGAATTTTGAACCCTTTCCCTTCAGGCTGTGGGGCTCTATATTTGGCATTCAAAGCCCTGAATGGTGTGGCTTCTCTGCCTTGTTCAGTTTAATCTCTTCCCACCTCCCTTCTCCTTTTTCTCTCCTCTCCATCCACACATGCTCCTCTCACATCTGGGCTCTGCAATTGTGTTTTCTTTTGCTTTCTGTCTTCTTCACCTGGCTAACTCCTAGTTGTATATCTTAGTTCTGGTTGCTTCTTCTTCTGGGAAGCCTCCCCTGTTCACCAGGACCAGGTGTGCTGCCTCCTCCAAGGCTCTCTCCTCTAACAGAATAGAAGACTTTGCAGGGCAAGGACCTCTCTCCCCACACCAGGCACAGCCCCTAATACGTGACGGACTCTCCGGGAACACACAACTCTATTGAATGAATGGAAAACCTGGCTCCCTGACAACTTTGAAAAGAAGTCAGCAAGTGTCACTGAAGAGATGATCATTTCGTTATTTCATTAAAATATTTTATATGTTGGCAGCCAACTCCGACAGTGGCAAAGTTACATGTTTGCCAGCCCTTCGATATTCATTAATGATACTTTGTAAAAATCCTGGGAGAATCTTGTAAACGGATAGGCAGTATACTTTGAGACACAGCATCAGGATAGGGGAGGAGATGTTAGAGCACAGTAATTATGATCTAGAAAGTAGTAGAGAAACATGAATGTTCATGGCACATAGGTCCCAAGAACCAAAAAATGGAAACAACTCAAACGCCCATCAGCAATGAATGTATAAACAGTGTGCCGTGTCCACACCCTGGAATATTAGTTGGTCACCAAAAGGAATGAAGTCCTGAGACACATTTCCACATGGATGAGCCTTGTTAACAACCGAAGTAAAAGAAGACAGTCACGTAAGGTCACATACTCTATGAGTCCGATGTCCAGAATAGGCAAATTTATAAAGGCAAAAAAGTATATCAGTGGTTGCCTAGGGCTGGAGTAAGAGGAAGAGCAGAGAGTGAATGCTAATGGTATAGGGTTTATTTCTGGGGTGCTGAGAGTATTCTAAAGTTAACTTGTGATGGTAGTTACAGAGCTCTGTGAATATACTAAAAACCATTGAATTGTGTAGCCCAAATGGGTGAATTATATGGTCTGTGAATGATAGATCAATAAAGCTGTTTTTAAAAAGTAGTAGAGAAAATTTGTTGCAAAGTTATACCTCAGTAGACTGTAAAAATTATTTTTCTAAATAATCTTTGTTTGGAGTAGTTCTACTTGGTGCTTCTCAGCTAGCGAAAAGCCAAATCTCTAAGACTTAGGCCTTGGAAACCCTGGGCCTTAGGCCAGGAAGCCCCACTCACTGTTGACCAGGCAGTTGGTTAGAAGTCACAATTATAAGATGCTGAAGATGTCAGCAAAACTGATGCTCCCTAATGGAACCAGGGGGGAGGGCCGTTTCTGAAGAAAGTGGAAAGATTATTCAAAGGACACAGCCTAACAGGAAGGAAACAGCAAAATTACATTTATGATGTAAAGCATAAACACATACCTGACAGCTTGTAGAAAACGCGACTGTTTTTGTGTGGACTTCTTCCTGGCTCGCTGTTACATTTGGGGAGTCTTCATTTCAGACACGGACGAGATTGGCCTAGTTAGGAGTGCCGATCTGGGACTCAGGACACCCACATTCTAGTCCCAGCTTTGTCATTTATTCACCATTCAGTGAACAACTATTGGAAGCCCACTGTTTGCCAAGCATTGAACTTTAGCCCTGGGGACCCAAAGTTCAAAGACGCAGACTACCTCAAGCAGCTCACTTTTCGCAGAAAGACAATACAAAAGTGTAAGTGTTGTAACAGGAAGGAAGGGACCTAATCCCTCTCGAGGAATGAAGAAAGAAGAGGTGGGGTGAGGAAGAGGCTTGCCATTAATTGAAATCGTATTGTTTCTCTGTTAGTTGGCTGTCCAAGGAGCGCGTCAAACCCTTGAGGAAAAGGGAGACTTCTATTTTACTTGTTTTTCAAAGACAGCTTTATTGAGACATAATTCACATACCACACAATGTATCTGTTTAAAGTATGCAATTCAATAGTTTTTAGTATACTTACAGATTTATACTATCATCAGCACAATCTAATTTTAGAACATGTTTACTACCTTGGAAAGAAACCCATCAGCAGTCACTCCCTATTTGGCCCCCTTCATCTCCAGACCTAGCTAACCCCTGATCTACTTTTTATACATTTGCCTTTTAGGATGTTTGACAGCAATGGAATCACACAGTATGTGGCCTTTTGTGACTCCTTTCGTTTTGCCAGTCTTTTCAAGATTCGTCTAGGTGGTAGTCTGTCTCACAACTTCATTCCCATTTTTTAAAGAAAGGTTTTATTTCTTAAGAAATCTCTACACCCAACATAAGGCTCAAATTCACAACCCCAAGATCAAGAGTCTCACGCTTTACCTACTGAGCCAGCCAGGCGCCCCAGAACTTCATTCTTTTTCATGGCTGAATAATATCCCATTGTATGGACGTGCCACTATTTGTCCATTTATCAGTTGATGAGCATTTGAGTTGTTTCCACTTTTGAGCCCTTATTAGTAGCATCACTGTGAACACTCATGAGCGAATGTTTCAGTGGACATATGTTGCTATTTCTCTCATATGTTGTGTATCTAGGAGTTGAATTGCTGGGTCATAAGTTTACTCTGTTTAATCTTTTGAAGAACTGCCAGCCTGCTCTCCATGGTGGCCGCGCCATTTTACCTTCCTCCCATCAATTTCTCTACATCTTCGCCAATGTGTGTTTTTTGTCTTTTGGACCATAGATGTCCTTGTGGGCATGAAACGGTCACCTTATTCATTTTTGTATCCCTAATGCATTAAAGAGAACCTGGCGGGGCAGATGCACAATTTATTTGTTGAGTGAAGTTGAGAACATGGTGAACATAAGCCATCTGGGGGCTCCCTAGCATCTGACCCACTTTTCTTTGTTTGGGGTAGTCTAATGATTACTGGAAGGAAGCAGATCCCAATTACAATATAGAAGTAAAAAAAAAAAAAAAAAGTCAACTCCTTGCTTGCCCCGCCCTGCCTGCAACTAGAGCAAGAAACATATGTTAAGTTTTGTAAACCTGATGGATCTGCCCCAGGCTTGGAAGACGGAGCTCTGGTAATGCAAAGCAGGGTGGGGGCAGAATCCATTCTGATGACAATAACAGGCACTGCAGTGACATCTGGGTTCCTGGAGCAACAGCACTGGTAGTGGTAGGGGGTCCAGAGTCCAGCGCCATTGACCTGGAAGTGTAAGCTGAGGTATTCTGTGTTGAATGGTGGTGGCAGCGACGGTCACCTCCTGCAACATGTTGCACTGTAATCTTGGCTCTGACCCCAGCTGCTGCCCAGACTTCCTTGTTCTTGCTTATCGTCTGGCCTGTCTCTGCAGCCTTCTTAGCCTTCTTATCCCTTGTGTCAGCCACCCCTTTCACAAACGCCCTTTCTCCTCAGTCAGTAATGGCAGTTTCTTCTGTGGCTTGCAACTGAAAAACCTGACTGTTACCATGAATCCTGAATGGGTGGGTGGAGGACGGATGGAAGCATCAACGGCTGAATGGTATTTCAAGGAAATAGTTTTGAAGCACGAATACAGGTTCATCAGACACAAACATATTCCAGGCAGAACCAAGAACACAGCATAGGTAGGTACTGAGGAATGAGACAGCCCGGTGTCCTGCTGGGAATTCAGTCTGGCTGAGGTCTAAGGAGCAAGGCAGGGAGTGGTAAGCTATTAAGATAAAGAGACTAGCTTAGGATAGATCATGAAGGATCTTATAGGCTGTACTAGAGAGTCTTTTTTTTTTTAATTTTTCAATGTTTATTTTTGAGAAAGAGACAGAGTACAAACAGGAGAGGGGCAGAGAGAGAGGGGGACACAGAATCCCAAGCAGGCTCCAGTTTCTGAGCTGTCATTATAGAGCCCGATGCGGGGTTCGAACCCATGAACCGTGAGATCATGACCTGAGCTGAAGTTGGATGCTCAACTGACTGAGCCACCCAGGTGCCCCTGTGCCAGAGAGTCTTGAGTCTATCCTGAAAAGAAAAAATAAAAAAGAAAGAAAAAAAAAAGAAAACTATCAACCTAATCAACATAGTGACATTATCAGCTTTGCATTTGTAAAATATGCTATAAAGAAAGAAAATTTTGGCAGCAGGGGGGAGAATGAATTGGAAGGGAGCAAAACTAGAGACAGAATGACTACAGTTAAGGAGCTATAGCAATAATTCCCACAAAAGATGATCACGTCTGAATCAAGGCAGTGAGTATGGAGAAAAGGCATTGGATTGAGATACACTGAGGAATTAGAGCCAGGAGGAATTCTGTCCTCATTTTGATATATAGGAATTAAGCAAAAAGGACAATCGTGATGACTCCAAAGTTTCAGCTTGAAAAAGTCAGTAGATGGTGATGCCATTTATATATGCCTCCATTCATTCAACCAAAATTTAATTAGCAGTGACTAAAACAGACCTGATCCTACTTTTACTGTGTGCCAGTACAATTACCTTTGCTCTATATCAGGCTCTGTTTATATGTCTTAGATTTTCTGGATCTCTTGCTCTGTCTCAGCTGCCACTGTGAAGGACTTAGTTAAGTCCCTTCTGGCTTGACTAAAGCCAACCAGCCACATACCTATAGTCTCCTCGTACCACTCCTGGACTCCAGGGCAAGGCATCGGGCTTTCTGAGTGGCTATTGAAGAATTCGGATAATGCAGTGGGACGTATGGGAAAGTGAGCTCCCTTTGGGACAAGCTTTGACCAATAGGAGACAGGTGACATGAAGATAAATTTCTTCCCTTCCTCAGATTGCTCTAAGGCATGACTTTTCCTCATTGTCTATCTGCAGATGTCCTGTATGGCCAAGTGGTCGCACCTGTCAGGAGACTGGCTGTATCTTTTCAAGGCTTAGCCCGAAGCAATGGTTAGCACAGTAATGCATCATTATGCATTGCTCCCCAGTCTTCCTTACTTTTTCTCTCCTGGTCAATGTAAGGTCAGCATCCTTGCATCAGGCTCTATGTTCCAGAGAACTGGGCTAAAACACACTCAGAGAGGAAAACAGAAGGTGATGTTCAATGTTGAGTTGATGTTGAGTTTGAGTAAACTTGAGTGAAAATTATCCATCTATTAAAAAATATTTATTGAGAGCCTCCATGTATGCTTCAATTACGGATAATACGGTGAACAAACTAGACATGCTTGAGTAGAGATACTGTGGTGAACAAAACAGACATGTTTCCTGCTTTTATAGAGCTTACATTTAGTGGGAAGATGTGACAAATGATAAATCAGTACAGAAATAAATGGACATAATTCCAGATAGAAGAGTTTTGAAGAGAAATTTAAAAAGGTGATAGGAGAGTGTGGTTGGGATGCGTGTTTGGGGTGGGTGGCATGTGCTAACCTAGGCGAGGTGGCCAAGGGAACAGAAGGAATAGCCTTTTTCCAGAAGGAGGAGCAGGTTTTCGCAGGATGTGGCTGGAAGGATAAATCTAGAGACAGACGTATAGTCTGGTGCTAGGGGTTTAGGTGGGGACAGGAAACGTGCCCCTGTTTTCACTGTGAAATAGTTGGTCAGGATATGTGCATAGAAGGTAATGGGAACAGGAAAATTGAAGAGAGTAGCAAAGGCGTGGGGGAGGGTACCGACCAGGAACAGGGATAAGAATTAGTCGGCAGTGTCAGAGCAGGCAAGGTAGATACTATGTATAATTTCTGGCACTGAATGGCCATCGGACTTTGAAGAAGCTTGGGCCTTGGTTTCTTTATCTGAAAATAAGAGCATTGATCAGGCTCTATGACTGTATACATACTTTAAGGCAAGGAGGAGCTGATAGGAAACTTCTAGGTAGCTATATAATTTACTCCTTGAAATCCACCATTGACCTCTTTAGGGCCCAATAGTAGTTGGCTCTTTCCCACCATTAATGATGTTCTGGCCACTCATCAGCTAACACAATTGTCAGACTTCTTCAGCAAAATGCCTATTTCATAGCTGAGGACTGTTTACAGTAAGGACAAACAACTGGGGCTCATTAATTCAATCATTAGGACACTGATTATGCATCTATTGTCTACTCTCGTTAGTTATGTTAAATAAGCTCTTCATTCTTCGTCAGAGCAATTATGCTAACATGCTTGAAATTTTCCAAGAGCATTATACCTTCATACACTAATCCTGCCTAGCAGCAGCTTGGCTCAGTCAATATTGTCACACACAGACAATTATAATCAAGGCATAGGGCCCTATTGTTGACATATGACTACCAAATTATCCTTCTTCACAATAGAACTTTAAATAATTTGTACATTGTTCTTTCCACATTGAGACATGGGCCTTTGTCTAGTTTTTCCCCAAATACGTGGATCTTGAATAATATTTAAACGCCTTTATGGGCGTGCTCATTGCATTAAAACTGTATTATGATTTACCAAGTAATATTTGAGCAATCATTAGATTAGCTACCTAATAATCAATGGATCCAATGATTATTTATGCTGTTAAATGTATAGATAAGAAATATAATATTAATTATCAGATGCCTAGAGAATGATGAGACATATGTTTTTAGTTTTCACTAAATATGTTTTTCTCAACCAGTGCCAACTTCTCAATTCCTTTCTCCCTTTAAATCTAAAAATCCCTAAGTGAATGTCTTCCTTTCTTGAGAAAGTTTGGCCGTAAAATGAGAATTTTCCACCATGTTTTTATGATAGGCACATAACAGATAAATGCCAAACTTAATTCTTTGCTCTTACACATACTTTATTGTCTCCAGCATTTCCATCAGACGTTAAATTTTTATTATTTTTAATAAAAACTAACGTGAATAATGACTGTGTGTACACAGAGGCAGGTGTACACATCTTCAACATAAGTTCATTTAAAACATTATTACTGAGATAAAAACCCAGCTGACATTGTATTTCTTCATTGTCATTTGTAACAAAAGTAACCCCAGACTTTTGTTCTTTGCAATTTCTACTTAAGTTATCTCACTTGATTGGTGTCCTTTTAGTTGCAAATAACTGGATCTTTCTTTAAGATGTAGTATGCTTGCTGCAATTTCGTTCCACCAGGATGAGGGAATATATGGATTGGATGCAGATAGGATACTCAATAGTTGTATCAAGGCCCCTCAGTAGATGGGGCAAAGCTGTGCAGAATGTCTGCAGATTCTTGACCCACACAGAGCATATTTCTGCTATACGATGCTCTATTTCACCTTTTTTTCAATTACTTAGTGTTTTTTGTTTTTTTTTTTTTTAATCTTACAGTGTGGGAGACAACTGAGAACAAGATGCTGTCTTTGTCCTTCAGGGATTTACAATCCAAATGGGGAGACAAAACATACACATGAGAAGTTTAAAAACTGCTCAAGACTAAACTAACTGATCAAGGCATTAATCAAAGTCATGGTATGTAAATCATTTTGACTATGAGAGAAAATTCATAGGTGAGTGATATCCTTTGGGCTGGAGAAACCAGGAAGGGTTTTACAGATTTATCAGAGAGGAGATGGAACATGAGTTATATCTTTTGAAATCTCAGTAAAAGGATAGATTTTTTAAAAATTCAAACTGCAGAAGAATTAATGATGAAATTTATCCAACTCACGACTCCATGGATCTCTTTCCAGAAGCAACCACCATTACTATCTTTCCTCTGTGCCTTTCCAATACATTTAACTACTTTTAAATTGATTCCGGATTGATTTAAGTTCATTTATTTTGAGAGAGAGAGAGAGAGAGAGAGAGCAGAAGAGGGGCAGAAAGAGAGGGAAAGAGAATCCCATGCAGGCTCTGTGCTATCAGCACAGAGCCCAATGTGGGGCTTTAACCCACAGACCGTGAGATCATGATGGGAGCTGAAACCAAGAGTCAGATGCTTAACCGAGCCACCTAGGCATCCCTGAATTGATTTTGCTTTGATTTTGAAATGTCATGCATAATGAAGGGTTAAACTTGTCTAGCCAAATGAAAATAAGACTCAGCATAATTTATACAACAGGGACTTACTGATCGGTCTGTCTTAAGGTACCCCAGTGGATTTCCAAATTGATTGTTGCCACGACAATCTCTGCTCCATCTGCCTTTAGTTTCTATCTTGACCCACTTTAGCGTAGACACATTTCTAGCAGAGGGGGCAGTAAGCACGCTCCCATTTCTAAGCCCTTTGGGGACATCATTGCAGTCAGGTTGCTCCTCCTCCCCTTTCCTCAATCTTAGAGGTCCTGGAAAGCTTCCTAAAGGGAAGAGTTAGGAACCCAAATTCTGACACTTTGGAGAGATGGTCTAATGTAGACCTCAAGCATATTATCCATTCAATTAATGTACCCAAGGCACCTAACTCCCACATTGGGAGCGGATTCTTCCGGAATCCCAGCCACCCTTTTGTTTCTACTCCTACTCATCCACGTGGACACCCAAATGCACAACCAGATCACAAAGGAGAAAATATTTGTGTGACCCAGGGTAGCTTTTTATAAGCTATTTCATATTAAAACTGTTGGCTTGTGTTAGCAGGAAGACCAAAAACCAAAAAACAGCCTTCTTACTTTTATATTGAACAGCCTTTGCCCTAGTCTATCCTCCCTGGAGTCTCTGGGAAGTGGAAACAGAACTCTTAGGAGGTGGAACAGCTCCACCAATTGGCTTCCCGGGTCTCCTTCACAAGCTTATTTTTAAAAGGGGTGAATATAGTTGCTTCTAAAGTGACAATGGTAGAAACCACCCTGGAGGCAAACTTTTGAAGCATTTCTGCTCAGTAGGCTCATCTTAGAAGGCAACAGAAAGGAAGAGATGACAACGATTATTGACTTTTTTAATTTCAAAGCCCTATGCTATTCATGTTCATATTTATTACTTTATTTAATCACCACATAACTATATTTAAACAGCCATCATTTCAGGTGAATTCCACTTGTCAAAGCTTGAAAGTCTGGAAAACCTGTAAGACACAAAGAATGGCCATTTAGAGGTACTCTCTTCGGGGAAGCTTTCATTTTTGAAAAGAAAGTCTGTTTCAAGAAGACTTGCTGTTTGAAATGGTCATCTGGCCTGGTAGAAAACAGATGTGTACTGCTAGTGCCGTTTTCCTCCTTTGTCTTGTGCTCCCAATTGAAGCCATGAAGTAAGGATTGAGGGGAATGAGTGCGGGCCATGGAGCCAAGAAAACAGAGTTCTAGTCTTGTCTTTGGCACTCACTACCGGAACAAGACCTGTTTCTTTTCATTTTTAGTTCTATGGTGCCCCCTGCCAAACATAATAGGTGCTTAATAAATACTTGATGCAATTAATAGGGTTCAGTGTTCCAGCATAGGCTTGGGCGTCCGTAGGGTACAAGCGACAAGATTTCCGGGGTGCGGACACCCACCCACCAGCTTTGGACAGCCAGCAGCTTAGGGCCTTGTATCGCAGATGTGCGAAGTTGGGGCCTAAAAACATCGACTCATCAGTGGAGAATTGAAGAGGAAGGTAAGATAACCCAGCAATTAAGGGGCGTCGTGCTACGCGCTTATCTTTGAGATTTCGCGAGGACCTTTCAGATCATGCATTACTAGCACCATTTTTAACGAAGACCAGCAAGATTCCTGTTCTACTTAAATACACCTGGTATCCCTTACCCTGCTCCTAAAGCCCGTAAATTCCCTGGCTAGGGCTTATTTACATCTCGGACCCCGCCCCGTTCACCACCACGAGGACCCCGCCCACTCACTCGCCTCCTGGAGGGCCCAAGGTGGGTCGGGTCCCCGGGTTTCTGCGGACCCCTCTTCTGCCCCATCTCTTTCCGTCCCCACGGCGGACCCCCCCCCCCCCCGCCCGCCAAGGGATGAGCACGTGTCCACTCCCGGCTTGAGTACGGAAGGTGGACTAGGCGGTGGCCCCCACAGGCCCCACCCAATGGCGCTGGCAGGAGACCGGGGAGGGGCCCCGGGCCGAGGCGATGAGGGACGGATGGTCGGCAGCGCGGCGCGTTACGTGCCTTCCCTTCACCTGCTCCTTATCCCTCCCCTCCCCTTCTCTTCCCAGAGCCTCGTGGGAGCGCGCCCGAGACGTAGTCAACCGAAACCGCGGGCGTCCCACCCCGCCTCGTCCTCGACCGCCCGGCAGCCCTCCCGCCCGGCCGCGCCTCGCCTCACGCTCTACGGGGGAGGCGGGACCAATCAGAGAGCGACGTCTCCCTTCCGATTCGAGGCCCCCGACGCGCGGCTCACACCCCGAGCACCGCGCGCGCTGATTGGCTGCGCGCGCCGCCGGTCCGGCCGGGAGGGCGGGGCGGCCAAAGGGAAAGAAGGTGGGGAGGTAGTGGCCCGCGACTCTCCGAACCCCGCTCGCGCCCCGACCCTTCCCGGGCGCTCGGCCTCCTTCCTTCCCTCCTCCGCTCGCCCCGTCTTCCGTGCGCGCCGAGCGCTGCGCTCGGCCGGCGTGCCTCGCGCCCTAACGGGCGGCCGGGGGCGCCAATCAGCGGGCGGCAGGGTGCCAGCCCCGGGGCTGCGCCGGCGAATCGGCGGGTCTCGCGGCCCGGGGTGGGAGGCGGGTCTACCGCGCGGCCGCGGCGGCGGAGCAGCTCTCAGCCAGCAGCCAGCGAGCGCCGAGCGAGCCGCTCGGAGGTGGGTGCGCCGCGCCGCTGCGGCCGGCGGCTGAGGGCGCAGGGCGGAAGCGGAGGTGGGCCGGCGGGCGCGGCGGGGGAGGGCCGGGCTGTCCGGGCGGCCCGAGGGGTGGGGGGATGCGGGCGGGCGCGCGCCTGAGGGGAGGAGGGGCGGCGGCGGGACGCGCGTCCCCATCCCCTCTCTCCGGCGGGCGGGCGGTGACCGAGCCCGCGCCCCCTCCCCGCGCGCCGGGCCGCGGGCCGGGCAGTGGTTGGGGGGCGGGGCGGGCGGGGCGGCCGCGAGAGTGTTTTCAGTTCCGCCTCCAATCGCCCCTTCCCCTCTCCCCTCCCAGCCCCTCATCCCATTCGGAAGAGGAAGGAACAAAAGGTCTCGGACCCCCGGCTCTGACGGGGCGGGACCCGGAGCCTCGGCGCGCAGGTAAAGCGGCGGTGCCCGGCGGGCCCTCGGGGCTAGGGGTGTGTTTGTGTCGGGCTCGGGTCGGCGGGGCTTGCCGCGTCGCGTGGCCGCGGGGGCTGGGGTGTGGCGGGGCGCGGGGGCGCGGGGTCGAACGGGCCGGAGGGGAAGGGGTCGACGCTCGAGCTGCCCCTGCGGGAGCTGGGGCCGCCCGGGGCCCGTCCCCTCCGCCGTGAACGCGCTGGGTAGTTTGTGGTTCTGATTTTCAAAGCTGGAGGGGCGGAGCTCTGGTTTCGGGAGTTGTTGGCAAGCCGTGTTAGGAGCGTGCGATACTTTGCTTCCACTCCCCCCCCCCCCCCGTAACCTTTGTTAACCATTATGGTCCCGGAGTTCTGAATAGCTTGTGTGTATTCTCACAAGCACGCACACGGCTGATACTCGCCGAGATCCTTCTGCATTCACTTGTGAAAGTTACTCTGTGAGTGGAGTCTATTAGTTTTTATCACACGCCTTTCGAAAGCACGCTAATTGATTCGCGTGTTTCAAACTTGGTTTACAAATTGCAACTTTGTTTTGTTCTCTCTTGGGCGATACTGTCCTCCGGTTGGGTACTTTGGTCTTTTACTTAACCTTTTTGCGGTTATGGTTTCCTTTTGATCCCAAACAAAAGAAAAACAATACCTAGGTTGGTTATGTTGTTCCTTCCTCTTGACCTCTGAAAAGCTGAATACTACCGGTTTCTCGTCAACTAAACCTTTAGTTAGAAAAGCATCTCCAGGTAAAACGGACTTGGAAGCATTTTCCATCAGAATCGTTGTCTTGTTTGTTACAGTTTGGAGTGTCCCAAGTTTTGCTGCTTTGAACTTCTGAAATGACACTTGTAAAGTGTCTTTTACTAGATAAATGGTCACGCTGACTTAACTTGGGAATAATTACATCTTTCAAAAGTGCTCCTTGAAATTTTAATTTATAGAATTGTTCATAATTCTGTAATCTTAGTTCCTTTTCATTTTTTCTGATTTTATATGAAAATCGATCATATAAGGATCATATAAGGATTAAGTATCACCGATCGTAAGGATGTTTTTCTTTGAGCCAAATAAGATAATTAGTTTGCTGTTTGCCCTGAAAATAATTTGCTAATCGAGTTTTTACGCCCTTTAAAAAGTTTTTCTTAGATGGAAGTGTAAGTTAAACAGTTAAATGAAGTTTGAGGCGTTTTAATGTAAATACATGGATAAGTGAAGCAAATATAATAGATGGGAGAAATAATGTAGATTTCATAAATCTATACTAGTTTGAGGATTTTTTCTACATTTGCTTAAAAAAAAACCGTACTGGATTTTGGAGGAGTTTTCTCAACCAGAAGGTCACTTAGCAAACATTTGTATTAAATTTGAAAAGTAACACTGATTTTATTTTTAAAGTTACTTAAGTTTTGCCATAAAATTAGTCGTGGTAATAAATAAGAATATTTTGAGTCCAAGTGCCCACTTAGTACCTTTAATGTTAAAATTGAGCTTAAAGTAGTTCATTGGCAAGTTTTAATCAGTGTGATTGGAAACCTCCATTTCTGGGCTTGTTTGGTAAGAAATTGCTCTCAGAGCTTTGCTTTTATGCTTTGTAGTTGTGTCTTCTAAAGTGATTTCACATTGTAGGTGTTCAGCAAAAGTTTGGTTTTTCATGGTTGTAACTTGTGCCTAGCTGAAAGTGATCAAATCTCTACATGACCTGTAAGGTTCGTGTAATAATAGTCTTGTGAGAAACCATGCAGGGTAATTTCCTGTTGTTTGTGGCTTGTCAGGCTGGGTATGTGTTTTAACTAAGTAGTTGGGGTTGGTTTTGTATATATCAGCAGTCACTCTTTAATAGGAATAAAGGTTATTCTTCAAGATGGCAAAAGGCCTCCTTTTCATTTTCATATTGTAAATATTAGAATCCTATTATTATAATGTTCACGTTGAGGAGAGAGATATGGCCGCATAGCCTGCTGATCAAACACCGGTTTATTAAGTTTTTATATTTAGGTGATATTTTCAGTTTTCGCTTTTATAAACGTCTGAATGCCCTCCTTAGTTATTCTTTTGGTTTTGTACTTTAGGACTCCAACAGCCTTGTTTTAGAGCAGCTTTTTTTTTTTTTTATACAGGTGTTTTTGTAATGCTTATAAAAGCTGTATTTAGTGCAGTCTGGCAGATGGGGGCTCATTCATGTTCTTGGGACGAGAGAGTCATTTTTAAAGGATGGAGAGGGGCATGTCTTTTAGATCCCTTGTCTTTTGGTGGGAGGAGAGGAACCATTGTTAAGCTTTTAGTTTTTTGGGTTTTTTTGCAAGATGAAAGTTGTTTTCCACTAAGTGGTGCAAGGGTATGTTAGAAGTGAGAAATAAATCCAAAGATTTCAAAACCAGTTCAGGAGAGATTATACATCTATTCAACAAATAACTTGTATTTATTGAACAAGTAGCATTTATTCAACAAGTAAAATAGGCTTTGCTGAGTGGCAGGCCTTGGACTCGGCAATAAAGTATCTAACAGGGAACAACTATCCTGTCATTCCTTAATGGAATTTAAAAAAGTAGAAACTCCTTCTGTCTCCTGCCTTGTGCTCCAGTCTTTATTTTTTTATTTATTTAAAAAAATTTTTTAAATGTTTATTTTTGAGAGAGAGAGAGAGAGGTGGGGAGGAGGGGCAGAGAGAGGGAGACACAGTTTGAAGCAGGCACCAGGCCCTGAGCTGTCAGCACAGAACCCGATGCAGGGCTGCAACTCACAAACTGTGAGATCATGACCTGAGCCGAAGTCGGACGCTTAACCAAGTGAGCCACCCAGGTGCCCCGTCCTCCAGTCTTTAGACTAAGAAAATCACTTTATTGTACAAATTGAGGGAGCTGCTGATGTGTTACTGAGCAGGTCCCTAAAGTATGCCAGCATTGCATACTTTACTGTAGAGGACGTCAGGTTGTTAACTGTAGCGTCACCGGGAACAGTCTGTATTTTGTGGGGATGTGGCCAGTGTTTCAGAAACACGTTTGCTGCTGAACAGGTCAACACTTGTAGAGCTAAACATCATTTGGCTTTAGTTTGACTATCTACTGCCCTTTAGTTATAGAAACTGGCTGGAGAAAGAAAGCAAACCTGCACGTTCCGGAAAGAAAGCAGACACGTTCCAGTGAAAAAAATTGGAAATAAAGTGCAAAGACAATGACCTACATGGAGAATAAGGATTGGGCTGCAGTCTCAAGTAGTGGAATGGCCAGGGGTTGTGGTGTCAGAGAGACAGACACTAATAGTTGGTTTCTTGGTTACTATGTTGGGCAAATTGCTTAACTCCTAAGCCTTGTTTTTCTGACTGAAAACGGCAGTAATGATACCTGTCTCTTCAGGTTATTACGAGGATTCAGTGATTGTGGTTGAAGTACCTAGAACATTGCCGCAGATGTAGGGGTCTCCCAGATGATCTCTAGCTCTCTTCTGGTTGTAGCTTTCTTTTTCTTTCTTTTTTTTTTTTTTTTAAGTTTATATATTTTGAGAAAAGCGAGTGAGCACAGGTTGGGTAGGAGCAGAAAGAGGGAATTCCAAGCAGTTTCCACACAAATAGCGCAGAGCCTGATGTGGGCTTGAGCTCATGAACCCTGGGATCATGACCTGAGCTGAGATCAAGATTTGGGCCCTTAACCAACTGAGCCACCCAGGCGCCATGTATTCTAGTTGTAGCTTTCAGTGGTTCTCTTTCTAATCCCGATATTGCCTACACTCTTAATTCTCAACCTATTGTAAAATGCATTTCAGAAGCAAACACCAAGCAAAGAAGGTCTGGGGCAGCCAAGCTGACTTAAGTCCATACCTAAAGTTCTAGTGATAGGAGAGCCATTGAGACCCTTAATCAGAACCTGTTGGCATTTATTTCAGATGTTTCTAACAAAGTTATCTAGCTTCTAAACCCATAGTAGATTAGAAACAAGTAATCGTGGGTAATGTGGGAGGTTAAGAGGAGTGAATTTGGGGGTGGGGTAGGAGGATGGGGAACTGTTAGCCTGTGTCTGTCTCAAAAGAAAAAAACAGATAACAGCCTGGTGAGCATAATAGAGATAATCTATAAGACACAGAACAAATATTCAGAGCCTAACTAGCATGTCTGGGACCATTCAGTGCAGGACCGGACCCGAAAGCATAGTAATGAATGTTCATCAATTAGCTTAAGCCATGTTTGGGAAAATCTTTTTAAGAGTGCAGTAATCTGTATAGTATACTTCAGATTGTTCTTAAAGGGGTAGAATAAGCCGTAGGGCATGGCTTATTTCATGAGACATCCACAGTACCTACTATGACCAAGATGTTTTTGATTTGTTTTGCCATTTAGAGCACCACTGTTCAGACTGAGAAGCCTTTCATGCGAGGCCAGTAGTAAAGAAAGGTGATCTGAGTTCTGTAGCACCCCATGCCACCCCTTTTCTTAGAGTAGGTCATTCCTTGTCAGTCTGCGGGGGTGTCAGGTAAAATGTTTCACTGAGACTAAAGAGTGTGCTAGAGATTTCTAGGACTGAATAAGTACTGACAGTTGGCTAGCCTGTCTGTTGCCTCTTATGTGTGACTCTGACCCAGTATTTAGCCTTAATATTTTTTTTAGATTATTCTCCTTCCTACCTAGAGAGTTACTTTCCAAATTATCTATTCTATTCAGTGTTAATTGGTGATCTTGTAACACTTAGCCTTAGTTTTTTGTTTGTTTGTTTTATCAGTAGTACACAAGTAATTCAGTCTTACTCATTTAAAAATGCAGTTTGAGGCTTATTGCTTGTCTCAGATCAATTTTGATCATTACTCCAGATTGTTATAATTGCGATGTATTCAATTAGGACATATTTCAGTGCTGATTCTAGCTAGACACGTCAAGGATAGCTCTCAGCTTCAGTTTCAGTGATTTCATGTGCAGAGAATATAATTTTGCCATGCTGGATGGATTTAGACACTGCCTTTGATTTGGCCAGATAGCCAGAACTATTAAGCTAATTCTGTGACTTACCCGCCTTACATTCTAGAGTGTACAGGTTCCTCTTAGATGGAACTCAGCCACAGTGGTGGGACTGGTGCCTGGTAATTTACATCTCTTGAGTTTGTGTTGTTTTTTTTTTTTTTAGTGTTTTTATGTATTTTTGAGACAGAGATCAAGCATGAGTGGGGAAAGGGCAGAGAGAGAGAGGGAGACACAGAATTGGAAGCAGGCTCCAGGCTCTGAGCTGTCAGCACAGAGCCTGATGTGGGGCTCGAACTCATGGACCATGAGATCATAACCTGAGCCGAAGTCAGACGCCCAGCCGACTGAGCCACCCAGGCACTGCTAGTTTGTGTTCTTAAGAAAAGAAATCCTATAATGAGTGACTTTAATCCCATTAAAATTTGTGAGTTTATTTCATAGTAATATGAAATGGTCACTAATTCTTCTAGGTAGTCCTGTAATTTTTCTTTTTCTTTCCTTTTTGGCTTGAGGACAAGAGCAGTGGAAAGTAAGTGTAGACCTCATTTGCTGTCTGTTCAGTACATGTGTCCAGTTTGCATCTGAAAACCTGCATTTCCATAAATCTGGTGTCCTACTCCTAACTCACTTACATTTTAGGAGGAGGGCATCGTTTCAGGCTTAATGTATTCATTTAGTATGGAAGAATAATCTTGCGGGGAGCCATTGGAAGTCCATCAAGTTCATTACCTTGATTCAAAAGAGATACCATCTGAGCAAGTAACATGGGAAATCTGTGATTTTGTAATTTGCCTGTGTTTAAGGTGAAGTACAGTTTCATATGCTACTTCAGCTCTTCCAAAAATTCTGTAAAGAGATAATGGTTAAACTTTGTAAATATTAAGGAAATGCTCTATTTAAATCCTGTCCTTCCTTACAAAATATGGGGCAGTGAATCTGATGTGCAAAGTTCACAGAATAAACTGATAAATGCTACAATGGAAGCAGGGCCCGTGAGCTTTCTCCCTTGATTTGAATGAACTATGGAAACTTTTTTGTTGACTAAAGATGTTCTATCTGTGGCAGTGAATGCAAATTTTCCATGCTTAGACCAACCTTTTACTTCACAGAGAGCTGGTTAGGCAGTAGTTCATGTAAGCTGGCCATTTAAACTTTTATTTATAAAATGTTTCTAAGTATCAGAGGGTTCAGTTTTGGTCTGAGGTTTGTACCTTGTTTCTGCTTGAAGCCAGTAGTTTTCAGACTTAATGTGCACCACCCCCTGTCCCCCATGTGCACAACAGCAACCAGAAGGCACAAAACATTATGCAGAGTCTCAAAATGTTAGGGGGATGGGCGGTTGCAGAAGCCCTGCTTGCTCAGTTGTCCTCTCCCCAGGGAAACCCTGAGCACTGAGATCGTGGAGAAAAACCTTGGCTTTAGACCAGAACTAATATGGTGGACACTAGCCACAGGTGGCTACCTAGCACTTGAACTATGACAGCCATAACTGAGGAAGTAAATGTTAACTTTAATTTTAATAGAAAGTTCTGTTGAATATCCCTGCTCTAGACTTCGCTTTGATTGCACTTTCACACCCTGAGGACTGTACCCACTTGATGTGGCTGTAAGTGGCTGCTTCAGCTGAAGGTCAAGACAGACTCTGGGAGTTGGAAGGGCAGTTGGAGTATGACTGTTTGTGCCCATTTGAGTCCAGGCCTGTGTGGTCTTCTAATAATATTTGGATGCTTTTTTTTTTTAAATATCATCTGGGAATGATAAACCAGTGTGTAATTCTATGTTTACAAGCTGATTATAGACATATAGGTTCCATACAACTTTTTCAAGGAGAAAGGAACAGAACTCCAAGAATAGGTAGTCTCTTTCCACAGTAGTCTCTGTGTAATGTGGCCTTTCCTTGAGCTAATGACCTACTTTCAGGGTTAAATTCATGCTCTCACTTTAGGTTTTAACAGTCCATTAAATTGAATACATGAATGTTTTCTCTTTGCTTTAATGTAAGAGACGCTTATCGTTCACCAGTGGGGTCACCTTTTATTTCCAAGAGCACGGCCTTTCCTTACTGGCTCACAACTTTGGAAAAGGGCATAGTTACAGTGAGAATTGAGAAAGCTGTCTTTCAGTTAGTTGTTATCTATCTTTTTAGTTTCTTAATGTTTTCTGTTCTCATTTCTTTGACTAAAACCGTTATCAAAATCCGGGTCATTAAATGTTTGTTTTGTTTTGTTTTTGGTCTACCTGTGTAGTACATGTTTGAACATGGGTTGCCGAAAGTCTAATGGCAATTTTATACTCTTTCTAGAAGGACCTTAGGTGTTTGAGACAGTACCATCACATTGCAAATATTTTATGTTGAAATATCTAACTTGACTTTCTTTTGAAATAAAAATTCATATAGGTATTTGGGGAATATTTTGTATTATAATTTGAAGATATTTGAAAACTACATTTGCTTTCTATATTTAATCACTTCCTTTGTTCTAGACTTGCACCTTGTGAAACGTTTTTTTTTTGCCACTCTTTCATATTCTGCTTCCTACTCCGCTTTCAGAAGTTACCAGTGAATTCTGAACAGCCAAGTTTAGCAGTCTTTTTCAGTTATCATACTACTTTTTTCCAGTGTTTGCCATTACTGACTAAACTCTTCTTTACCTAGATTTCTTAACATCCCACAGACATGCCAAAGCAGACACAGATTAGGCCCGTTCTACTTGCTATAAATGTTGAATACAATGTAAGACTTTTCCTTAGGTATATATATATTTTTTCTCTTATGTGTATAGTTGATCTAGAGAGGGAGGGGAGAAAGGAACAGAGGAGAGGGAGAGAAGTGTTCTCAAGTACCAGAAACTTGGAAATCAGTCAGTGTTCAGGAAAAGCTGGCTTTGGGGAACTTACTAGTTAAAGAATCCAGTTGCTAGGGATGAAGTTGTAATGATATGACTCTGGGAACTATATGTTGTGTGTGTGTGTGTGTGTGTGTAAGTGTGTGTAAAAACTATCCCAGTATCATTAAAATATCTGGCCTGTGGGAAAAACAAGCTTCAATGCTCTCTGTGAAGGAACTAGAAAAACACTAGTCTTTATAGATGAACTCACATATCACATGAAGGCCAAACATGGTAAATAAAAAGCAGATACCAGCTAGAAGTAGAATGAGGGGCTTTTAAAATAGGTAATACATTATTGCCATTCAAAATTCAAAAGGTACAAAAGGATATATGGTAAAGTCTCCTTCCGAGCCTACCCCTTGCCACCCAGTTGCTTTTCCAAAGACTAGTAACATTACTAGGTTTTTGTGTAATATTCTAGAAGTTTTGTACATATATTACTTTTAGTACAAATGGTTATGTATTTTATATAATCACTTGTAGATTATTCCATGTCAGTACATAATGAGTGCCCGTTTACTTTTGGTTTTACAGTATTATTTTGTATGGGTGCCTATGTATTTGACCAGTCCTCTGTTGATGGACATTTAGGTTATTTCCAGTCTTGTGGTCTTAACAACAGTGTTGCAACAAATAAACTTAGTTTATTCATCATTCTACACATACATGAGGTAGGTTTCTAGAAGTAGGTCAAAGGATATTTACATTTATGTATGTATTCTATGGAATGGACTTTATTTTTGAGTAGGTAATGCATGAATATGGTACAAAATTCAACAGAAACAAAATAGTAAATAATGAAAAGTCACCCTTGGATCTCCCACCTCCTGCTCCCCAGTTCCACTTTCCAGAAATGGAGCCATTGGTTGGAGCTGCTTTGTTGTGTATCCTTCTGGAACTAATCATGTGTGGTTACTGAGCCCTCAAAATACGGTGAGTCAGAATTGAGATGGGCTGCAAGTGGAAACTACACAGGAGGTTTATAACATTTAGAACAAAAATTAGATATAGAGTATCTTAATTTTTAGTACTGATAGTGCATTGAGATAGTAATTTTGGATATAGTGGCATTAATTATTCAATTTAAATGATTAATTTTACATTTTTACTTTTGTTTTTTAATGTGGGGAGTAGAAAATTTACAGTTATATGTGGATTGCATCCTATTTCTGTTGGGGAGCACTGGTCTAAAATTCCACGTGTATACAGACATGTATGACTATATGAGAATTTCTCTGGCAGTTTTTTTTTCTTTTGCATTGTAGTCTATGGGAGCAGAAATCTGTTAAGGTGATGGTTAAAAGAGAGGTATCACGTGATTCTTTGCTGTATCATTTACTCTTAACCATTTACCATGATCATTGTGGGTCTCATCAGTGAAAGGCCTGCTTCCATTGACTTTTATGATGTCTGTGCACTTTGGAGAGAAGCCTGGCATTATTCTTGGCTATGTTTTTGAATTTGCTCCAATTGCATTGGTTGCCTGTACACCTAGGACACAGTAGTCATCCTGGGATCTCTCTTCATTCTTGGTTATCTTATGAGGTTTTTTCCTTCCTTCACGTTTTTTCTTTGTTAGATCTCTTATTTTGGCTCTCCTTCCTTTTGATGAGACATATCCTTCAAGACTTTCCTTGAGAGAGGAATGTGTTGGGTAAATATCTGGAGATGTGACATGCCTGAATATACCTTTATTCTACCCTGGTTTGGTAATAGAATTCTGGGTTGAAAGTAATTTTCCCCCCAGAATTATGAAGCTGTTGCTCTGTTGACCTCACTTAGACACTGTTACTCTTGAGAAAACCAAAGCTATTCTGATTCTTTTCTAAATAACCTGCTGTTTCTCCCAGGAGACTAGGCTTTTCTTTGTCTTTAGCATTCTGAAGTTTCACAGCCACCAACCTGGAAGTGGGTATGTTTTCTTCTCTTTTCCTGAGGTCTTGATTGGCCCTTTAGATCTGGAAACTCCGTCTTTTGGTTCAGGGACTATTTCTTGATTTCTTTGATTAACCCCTGCCCTGCCATTATTTCTGATGTCCTCTTTGGACCTTCTGAATTAGTCCTTCAGTTCTCTTCACTTTTTCTGCTATTTTCCATCCTACTGTTTTACTTTCTAGGTTCCCTCTACCTTACTTCCAACCCTTCTTTTGATGCCTGCCCCCTTCTCCCCTTTCTACTATCAAGAACTATCTAGCTATCCAAAGCTATTCTTTTATTTCTTGAATGTTCCTTTTGTAAAGCATGCTGCTCTTGCTTTAGGGTTTCTCTGTCTTCTTTCATTTCTCTAGCTATGTTGATTTTTACAATGATTTCTCTGTAGGTCTCACATTTCTTGAGTTGCATTTTTAGGTCTGGGCCATTGTTTCCCCAGATAATGAGAGTCATCCTTGACAACAAATGTAAGGGTCCAGAAGGCTGATTGGAAACTGAGCCTGTGGGGGAGGCTTGTCTCCTTTCAGTTTCAGTGTAGAGTAATCTGTGTGAGCTGTTTGTTGGTAAACTCTCAGTATTAGTATCTGTACGTCTTTTCTCCTTGGTTGGGTCAGGTACCCCAGAGAAGAGTCTTGGTCTGACTAAATGGGTAAAGGTCTGGCTGCTAGTGTTTTGGGAGCCAGAAACCCAGTGGAGGAACGGTCTGGGAGTCTGCATTCAGCATGCAATGTAGTCATGTTCATTTACTCCTCTCTCTTCCTCATGATCCCCAGGCGATCTCCATCTCCTAGTCCAGTGTGACTGTTTTACTTTCTGCTGAGAATAAACATTGAGCCTTCTGGAGAGGGAGAGGAACAGGTACCCAGTGACATAGCTGAGGACAGGATATAATTGCTTCCCAGATATCTCTCACCCAATCCTGCCTCTTTCGTCTCCTCCTCTCTTAGCCCTCAATTTTTGCTGTAACTCGTGCTGTCTTTTACTTAACCCATTGAGGATTCTGCTGTGAAAAGCAGGATGCTTCCCCATACCTCACTTAGAGTTAGTCTCTGATCTGTTCACAGTGACAAACATCCATTCATTTTCCAGTTGTCAACATTTTACTTGTTTGTTTGTTTTTTTTAACCCTTCTCTATTTGCACGAGATTGTCTTTTTCTAATTCCTTGATTGTGGTTTTTTAATAGGCTGCTGTTTTCACCTGGAACCTACTGATGAAAGTTTTCCATTAAAATGTTTAAGGGTAACCTCCCCCCTCCCCAAAGAATTGGAATTGAATGTGTGACACCAAATAAGGGTGAGGGAGTGGAAATGAAGGAATTTGATCATTCTAACAGAAGGCAGAAAAGGAGGAAAAAGCAAAGAAGATGCAGAAGAATTAGAAAACACAAAACAAGGTGATAGAAAATTGGCCCAAGTATTCTCATAAAGCTTGCTGGTTAAAGGAGAATGACAACTTAAAAGAGAAAAAAGAAACTCAATTAAATGCTTTTTATTAGTAGATACACCTAAAAGTATGATAACATAGTTTCAAAGTAAAGGAGTAAAAAATACACACGCGGCATTAGAATTTATGTCTTAATCCATTTTGGGGTGTTGTAACAGAATTCCATAGTCTTAGGTGGCTTATAAAAACAAATTTATTTCTCACAGATCTGGAGGCTTGAAGTCCAAGTTTAGGGCACCAGCACATTTGGTGTCTGGTGGGGATCTGCTTCCTACTTCATAGACCGTTGTCTTTGCTCTACTCTCATATGGTGCAAGGGGAGAAAGGGGAGTCCTAGGGTTTCTTTTACAAGGGCACTAATCGCATTACTGAGGAAATATTTGTTAGTAAAGACCTAGAGATTAATGAGCTAACTATACAGTGTGATGGGTTAGAAAAAGGAAGGAAATAAAGTTGAGAAACATTAATGGGGAAAAAAAAGTTATAATCGGATCAACTGAACCAAAGGTGCCAAGTTGAAAAGAATACGTTTGCCAAGACTGATAGAGGAGGGAAAAAAAGGCACAAATGCATTAGAAATCAAAAGGGATATTACTACAGACAAATTGAGATTTTAAATCTGAGAGCACTGTGAACAGCTTTTTGCCTTTAAATTTGAAAACGATGCACAATTCCTTGTAAAGTAAATTACTAAAATTGGCTGAAGAATAAGAAACTTGACTAGATTATAATTTTAAAACTTAAATTAGACAACTACCTACACCAAAATAAAATTAAATAAAAACCCCAAACCAAGAAACCAAACCCCAAGTGAAACCCCAGATGGGCAAGTTGTATGGAACATACGAAGAATCAGTGATTCTGGTTTTATACAGAATGTTATAGGAAATAACAGAAAACACAACTTTGTTAGGCTACTGTAATGTTGATACCCTTGGTTGGACAGATGTACGAGGCAAAGGGAATAATAGGCCACATCTCGCTAATGAACATGGCAATAAAAATGTTAGGTAAAATATTAGTATTTGCTTACAACAAAAAACCATAGTTAGGGTATGTTTCAGGAATGTAAAGATGATTAAACATAAGAAATCCCATAAATGAAATCACAGCAAAGGAGAAAAGCCAAATGATAATCTTGATGGGTGAAGGGGAAAATAGCGTGTGATTAAATTCTGTACTCATTCTTAGAAAACTAGGAGTATGAGAGAACTTACTTAATTTGAGCAAAGGGCATGGTTAAAAAAACAGACACAGAAGTGTACCTATGACATGATTCCAATTATATGAATTTCTAGAACAGGTAAAATTACTTTGATAGAAATCAGTTGGTAACGGGTGAGGAGGGTAGATTGAAAAGGGACACAAGAACCAACTTGACAATAAAGTATTTGTAAAAAAAGGAATGTTCTATATCTTGATTGGGATG
Source organism: Hyaena hyaena (assembly GCF_003009895.1). NCBI lineage: Eukaryota > Metazoa > Chordata > Mammalia > Carnivora > Hyaenidae > Hyaena > Hyaena hyaena. The sequence goes on from NW_024080666.1 coordinate 2,901,691, forward strand.
ATGGTTATGTGGATGTATACATTTATCAGAACTCCTCAAACTATACCTTTAGCACCTGTGCATTTTATTGTATATAAACTAAGCCTCAATAAAGTTGATTTTTAAACAGTTAATACATAAATACCTGCATTTCTGTATACCATCAACAATTTAAATTTTAAAAAGTCACCCTTTAAAATGGCAACATAGACTACAAAATACCTAGGAAAAGATAAAGCCGGGGCACCTGGGTGGCTCAATCGGTGAAGCGTCCGACTTCAGCTCAGGTCATGATCTCACGGTTCGTGGGCTCGGGCCCCGTGTCGGGCTCTGTGCCTACAGCTAGCTCAGAGCCTGGAGCCTGCTTCAGATTCTGTATCTCCTCGTCTCTCTCTGACCCTCCCCTGCTCACGCTGTCTCTCTCTCAGAAGTAAATAAGAAAAACATTAAAAAAAAAAAAAAAAAAAGGATAAGGCCAAAATGTATAGGACCTTAATGGAGAAAATTTTAAGGCTCATATAATTATAGGGAGATCTATATACTTGTGTTTATGAATAGAAGACAGTATTGTATATGTCAGTTTTCTTTCTCTTGTATATTTGGTGTCATTCCAGTTAAAATCCCAGGAGGTAAAAGAATTCACTTTCTCAGATATCAAGACATACTTTCACTTTAGTAGTTAAGACATAATGGTATTTGCCTTAATATAGATTAATGGAAGAAAAAAGAAAACCCAGAAATACAAGTAGCATTGTATTTGCTAGGGAAGGTTCAGTAGATGGTACTGTGGTATACTTAGTTATCTTTGTTGGAGTGGGAAGATCCCAACCTCACAACATACACACAAATATGAAAAGCAAAACTTTAGACCTTATGAGCTTTAAAAGATGACCACATATGGAGGGATTTTTAAGAAGATATCCACGTAGGGGCACCTGGGTGGCTCAGTTGTTTGAGCATCCGACTTCAGCTCAAGTTATGATCTTGTGGTTCCTGAGTTCAAGTCCTATTTTGGGCTCTGTGTTTGGCAGCTCAGAGCCTGGAGCCTACTTTGGATTCTGTGTCTCCCTCCCTCTCTGCCCTTCCCCTGCTTGCACTCTGTCTCTCTCTCTCAAAATAAATGTTTTTTTAAAAAAACATTAAAAAAAGACACCCATGTATACATAATATTTAAAATACTGATTAAATTTGAGCACATTAAAGTGAAATCTTCATATAAAGAGCCATCAAAAGTCACTTGCTGGGTGAAGATACATGGCAAGTGTAATTAACAAAAGGTTATTATCCAGAATATATAAATAAATCCTGTGATTTACGAAAAATTGGTGACTCTGAACAAATGATTCAAAGGAATTGAATCCTGAAAAGTCAATAAACATGAAAATATCCTCAGACTCCTTAGTAGTCAGGGAAGTGCAAAACATCAGCAGTCCTCCGTGTCACACCCATCCTTTTGGCAAAGGTTCCAGGCGACTAAATAATGTCAAATGTTGGTGACGTGGGGCCAAACAAGCATTCCTACTTCCCTGGTGGGAATGACAGTGGCTAGAGCCATGCTGACAGTATTTGTAGAGTCTGTGTGCAGGCCCTGCTCTGCAGCCTTTCTACTTGGCATATGGCCGAAGGTAGTGGCTTTCATATGTTTTTTACAGACCCTCTTGGAAAATATATTTTACATGTGATAAAAACAATTACAATTTTAAAATAATTAAGTGTACTGTTTTCTATTTTTTCCTTTTCTATTTATATTCTTAAGTTTTGTCTATTTTTTCTTTCGCTTTTTAAAAGGAATTTTTCAGAACCAACTAAATTGATTTCACATTCACCAATGGTCCACGACACTCAATTTAGAGAAATGGCAGAGGATAACATACAGTAAAATGTTTTAATTGAGAGAGACTGTTATGGTGTACAATGTATTTCTCACTGCAGGTCTTCTTTTTTGATCAAAAAGTTTGCAAGTTTCTGCCCTTGATCAGCTCTCCCGTACATGTAAGAAGGTAGACATCAGACTGCTCCTGGCAGCTTGTGAGAACGGAGAATGGGAAATCATCTAAATAGGAATCAAAAGGAGAATGGACAGTGAGCTGTAACAGTGACACAATGCCATGCTGTATGACAGCTGAAATGAATGAGCTAGAGTTCAGGATTACATATCAGTGTGGATAGTGACAGTGGAAAAAGCAAAGTGGCACAAACTGTATTAATGTGTCATAAAGTTTATAAAATGTGCAAACATTTATATTATAGGTACAATGTGGACCCAAACCATTTAAGTGACGATGGGGCAAAATCAGGGTGATGATTATGTCTGAGAAGTAAGGAGGAGGGGACGGGAGTGAAAGGCAAACATGGGGGACTTGAGCTATAGCCCTCTATCGTGTCTCATTTCTTCTCTCTGATCAAAATACCACAGAGTGCTAAGAGTTGACAGAGCTGGGTGGGAGACCCAAGGGTGTTTCCATATTTTTTTTGGTATGATTGAAATATTTAATTTTTTTAAGATAAACACCCATTTGCAATAAAACCCAAGATACTTGGAAGAATAAACCAATTCAACAAGATGTGTGAAACCTTTCGGGAGAAAATTCTACGACTTACTGATGGATAATAAGTCCAAAATAAATAGAAATATCTCATTTGCATAAGTAGGGTTACTCAGTATTATCAATATGTTGGTTCTCCACAAATTGATGTAAATTCATTGCACTTGTAATCACAATCCTATGGGGTTTTGGTGGGACTTCACAAACTAAAGATAACTAATGTGAAAAATGAGGAGAGAGGGACTCACCCTGCAGATGATTGGCTTGCTAGCGAGCAGTAGTAAATACAATTTTGTGATTCTGGTGTAGGTGAGAACAAGCACAATAAATAGAATACGACGCCTGCAGTCAGATGTTGGTTTCTAGGGATGAACTAATAAATGGCCCTGCTAAAGTAGGCTGTCCCTACAGGAGATGTTTGGTCATTATCTCATGCCTTAACCGAAAGCAAAGTCTTGGTATGTTAGAAACCTAAATGTGAAAGGCAATACTTAAACGTCCAGAAGAATATCTAGAGAGGAATATCTTTACAGCATCAGGGGCCTTCGTGCCTCAGATCCCTCATTTGTGAATAATGGTACCTGCCTCACTGGATGCTTAGGAGCATTGAGTTAATGCTTACCTGATTCTGAGACTAACATGCTGTGTCATAGAGTAATAAGCACCCAGTGCTTAGGGGCAGAAAGGGATAACTTTAGAAAGAAGCAAAGTGTGTCCTAAAAGAGTCTAACATAAAAATTTGTGTCCTCTAAGAGACAGTATAAGAAAATCAGAAAACATTCTGAGGATTTGGGTTTTTTTAAAAAGACTTATTAAGTGATCGGGTTTCTATTAGAATAAAAACAATAAGCAAAGAACAGCACTGAAGACTCAAAGAGATGAAGTATATACAGTTGAATAAAATACATAGAGAATCCTCTTTTTGTAAAACTGTTATACAATAATTAATAACTTGAAGGCTTTATTTTTGAGTTCAGGATATTCAGACCTTTTACTTAACTAAAATTTTCCAGTGAGTAATCTTAGGATCCTAATTTTACTGATGTATCACTTGATAAGGTTTCTTATTGAGCTGTACGGATAAAGCCTTCCTATTGTAATGAATCCTGCTTTGTAAGTCTCACTTACTGCTGGAATTAGGAACAGAATTAGTATCTGAACTTGTTTGTCAGTTCTTGCAGATGTTGAAAAAACTAATTTCAGTACAGAGTTTGCTGCCGCACACTATGGTTGGAAATCTGTATATTCTGTAAATGACTCATATTTCAATAACTTGATCATAAATCTAGTTTTCTTATTCCATTTTGTCTTCAACTTGGAGCATATTGACATGGATTCCTTGTAAAAACCTAAATTCAGTCTATTAACATTTCAAGACTATTGGCTAAATATATCTTAGCTATTTAAAACATGCAACTGGTTGAAATGTATTATCAGCATTACTGAGAAATATTTTGCTGAATAATTTAAAAATTCTTCGGAGATAATTAGCCACGTGTCAGCCAGCCATGGTCACAAAGACATGACAAATGAAGGCTGTTTAACGTTCAGTGATTACCTCGTTCCAGAGTGGTCATAACTGTTATTCTAAGACACGGGGCGCTGAGATCGTGTGATTCTACTAGGCTATAGGTTCTATCAGATGACCCAGAATAGGCTTCAACTTTTCATGTATGGATTCCTAGGAAGAAAAAAAATTCAGAAGGTTTTATAGAAAACTTTTAGATTCCCAAGAATGCAACTGAACTCCGAAACGGTTCTCTCAGCAGAAGTGTAACCGACACCTGTTCCTGAGACCCTTCCTACCACCGAGAAGCCCTTTCAGTTTTGCTGATTATACCGAAGTTTAACTTTTATTCATTTTTTTAGGCTGAATTCTCACAAATGGATCAGTTGAACCAAAGGCATAGATACTTTCAGATACATTCTTGTCATATTTTGCTTCTGTCAGTTTTGTACGAGAAGCAGGGACCCCCCCATGGAAAGTAGAGTTTTGTTCTAAGGATAAAATTGGTGTGGGGCTGGACCAGCCCTGCAGAGTGCTAAGAAACCAAGCCGAGAGACTGGCTGCATCTGCTTTTCGGCAGGAACCGGTTGTCTGCCTTGCTTGGGCACACTCTTGTGCCCTTCTGTGGTCTTCTCTGCTGCCTTCTGGTCATGTGATGAGCACCCGACTTTCATAAAGGCCTTTGTAGCACTGACCCCGTAAACCGTAGCCTTCAGAGTTGCATCTCTCTCTGGGTTCCCGACAGCGGCTTGTGCGCCACTACATGCTGTTCAGTTTGGTTACTTCGTAGCAGTGCCTTTGAGTCTTCCTCTTCTGGGGAATGTCCTCATCAGGGCCGGGAACTGTGCTGGAAATGACCGAAGGAGTCTGCTCTCATCAGAGCTCTAACTTCTGCCTTCGGCTCTGTGCTCTGGGCTGGCCTTCCCCGCCCCTGTGTCCTGCCCACCACGCTGTTGCCTTGTGCCCCATATTGTAGCAATACCTACAGTTGTTGTAACTCCTGAAATGTTTCCTGTCTCTGGAAAACATGCTGGACTTGCTGCCTGATGTTCTCTCTCTCCTCTTAGGCTTCTGCTCTGGTGTCTCTTTTGTGATCCCTCTCCCTTCTAAAGTTGAATTAATCAGCGTGTGCTCTGTCCTCTAAAAAGACTATGTCACGTGGTACCGAGGTTTATACAGCTGGCTCCCCTTTAGCGTGCTTTGTGGCAGAGGAGGAATCCAGCAGAAGCCACAGGTAGGCAGGTATGTCTTTTGCTGCCTGATCGTCCCAAACATCATTACATGTGTTTGACGGAATTTTGTGTGTTTGCTTTGTTTTTCAAGCGGTCGTTTTATGTACTAGCGTGCTTATTTATGGGTAGTATATAGAGTCAACCACTGTAGACAGCTTCACCATGCTCCTCAAGTTCTCTCTGTTCTTGACTTGGCCTTACAAATCCCTGTCTCTGGGCAGAACACTTTCTCACCATTTCTGCCGTATTGCTAAAGAAAGTCACAAAATCCTGCTTATTGGCCCCCATCACATTTTTAGTGTCTAAACCACAGCGGGGCTCTCAAGAGTGCCAGGGCAGCATTGTTATGTGGTTCCAGGAGATGTCCCTAAAAAAGTGTACCTATGGGGGCGCCTGGTTGGCTCAGTTGGTTAAGCGTCCAACTTCGGCTCAGGTCATGATCTCACAGTTTGTGGGTTCAAGCCCAGCGTCCAGCTTTGTGCTGACAGCCAGCTCAGAGCCTGGAGCCTGTTTCAGATTCTGTATCTCCCTCTCTTTCTGACCCTCCCCTGCTCACGCTGTCTCTCTCTCTCTCTCTCTCCCTCCCAGAAATGAATAAAACAAAAAAAAAGTGTACCTATTCAGATACATTTATGAAATTTGGCATACTCTATGGTCTCTTCTGGGAGACCCTTGGGATAGTGTCCTGAATTGAGGCTGGGGACCTTTAGCCTCATTAATTGTTCTTCACCTTTGAGGGAATGAATAGGATGATTTATTAGGTTGTGGCCATTATTTTCTAGCAAACTGTACCAAGGCCCAAGTATCTTCAGTTGGAAGACCATTTTGAGAATGGTCTTTTGCAACTCCAAAGTCCTTTTTTGAGAATTATATTTCTTTTTCTTTTTCTTTTTTTTTAGCAATTGTATAGCTTTATTACAGCAACTTTACCACCATGCGGATTCCATGCAGTTTTCCATGGAGACAGTCCTATCACCAGAGAGTAGGCTGCTTCCTTTCCAGTCTTTATGGTTGTTTCGTTTTGTTTTTGTCTCTTGCCTCACTGGGCTGGCTAGAACACCCAGGGCTTTATTAAATAGAAGTGGCGACAGTGGACGTCCTTGTCTTACTTCCAATCATAAGGGAAAGGGATTTAACATTTCACCATTACATATGTTGCTAGCTCTAGGTTTTTCACAGATGTCCTTTTTCAGAATAAAGAACTTCCTCTTTTCCATTTCCAGTTTGCTGAGCCTTTTTACTTGTGGATGGATGTTAAATTAACATAGCCAAATGCTTTCTTTTTTCCTGCACCAGTTAGGAGAATCGTAAAGTTTTTCTCCTTTATTACTATAAGTGAGGGGCTTTATTTATTTATTCATTTATTCATTTACCCATTTTTAAGATCAAACCAGTTTTGCTCCCTTTGATAAACCCTACATTGTAATGATGTGTTACCTTTTCTGTATATATAGCTGAGGGTGACTTACTAATATGTCTTACAGATTTCCCCATCCAAGAGTAGCAGACCTTCCCTTTGTGTTAGTGCAGGGTCTTGGGTCCCCAGCCAGTTTTTTTGCTCCTGTGCTAGCATCAGATAGCTTTTTCTTCTGCTTATTTCTCAGCATCAGTGTATCCTTGTTTGGGACTGGTGGTGGCATTGCTTCCTGCCTTGTAGCACTAGACTGCGGTTCCTGTTACCAGGGGAAAGGCTTGTCGTGAGTGGTAGGTGGGCAAGGAGGTTCTGCCCCACCCCCCAACAGAACCATGGCTTTTGCTCTGCTCTTCCCCTTGAGGCATGGGCTCTTTCCTTGGGCCCTAGGTGAGGGAGGCTTTCCTGATTCTTCCCTCCTAGTTGAAGGCTTTTGTTTCATTTGAGATGCTGCCAAAGGGGAAGAGCTCTCTGCCATCTCCTGCCCCATGCCAGTCTTTCTCAAGAGATCTCAGCTGAGGCCCTTGGAGAAGAGCTTATGAATAAGGGCACAGTCCCCTTCTGTCTGGATCTTCCATGAATTTTTAACTGTCATCCTAGCTGACACTCCATCTTTATCTTTACTTCTGTCTTTAACATTCAGCCCATTGACTATGACTGTTTCCTTTGCACCTGTGGGTTGATACCTGCCATCATTGCCGATAAGTTCTTGGCCATTATCTCTTTATGTATTTTTTCTGCCCCGTTCTCTCTTTCATCTCCTTCTGGGACTCCAGTTAAACTCTAGTTAATAGACATTTGGTCTTGGATATTCAGGTTTGTTTTTTTATTTTCTCTTTGAGTTTCAATTTGGGTACTTTAGTTTGTCCTGTTTTCAAGTTCACTGTTGATTACTGTCTTTTATTAAATCCATTTAAAGAAATCTTTAATTTCTGATACTGTATTTTTCATTTCTAATGTTTCCCTGTAATCGTTTCTTTTCTAGCTTCAGTGTCTGTAATGAAGTTCTCCATTTCTTTAGTGTTTTTGTCATAGTCATTTTAGTCTGTTTCATAATCTCGACATCTGGGCCCTTTCTAATCAGATTATATAATAAGTTCATCTTTTGCCTGTGGTTTGCTATTCCCTGTATCTTGCAATTTTTTTTTAAAGTTTAGTTTTTAGAGAGAGAGCATGAGAGAGAGCTAGCGTGTGGGAGCAGAGGAGGAGGGGCAGAGAGAGAGTGGGCGAGAGAATCCCGAGCAGGCTCCTCACGGTCAGCATGGAGCTGGATGCACAGCTCCATCCCACAACTGCAAGATCATGACCTGAGCTGAAATCAGGAGTCGGATGCTTAACCAGCTGAGCCACCCAGACGCGTATCTTGTAATTTTTTGACCGAAAGCGGAATATTTATATAAAAACAGTACAGATTGAAGTAAATACTATTTACTTCCCGAAAACTGCCTGTTATTTCTCATGTTACTTTAATAGACAGTGAGGTTAAATCCATAAGTGTGTTGTTGAACTAGTTCAGGGTTTTTTCCAACTTTAGTATGCTAGTTCAAGTGTTTTGAGAGCAGGATTGAGACTTGACCTTCTGCAAGATTTGTTGTCAGAGTGTGATTTCACTTATCTCTCTGTGCTTTATATCTGAGCCTTCAGCTTTTTCGAACCTTGGGTGATTTCTCTGGTTTACAGCCCAGTTGTCTGTTCTTGTTCGTTCTGGAGTTCTTTTTGCCCTTGTCCTGCCCCAGGCTTTTGTGTGTGGCAAGATATCTCTGTGCTGGTAACACTGCCCTGGGGTTTCTCTCCGCACTCTTTCCCTTGGTAGTTCAGTGTCTGGAGTGTCTGAGTGGAAGTTTTTCTCGTAGCTCTCCTGTCCTACCTCGGCCCTTGGCAGCTGAATATCTGAAATCTTGGGGGTTGAGTTCTCTCCCTTCTGCCCCTTCTTTCCCCCTCCTTGTCAGAGGACAGATTACTTGCATTTGAGGGTATCTCTCAGCCTTCCAGGCCCGTCCCCCAGCCTTCAGCATATTTAGGCAAGCATGCAGTGAGGCCGTTGGGTGGTACAGGTTTGCTCTGTGAAATCCTTGGAATTTTTGTATGTCTTGTCAGCATATGTGTTGCTGTTAAAATTTATGAAAGGGGAGGTTGGTTTCTCCTTACCCTCCTCTGTGGTGGGGTGGCTCCTCCTTAGCCACTCCACCAGGAAGGAAATCATTTGGCAGCCTCTCTTTCATGGCTCAACACTTTCTGGAATTTAGTTCTACCTAGGTGGAACTCCTTTTTTTTTTTTTTTTTTTTAACATCCTGAGCTCTGACAGGTTCAGAAAAACCATGATTTTGTAGCCTTACCTGGCTTGTTTTGCTTGTTAAGGTGAAAATGATCATCTATTGTCATTTCTTCATCCTGATCAGAAGTGGGCCTCCTCTGAAGGAATACCTTTTACTGTAGCCTGGCAAATGCCTGATCAAGTGGGCCGCCATAATTCTAGCTGATTTCCTGTAGATGTTTCTTAGAGCTACGTTTCTAAATCTTCATTCTTCTCAAGTCTCAACTCCGATTCCATCCTCAAGTAGTAAATGATCTTGTCTCTTATTTTGAGATTAAAGCTATCTGCATTAAAAATTATGGGGCTTATGAAGAGTGTGGGGAAAGTTGTGGTAGTCGCAGAGAAAACTAAGCACATGACAAACTGAGATCTTTAACTGGAGAAAAGAAAGAGTTGTACAAAAAGGGAAACATGATTACATAGTAGTTTACTACCAGTCTCGTCAGGCACTATACCACTATCTTTGGGAGATAATTATTAAGGCTGGAGCAAAGTGAGCGGGTGTGGTATAAATCCTTTTGTTCTGTAATCAGTAGCTAACACCTATTCTGGATATTTCGGGGGGCGGGGGGGGGACCATCATGAGCCCATTACTGGAGATCTAAATAGCAAGAGTAAAAGTTAAAAGATTTTGAGGAATTGTACCTCAGTGTGAGAAGAGGAAATATATTTGACTTCAGCCACGGCACATATTGTTACTTAGATAAAAAGGAAAAAATAGTTTCACAAAGAGACCTAATTGAAAGTCGTCTTAAGGGCTGGTAAAAGTGAACCAGACCTTTTCTTCACAGACTCTGTTTACTTTTATTTTTAAATTCTTGTTGGTTTACTTCCCACTTGATGTCTTTTCCCTTCTTAACAGCTTTAGATTTTACTTGATGGTACTATGATGGTTTGTTTTTTAGGTTTGTTTCTACAATTCACTTAAGGTAGTAAAGACCTGTTCGTAGGAGAACAAGATCACTTCTGAAAGTCTGCTGTGCCAATCTGAATTTCTGTCTCCTTTTCACATTTGCTTGAGATACAACATTGAGATGTTTACTGGATTTTAAAGTTAGCCTCTAAACGATGCTTTCCGTGTTTCTGTGCCTCTTCTAGGTTAGGCGGAGAAGTGTCTTTTCTCAGCGTGGGCCGCGGCCTTTGGGAAGAGCATGTCGTCCATATTGCCCTTCACTCCGCCGGTCGTGAAGAGACTGCTGGGATGGAAGAAGTCAGCTGGTGGCTCTGGAGGGGCGGGTGGAGGAGAGCAGAACGGACAAGAAGAAAAGTGGTGTGAGAAAGCCGTTAAAAGTTTGGTGAAGAAGCTAAAGAAAACAGGACGATTAGATGAGCTTGAGAAAGCCATCACCACTCAAAATTGTAATACTAAGTGTGTCACCATACCCAGGTAAGTGTCGTTAGAGCAGTGCTTCGAAGGTCACCCTGTTCAGTTGCTTAATGGAATCCAAACGAATGGCACTGAAATTTTGTTCCCTTCCAGCCCCTGTAAATCGTGATTTTATTAAAAGATGACAGCTGTCTTTAACCTGTCGTTTCAGTTTTGTCTGACTAGTTTTAACCTTCACTGTATTCATTTACCTTCACTGCCCAAGTGCTTCACTATAGCTTATCCTAGTGTCTATGATTGAGTGACATTTGAATCCAGAGTCAAAAGGCTTTTCCTGTCACCAGTGCGGTGGTGACTGACCGTTTTCTCTCCCCTCGGTCAAGAAGCTCGTCAGTAAAGGGTTAACAGAGGCTGCTAACACTGTGATGAATTTTATTTCCATCATTTTTGCTTGAGTTGCAGCATTACTTCTTAGAACAGTCTAGGAGGCAGCTTCTTAGGTGTCTAGGGAGTCCGAACCGCTCTCAGAGACCTATCTGCCTCTTGTACGGGAAGGGCCTGTTACTTACAAGGTTAAAGTTTTATTAGAGTAAACCTAATTACTTAGATACAAGTACCACTGTCAGAAATACTGTTTCTTTAACAAAGTAGGTGTTTTTTAAGTGTTTCACTACTACGCATATACCATGCAGGGTTTGGGGCGTGGCAGCCTACAGCATTTTCTCAAATGACCGTAGCAGTGACAGCGGTGCAGGCTAGCATAAATAACCTGAGCTCGTCCCGCCTCACAGGCCTCCCTCGAGCTGTGGGGAATGCAGTCAGATGCTTGTTGACAAGAAACCCTGGTAACACCAGCCTATCAACTTGCAAATACAGTAGAACATTTCCTGCCTTATTTGGTAGATGAATTACCTTTTTCTTTTACTTTACTTGTTTCACATATATCTTTAAAAGAGTCCCTCTTCAGTTTATGCTTCTGAGTGCCTGCTGAGTGCAGGGCACTGTTTCTAGGCCCCTGGGGTTACAGTGTGACTGAAACAAAGTTCCTGCTCTTCCGAGGCAGAGACCTGCACAGTAAGCAAGTGGACAAATGGTATAAGTTGAAATGGTAATGAGTGCAAAGAAGACAGTGACTGAGAGCAAAAAAAGCTGCTCTGGATTGGCTTGTGACACTTAAACCGAGCTTCGAGAAGTAACAGCTAGCTGAAGGAAGAGTCCGCTAGGACAGGGTGGGGCCAGTGTGAAGACACCAGGTGAGACCTAGCTTATCGTATGGAGGATTTAGAAGGAGCCCGGGGGAGATGGAAGAATACAAAATGAGTCTGAAACTTGGACGAGGTCAGGCACTAACCTAGGGTGCTGTGAGGCACTGCGGGAGAATGAATTTTAGTCTAAATACAAATAGAAGGCAAACACGGGTTTTAAACTGATTTTTAATTTAAGCCGCGCGCGTGCGTGCGTGTGTGTGTGTGTGTGTATGTGTGTGTTCCAGATAGTGGGCCTGGAAGGAAGGGGATCAGGAGGCCAGTAAAGTGGTCTGAATGACACATGCTGGAGGCCGGACAGGCATGCTGGCTGTGCTGACACAGGAAGTGGACAGATGTGGATGGAGTAGACCTGAAAGGCCTTGGTAGTGAATTGGCCAAGGATAAGTCAAGCTGCACCTGCTAATTGTTCATTGTACAGTGCCTGGTATTTCCGTTCAGTAAACATTTATTAAGCACCCACTACGTGTGTGAGAGGCTCTTCCTCACAGGAGTTAAAATTTGGTCTTTGCTTTTGAGTTGTTTTTAGAAAGGGGGATAAACTTTACAAAATAAAGAAGATAATTTCATGAGGTATCATAGGTGTGAAGAAAGATGTTTGCTCAGGGAGTTATGTCCAGAGGAGAGGAATTTTGCCTACTCTGCAGCCTGTGGAAGTTTCCTTCAGGACTAGAATTGGTGCCAGTGTTGAATCTTGATGGGTGTACAGGAGGGATTTAGTCAAGACAGGCCTGGTTTGTCCAGAGTGGCACTGTGGTAGTGAGAGGGACAGTCAGGGGGCTCTGGTGAAGAGTTCTGAGCCAGCTAGTGTCTTGGGAGGCTGGACATCGGAGGTGGGATGTGGCTGGGCTGAGGCTGTGCAAGGAGTAAGGAACTACAACGTGAACCTGGACCTGAGCCTGAGTGTGGGTGAGGGTGGAGTCACTGAAGAGTCTAAGCACTGCATCTGGCTGCAGTGAGGAGGATGGTTGTGACACTGTTGAGAGTGGAGGCTGGGAGACTGGCTAGTAGGTTCTCTTCCTCCCCCGAGGGAGCCGTGTGTGCAGGAAGGATGCAGCGCCGTGGTTTTGGCATGATCGCAGGCTGAGGTGGCCCGGGCAGTGCCGTCTTGACAGGCCCCAGCCTGAGGAGAGCGCACGCAGCCCCTTCCTTTCAGGAGATAAAGAGGGTGGTGAGCTGGTGATTAAAATATGAGGAGGTCGCCTTAGTCAGAATTGTTTTCCTATTTCCCATTCTTGTTTTTATAGCCTCTTTTAAAGATCTTTCTAGGGTTCTTCTAGGGATTTTCAGCATTAACAAAAAAACATTTCTTTACTCTTTTACATGAAAGCGAAGTAGTGTTCATTGCCGTGTTTTTTACTGCCAAAAGTGCTTCGAAGTGTACAAATTTGGCTTGTCTAATTTGGTGGCTTTTTGTTTTTGTTTTTGGAAGAAGTGGAGATTTGTTAATATTAGTTGTTGTCACTCGAGAAGTCTTAAGTTTCTTATACTGTGGTTTGTGCCATATATTTTATAGAACTTGCTTTGTTTTTAGTAGTAGAACACTTCTGTTGTATCAGATTATTAATTTCTTTAACTACTAAGTGTCCTTAAACATTCAGGCAACTCTTTACTTATGTAGACTGTAATGATTGAGGAATAGGGGTGGGAAAGTTCCATAATGGATAAATCCAAGGCATAGTTCAGGCAGAATTATTTAAGATATGACACAAAATGGTTTTACTGTAAAAGTTTACGTACTTAAGGGGCGCCTGGGTGGCTCAGTTGGTTGAGCCTTCGACTTCAGTTCAGGTCATGATCTTGCAGTTCGCGAGTTCGAGTTGCACGTCGGGCTCTGTGCGGGCGGCGGGGAGCCTGCTTCAGATCCTCTGTCCCCCTCTTCTGGCCCCTCCCCCACTCACTCTGTCTCTCTCAAAATAAACTTAAAAAAAAAGTTTATGTACTTAAAACTGCAAGTAAGTTGTTCAAAAACCTTAAAGTTTTACAAACCTAAAAATACAAACTAGTTCCTCTGATGAAGGACACGAAACAAATCCCTTATTTTTAAAATCAGCAAGTGTTTTCTGCTCAGATATCTGTTTTGTTGACTGTTAATATTTTACCCCTCGACCCCTCTTCTTTTAATGTTAGGGCGGGACTAAATCTAGGACAGAAACCGTCGTGGCCCCGTGGCACTCCCACCCCTCACGTAATCACTCTGCCTTCATGGCCTCGTCTGTGAAGGGAGAGAAGCTGTAGTCCCACACAAGTGTCACTGCTCCTTCCCTCTTGTGGCAGGTGGTGATACAGAGTGATTCAGGGTAGAACTTCACCTTTCCAAGCCACGAGGAGCAGAGCTGAATAGTTTAAAAATAAAGTTTCATAAGGTTTTTATGTCTCAAACATTTTTGAGACCAAGGAATGGAAGACAACTCCCTCCCTCCCTGCCATTCATTAGAATGGCAGTTGCAATTTGGGTAATGATATCAATCAGAAGAAAAAAAAAGGCTTTCAATGCATATTGTCTGCAATAAAGCAAAATCTAAACTGTTGTAGGGTTGGAGACTCTGAAGTTGAAGGGAAGGGGCTGTGAGGTCTAAAACGGCAATTTTATAATATCCATTATATGTAAATGTATCGTAGTAAAGAATTCTTTTTCATAGACGGGTATTATAAGGCTTTCCTACAGTGGTGCTTTGACCGTGTTTTCACATTTTTGATCTGACATCCTAAGGAAACAGTCAGGAATATGGTCAGAGGTTGTTGGTGTTCATTTCGGTTTTGTTTGTAATAGCAAAGAATTAGAAAAATCCCAATCCTGACCCCTAGTGTTCTTAACTCTGATAATAAAGGAAACTTACCAACCCATTTTTTTTTTTTTTTACCAGAATTGGACATGAATAGTACAAGAAAAGCTTATTATACCAGTGTTACTTATAAAAATATTTGCAAAAATTGTAAGTAAATATCAGAAACCAGAGTTATTGGGGTGCCTGGGTGGTTCAGACGGTGAAGCGTTCGACTTTGGCTCAGGTCATGATCTTGCTGTTTGTGGTTCTGGTCCCGCGTTAGGCTCTGTGGTGACAGCTCGGAGCCTGGAGCTTGCTTGGGATACTGTGTCTCCCTCCCTTTCTGCCTTGCACCTTCCCCCCGCCCCCAAATAAGTAAACATTTAAAAAAGTGGAGTTATTAAAAACAACATCATGACTAGGAAAGGTTTATTGCAGAAAGGCAAGGATGAGTTCAACTGCAGGAAACCTATTAATATGATATACTCCACAATCATAATTAAGGTAACTCTGGGGCACCTGGGTAGCTCAGTCAGTTAAGCTTCCAACTCTCGATTTTGACTCAGGTCATGATCTTGTGGTTTGTGAGATCAAGCAGTGTGTTGGGCTCTGTGCTGACAGCATGGAGCCTGCTTGGGATTCTCTCCCTCTCTACCTTTCCCTGCTCACTCACGTGCCCACTCTCTCTCTAAGTAAATAAATATTTAAAAAAAAAAAAAACAAAAAAACCCCTCTGATCATCTTGATGGACTTAGATTTTTATCAAATTCTGTATTTATTCATGTTGACAAATTAGAAATGGGAATTTCCTTAACTTGATAAAGCATATGTCTAAAAATGTTAACCATGAATCTTTAGAGACAATATACCAAATTATTAATAGTGGTTATTTATGGATAATCTAAAAAAAATGAAAGTTCTATTATAGCCAGCATAATTAAATGTTTAAATAGGACTTTTGGGCAATACATAAACTATGCTTTGCTTTTTTTTTTTTTTTTTTTTGGAGCCAGTTTTTTTGTTAAAAGACAATTGTGTTTTTATTTTGTTAACATTACTTAGAAACATGTACTTTATACCTGTATTTTCTTTCAAAAGGTATGTTTCTTAAAAACAAAAAGTATTTTCCTTAAAAACAAATTTGTAACGTGTACATAATTCCGAATCCACCCTTGCATGGTAGGGTAGGAAAGGCCACCCTCCGCTGGTGTCTGCATCTCCTCACCCACTTTGCCTCTTCGGAAATCACTATTACCAGCTCATCATCCTTCCAGGATAATGTGTTTCTTTTTAATGCTGTTACTGATTTTTTATTTTGTTTTTCATCTTGTAAAGTTTTATACATCAGAGTACTTAAAGTAAATGTGGATTGTCAACTTTTATTTCTACCTTCATATTCCTACCCCTTTACTTCTATATATAAAACACAGGAAGAATTTTTAAAGAGAAGTCTTTTAAACCCAAGCAGTGGTATCCTTCAATTCTTCTTAAACTAGTTCCTTTTAATTTTTCAGAAGAGAGTAAGAATAACCCCCTTTCCCTCAGTCATATGTAAGATACATGCAACTTGTCAGTGTGTGTGTGTGTCAGCCATAATGTGTGTGAGAGAACTCTGAATTTGAAGTCTGGTAGGTAGCCCATGAGTCAGCTTCAGGACTGGATGAATGTGGATCCTGAGGTATGTGACTGACTTTTTACTGTTTCCTCACCTGTTAAAAGGGGTGGTGGGTATTACCTGAGTACTTCCTCAGTACCGTTTTTGGGTCCTTGAAATAACATCACTTTGCTTTGTTAATTGTAAAACACTGTAACCTCATGAATGTGATTTGTTTATAATATTCACAGATAATCCACATTTTCATTTTCCTTCTGTTTTTTCTAAGAAGACTTTTAAGTTGTAGGCATTGAATTGTATTGTCTATACTTTGAAAAAGTTTCTGCCTGATGACATTGCATTATGTGTAATTTAGTTTATTCAGACGTATGACATTTAGTCATAAGATCAATTAGAACAATGAAGCTTTTTATAGATGCAAATTAGGACATTGAAACTATGGGTAATAGCTACCTTTTATCAGCCTCAGCATCCAATTTGTCATTTTCTGTGTGTTCTGTGTATAGTTGTGAAAGCAGTTCTGATGAGGTGCAGGGTCCTGTGAAACACAGTTAGAAATCTGCTTTGCTTGGACCCTTCACCTTTATGTGGTACCTACATTTACAGTTCGATTTTTTGAGGGAGCCTCTGCTGCAGGATGCTGGCATAGAGCTCTTGTGTGTATATGATATATTCTTACATAGGACATTTTTCTCATTTACCTTATCAGGGAAAACAGCCACCTGCTCTGGGACTTTTGTCTCTTCATAAAATTACTGAGTTGTATCCAGATGAATTAATGTCTATACATGTAACATTTAACACCTGATGCAGTAAGCATCCTCTCCACTTTTATTTTTGTCCCATTAATGTAATGGCTCAGCTTTAAAGAATGCATTTATCAACCTGGTGAAAATAATAGGCATTTAAGAAATTACAACCATCTTTTGTTTTGCCAGCATCCTTGGTCTGTTTCCAGTTGTATCTGGAGCCATTCCAGCTTGCCCAGACCATTTCTGTGTTACTGACCATACTCTGGGAAAATTGTAATTATTGGGGACAACATTTAACCATACTGTTTACTCCTTCTCTTTCCTGTCCTGTGGTAGAGTGTCTCCAGGCTGATGTGGTCCCCAGTAGTGGTACACAAGAAAATAGACCACCCTCTAAGGGACCCGAAACCGAAAGCACCACACGTGGTCTATGGAGGTGGAAAATAATAGTAAAACACCAGTTTAGGGTATCCTGCTATCTTGTTGTAAATCCTCTTTGGTACTTGGGCTCAAATGACTCGATACCACGTGTTTCTTATGTTCTGTTCTTTTCATTCTTTTTGGTTTCTTTTGTTTGCCCTTTTTCAATTTGGATACTTTCTGTTGACCTAACTTGGTGTGTACTTACCCTATTGTATGCTGTGTTTAGTCTGCTGTTAAACACATTTAGTAAGTTCTTAGTTTGAAATACTATATAGTTCTGTTTTACGATATGTTCCTTTGATATCGTAAATTCCAACTCTCACTTGAAATCTTCATCCATTTTTGTTTTCCTTAATTTTCTTTAATATTATTTATAATTAAAAACATTTTTTTGTGAGATAGAAAGAGACAGTGCAAGTGCCAGAGGGGCAGAGAGAGAGGGACACACAGAATCTGAAGCTGGCTGCAGGCTCCAGACTCCGAGCCTTCCCCCAAGAGCCCTACACGAGACTTGAACCCACAAACCATGAGATCATAACCTGGGCCGAAGTCAGATGCTTAACCAACTGAGCCACCCAGGCGCCCCTCTGTTATTTATAATAGTTATTTGAAAGTTTGTCTGCCAGCTCTGATATCTGGATCGTCTGTCGGTCTGCTTTCATTGTTGTCTGTTCATTCTCTTGATTATCACATTTTCCTGCCTCTTTACGTGCTGTGTAATTTTTATTATATGCCATATGTTGCACATAAGGGAATTCTAGGTGCTGCACATGATGCTTTCCCCAGAAAGTATTCGATCTTTCCTATGTCAGGTGGATGGAGGGGCTGATTGCTTTAATCTAATCTGGGATTGAGCAGGGTTGGGTTTCAGTTGCCATTTATTTTGGTTCAGGCTAGCACTGGCTCATACCTTTTCTTTGACTAGAGCACTTGTGGGATTTTCACTGAAAGCCTGGCAGGTCTCTGTCACCTACTCCCTCAAGTACCGTGGGAGAGTCACTTCTTTCTTCCATGGTTTGAGTTTGGCTCATGAGCCTACTATTGATTGCAGCTCTAAAATCTGGCAAACATCTTTGAGGAGGAGAATCCTGTGATTGTCCAAAGTTCTGTTATTCGGTAGAGTTTCTCTTCCCAGACCAAGCCTGACCCTTAACCCTATTCCTGGAAGCTGCAAATGAGCCCTGGGAAGGGAACGACACGCAGTCGGTCCTCAGTTAACCTCGATGTGTTCCTTCTTACAACTTTAGTTCATCCTGATCTCATTACATCATGGGTAGCTTTCCAGTGTCTTTGCACAATTTGTTGCTGTTGTTATTTTTCTTCTCTCAGTCATTGCAACAGTAACATTAGCCTGTTGTGACCTGCTTCTATCTTACCTGGAAGTAGAATTGTAACAGAATGTTCAAATGAGAATTCTTTGGTATTTTTTCCAGAGTTTCCAAATCTGAGATCAATAGATTGGAAGTAACCTAGATTCAAAACTGAGGTGCTATATACCATTCAAATGCAGGATTTGTGCAAGGGGTTCCACAAGACAGGTATTGCTCCAGTCAACCCATCAGTCACCTGTAGGCTATATAAAAAAAATGCAGGAGCTTGGAAGAGGGATCCCATATGAGAACTTCTTTGGAGAGAATAGTATGTGCTGTGGCATTCCCCCTTTCTTTCATCCATAGGGAGAGGTTTCAGGGCAACTTACCCATTTGTCTTACTGAGGTTTGGGAAATAGACTGGTACCTGACTTCCTCCTGAACATGGCCAACCAAGTGGGCGACCAGATGGATCTGCCCCTGCATCAGTAAGTAGAATGAAGAGTGGGTGCGGTGAGAACGGCCTGCGTGTTCAGAGTTTGATGCATCAGAGATGTGTGTTTTCCCATGGTCCAGGTCGGCTTTACTAAGGTAGTTGAAGTTGTGTTGAAATGATCAAGAGACCCAGCCTGGAGGGTCAAGAGTGCCCCAGGCAGATGGGCCAGGGAGGTGCCTGCACCAGGAGCTAGTGGCAGGTGAGAGGCAGCACTGGGCTTCTGACCTCCATGGGGCCTCACCACCACATTGCCATCACATCAGATTTCAGTCTGGTCAGCCCTCTCTTCCTACTGCTCCGGAACCTACAGGGCCCTTAGAAACAACAGCTGGGGAGTCCTGGAGGAGGTGGGGTTAGCAAAATTGGTAGGATGCAGTTTTCATTTAGATCAGGGTAAAATTGTTAGTTTGTGAAGAGAGATCTATTGTCACTCCATATATCTGGGTGTGACTAGAACAGCCCTGGGGTCTTTCTAAAAAGTTATGCAAGGAGGAGAGCAGATGGACAGTGGCCTGTTGGGGGGTGAAAGGACGGGAGAGGGCGGAGCCCACCCAGTCTGGCTTGTCGCAAGGGCAAGCCCTCTCTGTTCTTGTGGTGAAAACTTGGGAGTACGAGTTGAGTGGTGCTGGCGATGGGCAGAATGTCTGAGGAGAGTGGAGAGGTGTTATGTTCCATTTGCACAACACATAAGATTGCTTTCTCAACACAGAGTATTTGACCATGATACCAGTCAGATTATCCAATGAGGCTTTATTTGCAAAGAGACTGTTACTATAATTAAAATTTTCTTCTTTTACCATCCCCCCCTCCCCCGCCCCTTCCCTCAACAGATAGATGAGTCTTTCAGAGTCCAACTTTAGCTCTGCTTTTTGGGTGGTTATGGGAAGCACTGAGGGATGGGGGGGGGGGTGCGGAGGGCGGTCTTCAAGCTCGCAGGAAACAGAGATTCTGAATAATGCTTCCATTAGCACTGAAATATGTAAGACTTTTGTGTAACTCCCTCACCCCGTACCTTTTTCTTTTATGAATTTGGCTTATTTGTAATGGCTTTGTATGTCTGTAAGAAGTTAAAATTTATCCCTGACTCAATTTACTCCAGAGTTTGCCAGGGCAGTGCCAGAATGGGTGAAGGGAGGCTATATTTGTATTAAGGACAATGTGAAAGTTCAGAATTAGATACTGAACAAAAATTTATAATGCAAAATAATTTAAGTAACTAGAAAGAACTTTTTCCTCATAGTTTTTATGTGATGGCTTGTATAATTTGCATGAACACTTTAAACAATACATTTATCTTTATATATTACCAACATATTTTAACTTCTGCATGTAAAAGCATATTGTCATCCTCAAAGTATGATACAAATGTGAGTTGGTTTTTATTTTGTAGAATGCTATTTATTTATTTATTTTTAATGTTTTATTTATTTCTGAGAGAGAGGGAGATAGAGACAGCATCAGCATGAGTAGGAGAGAGTCAGAGAGAGAGAGGGAGATACAGAATCTGGAGACATGTTCCAGGCTCTGAGCTAGCTGTCAGCACAGATCCCGATGCGGGGCTCAAATCCATGAACTGTGAGATCATGACCTGAGCTGAAGTCAGACGCTTAACTGACTGAGTCACCCAGGAGCCCCGAATGCTAATTTTTTAAATTGTCAAATTAAAAAAGCTTTCTTCACAACTGAACACAAGCATCACAAAAATGTTTTACAGAACTCTATTCTGTAGTCCTTGTTTTAGGCATTTAATCTTTTAAAAGATTGGAATGATGTGTACTTGTATCTTCTGTTAGGATTTTTTTTTGCCATTTATGATACTTTTTTAAATTGTTAAAAACAACATATATATTAAAATGAATTTAGAAAATCCATCAGCTACCTTATTTAAATAAATATTCCTGAGCCCATTTTATCGTTAGCTTTTTTATTTTAAGTGAAAAGTTTGGTTTTGGATGGACTTGAAATATTTTGAGCGGCTGTTTTTAGAATTGATATTTAAATCAATTGTAGGGACTTCTGTGGTGGGGACTGTTTTATTTGTGTGGGAGAGGGTTTTCAAAGGCAGTTGAAACATCGGGCACAGTCCCAAAGTAGTGTTTTTCAACATAACATTTAGAGGTAAAGGTGAAGTAATTTTCCAATCCTTCCCTGGTCGTCCTTCTAAGAAGAGCTAGACCAAACCGAAGAAGAAGAGTATCAACTTTGACTCTAGGGATTCTATTGTCTTCTCCTACTTTGATTTGTGAGTGGCCCTGCCAATTTACTTGTCGAAAGAATTTTTTTCCTGAGAAAAAATAGACCTTGTAGTGAAAAGTCTAGTAGACCTTATAGTGAAATAGTAGACCTTGTAGTGAAAGGTCTAGTTTTTATAAAGTAAGGATATTCTACGAATGTTTTCCTTCTCTGGGATATTATACCAAAGTTACTGTTTTCATTTTGTCTTGCTATGTTTTCATTCCTTGTTTCTTTTTAATAGCTATATAAGAGGCAGGGTATAGTGTTGGTAATTAAGAATGCAACTGGCTGCTTGATGTTACTTTTTTTGGTGCTTCTGTTACCTCATTTGCCCAGTGGGATTAATAGCGCCTAATTCCTGGGTTGTTGGAGGCTTAAGTGATACATGTGTAAGGGCTTCGCACTGATAATATGTTGTACAGTGACATCTCTGAAGTGCTGACATTAAGAAGCCATAAATGTAAATGTGTAGCTGCCTAATAAAAAAGTGTCATAATATGTGTAGTAAAACTTGATATAACTAATGGATCAAAATCACAAATCCACAGTTACAGTGGAGAGTTCAGTTAGGCCAAAAAAATCAGTGAAGACATAGAAGATCTAAGTTGCAATATTAGCTACTGACTTTATATTTATAGACTGTTAAATCCAATATCAGTATAATACACAGTCTTCTCCAGTGCTCAAGGTAACCTCATCAGAAAGACTATTTGCAGGGCACAAGTCTCCATAAATTCTGAAAGATTGAAGTCAACAGAATATAGTCTCTGCCAACAGGATGAAATTAGGACTCAATGCTGATAAAACATCTATTAAAATATGGTGATTAAACAACACAGTTCTTTCACCTATGGGTTAGAAGAAAATCATGAGAGAAGTTAGAATATAATTCAAATTAAATGATAATGAAAGTACAGCATGTCAGCTCTATGGGATGCAGCTGAAACAGTGCTTAAAGGTAACTTTCTAGCTTTAAGTTACTTAAGACTTCTTCTAAGAAAGTAGGAAAAAAGGTCAAAGAAAATGGAAAGTAAGTAGAAGGGAAAAATAATAAAAAGACGATTTCAGTGACTAGAAAAGAGCCAGAATTAATTATCAATGCCAAAAGTTGGTTCTGTAGAAAGATAAAAAAGTTGGCAAACCCCTCTTTGACTAATGACGAGAAAAAAGATGAGAGAGGCCGTGAACACAAATTACCTCTGTTAGAAATGAGAGGGATCTTTCTGTTATATCCTACAGACATTATTAAAAGCACAATATCCATATACTTTAATAAATAACTTTATGCTATTAAATTTGTATGGTCAACTTCTTTAAAAAATGTTATCCCAGCTGATTGAAGAAGAAATGGAAAATAGTGTAGCCTTCTATCAATTCAAGAAACTGAATTCATTATTAAAATCTTTATCATGAAGAAAACTGGTACAGGTAGGTGGTTTTATGGGTAATTCCAAATGTTAGAGCAAGAAATAACCTCCATCTTACAGAAACTCAGAAAAAAAGCTATTTTATAACCCCAGTGTCGAAACCTGCCAAAGATGGTGCCCAAAGAAGAAAATTTACAGATTTGTCATGAACATAGATGAAACCCCCCCCCACACAAAATCTGCTCCAGCAATATACAAAAAGAGTACATCATGGGTGAGAGGTATCCCCAATATGCAAGGTTAATTTATAAATTTCAAAAATTACACAATGTAATTCACTGCACTAACAAAGGAGCAAAACCATACGATCACTTCACTTGCTAAAAAGTAATTGACAAAACTCATCCATTCATGATAAACACTGCCAGCAAACTAAAATGTAAAGAGATTTCCTCAGTCTGATAAAGGACATTTAAGAAAAACTGACAGCTAAGAATACACTTAATCATAAAATGGAGTTTTTTCCCAAGATCAGAAACAGGACAAGGATGTCATCTCTTGTGTCTTCAGTTCATTATTTTAGTGGAGGACCTAGCCAGTGGAATATGAAATGTAAAAGGCCTAAAGATCTGAAAGATTGGGTCAGTACTCTTGCTTTTTGTAAATGACATGATTATGTAAGAAACCTTTTAAAAGGTATCTACCAAAACAGCTACTAAAGCAAATGAGTAAATTTAGCAAGGCTGCACTTTAGAGGTCCCATGTATAAAAATCAATTTTTTGGTAAATATTAATAGCAAACAAATGGAAGTGATAGTAAAACAATGCTATGAATAGTATCAGACTTAAAAGTAGTATCATTAAAAATTAAAATACACTTTTTTAAAAGACACAAAAGATCTCTACACTGAAGTTTCAAAACCCTGATGAGGGAAAGTAAAGACAAATGGAGAATTATACAGACAAGTATACTTTTACCAGAATGACTCCCTCAGATGACAACTAGAAACTGCACAAGATAAAAAGGAAAACATGGGGCACTAGAAAGTAAACAGAAATAGACATATTTTGGAGGGGATTTGTCATTATAAGAAAGGGTGAATTTTCTGTTTTTAAGAAGCTTTTTTATCCATGCAGAATGTGCAGAGTAGCCAAAATTTCAATCAAAAAGCCACTTTTTTTTTCTTTGTCCTGGAAAATCAGAGGTCAGAGTTTGGGACAACTACACTGACTGAAGAGTAAAGGGGAGACTCCTAGTAAGGAAGAAGGTACGGAACAGAGTCCTGGATTCTCCTTAAGAACTCCAGAATCATCAGGTTGACCCTTAAACCCTCACATATGCAGGGTAGACATAGTGCCACCTCGCTAATGGCAAATAATGGATTTGAATTGTCCAGTGACATAATTTGCAAACAAATTAATTGTCTGCTGATACAAAACCAGATAAGACTGGAGAAATAGAATCTAGCATCCCCATCACATACCAAGCACAGTGTCCAACGTACAGTCCCAAATTACTCAGCATGTGAAGAACAAAGAAAATGTGATGCTTTCTCATCAGGAAGCCAGTGGATACCAGCCCTGAGATGACCTACATGTTGGAACTACCATGCAGTAAATTGACAGGCATATTTATGAGTTGGAACACTCAATAATATTAAGTCAGTTTCTTCCAGGTTAGTGTGATTCAAATTCATCTCCTAAAAAAGGTATTTTTGTTTTTGTGGAAATGTACAAACTTACCCTAACATTAACATAGAAATGCACAGGGCCTAGAATATCCAAAGCAATCTTGGAAAAGGAAAAGTTAGAGGACTTAAATTCTCTTCTTTCAAGACTTTCCATGAAGCCACGGTAATCAGTAAAGGGTTGTTCTGTCATAAAAACAGATAAATGGGAAAGAGTAGATAACTCCAAAGAGATACATGGTTATTTGATTTTTGACAAAGATGCCAAAACATTATATGCTAGAGAACTGGCTATCCATATGGAAGAAAAGAACTTGCACCCCACCTTACACCATTCAAAAAAGTCAATTCTAGATGGAACATAGTTGTCATCTAAAAGCTTCTACAGGAGAATATATTTGTGAGTTGAGCTGGGGATAGGTGAAAGTTAGTGTGATTTTTTTTTTTTTCTCTAAGAGTATAGAAAGCAATAAGAGGAATTTGACAAGTTAGTCTTCATCAGCAGTAAAGGGATCTCCTCAAAAAAAAAAAACCACTGTTAAGAAATGAACAAGCAAATCACAAAGTAGAATAGAATATTTGCAAAACATATTTCCGACAAAAGGATTGTATCCGAATTTACAAAGAATTTCTGTAACCCAATAGTAAAAAAAAAAAGAAAAAACCCCAATTTTTAAAACAAGCCAAAGATTCAGGTACTTCACAAAAGAAGATACATTTAGGGCCAGTAAACCAGTGGAAAGTGCAATATTGTTATTCAGGAGAATGAAAATTGAAACCATTCTGAAATACCACTGCAGAGCCACCAGAATGGTTGTAATAAAGTAAACTGACCACATAAATGTTGGTGAGGCTGTGGAGCGACCAGAAACTCTGCATTGAAGGCAGGAATATAAAATGGTACTACTGCACACGTGAGAGGAGACTTCTGTCCATTTCTTCTAAAACTAAACACGCATCTACCCAATGACCTCTAAGAATTCCACTTCTAGATAGTTACCCAAGACAACACACGCCCACAAAAAGGCACATATATTACTTGAGTGTTCATAGCAGCTTTATTCGTATGATCTCGGATCTGGCAGCAAGTCTGATCCATCAGTAAAAAGTGACTTAAAAAATTGTGTATGTAATGGAAGATTCAGCACCAAAAGAGTAGACTGCTGTCACATGGGTGAATCACAAAATTGTTAAGGCTGAGTCAAAAAAGCCAGATCCAAAGGAGAATACACCATAAGAATCCATTTACATAAAAGTTCTGGAAGAGATGACACCTATGACAAGAATACCCACAGATCCATGATTGCCTCTGAGGATGGTAGAGGGGATGGCAGGGACTTTCTGGATAGATGTTCTTGACAGGGTTGAGGGTTAACCCATTTATACAATTGATAAAACAAGATGGTACTGTTAAGATGAGTTTCACGTTACGTAAATTTTACCTAAAAAAAGCCCACAAGTGAACAACCAATTCTAGTTAATATATGCATGTTTGTGTCTAGATTTGAAATATCTGCAACTTAGTTGTTAATATATAAAAAAAATAAATAAGATGGGTTAATAGATAGAGGGGCAAGGACTAAGGGCAGCCCAGAACCATTGTTGGAGTTTTCCAGGGAGGTAATGGGCAATGCCTGGTAGGTATGCTGAGTGAGATTAGGATTGGGTAGTTTGAGTGGTTTGGGCAGGTTCTGGACTGTAGGGCTCATTCCTAGCTGTCCAGTACCCAGCCTTAGGGTGATTTAGGGCAGGAGGAATAGTGGCATGATGTGTGAGAGTTTGATGAAACGGTTTCGGGTGTGGGCTCCGGTGTGCTTAATTTTAATGGAAGACTGGGGCGCTCACCAGGGAGTCTCTTGCTGTCTCTAGGAATTAGCCCTGGAATTAGCAGCTTCCCTACCAAGGCTCCAAATGCCAGGGTATTAAGAATCCAGAAAATAAGAAAATATAGTCAATACATAGTCCTCTAAAAGATTGAAGCTATTCATTTCTACTATCATTCTGCAGAAACGTGTACCGTGAAAAATTTAGGCTCTTCAGCCAGAAATGGATAGAAGTCCTGGCTTTTATTTCAGTAGCTCTATGACCTTTTGGCTTATTTAACTGCTCACATAGTGTTTTTTATTTGAAAATAATGGTGATGTTAATTCACTTTATAGGGTTGATAGGAGTATAAATCAGAGAGCATATGTAAAGTACTTTGAAAATGCCAGGTACATAGTAAATACTTAAAGTAAATATTGGTATTTTTTTAAGTTTCCTGTAGCCAATGAAAATTTTTTAGTTGTTTACTTGGACTTTTTGCTAATTTGTTAAGGACAAGAGTGTTTCTAATGCTCCTTTCTTGGTGATAGAAAGAAGGCAAAAAACCAATCTGGAGGTAGGCATTTTCTTTTTTTCTGTTTCCCAGCCCTCAGCTATGTAATGATGATGAAGTATACAGACAGGCATGGTGTGTATATAGAGACTTTTATTTTTAAAATAAACTTTTTTAAAGTTTATTTTAGAGGCAGCATGAGTGGGGGAGGGGCAGAGAGAGAGGGAGAGACAGAATCGGAAGCAGGCTCCAGACTCTGAGCCGTCAGCACAAAACCTAACGTGGGTCTCGAATCCATGGACTGGACGCAAGATCATGACCTGAGCTGAAGTTGGATGTTTAACTGACTGAGCCACCCAGGTGCCCCAAGACTTTATTTATTATTATTATTATTTGCTACAATGATCAGTTCTTGATTTCCTGAGCTATTTAAAACGCACACTTCAGTCTTTGCTAGTCCTGTATGAAATGAAAGGGTTGGTCTGTTTTAAGTAGAAATAATTATGGACAGGTTATTTTAGATTTTTCCATGGAAGTCCATATTTCATGAGTACATCTGGAAATAAGAGCTGGAGCCTTGAGTGAAGTTTCTTTTGTTGATGCCATTCTCCTAATTTGTTAACCCCTTTAATTTTACTCAGTGTTCCACATGCCTTTTAGTCTTTCCACCATGACAGCCTGGATTCTTACTCCTTTTGATTTGTAGAAGAAATACACTCTGTAGGCAAGAAGGTAATGAAAAAGAGTAAATTGGTAAAACAGTAAGATTGAGCTACTTCAGTAAATCATGCACATAAGGCAAGAACAGTAATACTCATTAAGTGGTATACGAATAAATAACTACATGTTCTTAATACAGTGTGTTAATTAACAAACATAATGTCTGTTGGAACCGAAGTGTAAATTGGTAACGTAGATGCACGTGTAAAATACTTCTGCATGTATATAGTCGGTCAGTTGTACGGTAGAGTTACATTTTTAACTTCTGTTTTCAAAGGTTGGTTTATTCTTAGGTGAAGAAAAGCTTCAGTGTGTTAGTTTTACTGATGTTTATTGTAAATGTGTTTAGTAGGAGAATTCTAGGAATTTCTGCCAGGTTTGCTAACAAGAAAACCTAGCTAATCTGGCTGTTCTGTGATCAGTGATACATTGTATGCCATGCAATTTTTTTGGCACTTAAGTGTCCTGATTTTAATAACTTTGCCAACCTATTTTTTAAAATTCAGTCTGTATAAGCAGGAAAGTAACATAGTTGACAGGATAATCTCTGCCTTTAAGAAACTGTTTCATATGAAGAACTACAGGACTTTGCATGAGATTTCTCTCATGCACATGCTTGCTCATCTGTCTGTGAATTGACGCAGGGACAGCATTGTAGACGGTTCGTGGTCTAGTACGTCCTATTTCAACATGGTTTGTCACAGTCTGTGTTAGTTGCTTTAGTGAACAATCTCAAACTTTGATCAGGCAGAGTTTATCTGAGACATACTCATGTTTTTAACCACTTTGCTTGGTATTTTTTAACACTTAAGAGTTTTTAGAGTGTCTTGAAGTCATATGGTCCAATAAGTTTAGGAAATGTTGAGCTAATGTGTTTGGGATAGTGCTGTCATAATAATAATAAAATTCTGTGCTTTTTTTGGGATATATGACTTCAAGTCTGTTTGTTAGTTTAGCATTCTCAGACCTATCCTTCTGTATTACTGTTACTTATAAATAACTTAATGTTTTGCAGGTAGATGCTTTTCACATTCAGGTACCATACAGACATTTCTTGTGGCTTCCCTTAATGTTGTTTAAATATATAGAAACATAATTTAGTATGAATGTAAGCTTATCAAAGAAGGCTGATTTATACTGAGCTCTGTAACCAAGAAAATTCTAACATTAGTTTAATGAATGATGCTGTTTTTTCATTAATACTGATTTTCTGTTTCCGCTGTGATTGTGGTACACATGTCACCCCTGACTAAAGTCCTTATGAGGTTAGTGTACTGCCGTGTGCCTGTGTTACTAGATTCTCCTTTTCTGTACAACTGCTATGAAATACAGTGTAAAGAGCACACACCCTGATATCATTTGGCCTTTCCGGTGTGATGTCATCATTTACATGTTAAGGTGATCTCTCTGTTTACCCTTGGTGCTGAAGTGCTTGTAACAGCTCCAGACCCAGACATTGAGGTGATAAAGCAGTAAAGACGGGCATCTTATCCTGGTGATGGAAGTTACTATTTTCTCAGAGTAAAAATGTAACTTAAAATGTTACTGTAGGAACCAGACAGACCCTTGCAAGCACTATAGTGGAGGTGCTCGAGTATCCCTAGGCTTTAGTTCTAGAAGTGCTGATATAAGTTGGTATTAAAGTAAAAGCTTAGAAAGCTCTTGGTAGCATGGAAAGCGTTGTTTGGTAAGATGTGGACTAG
This sequence comes from Hyaena hyaena, assembly GCF_003009895.1. Taxonomy (NCBI): domain Eukaryota; kingdom Metazoa; phylum Chordata; class Mammalia; order Carnivora; family Hyaenidae; genus Hyaena; species Hyaena hyaena. The sequence continues at coordinate 2,930,667 of NW_024080666.1, forward strand.
AATCCTGGCTGTGTCTCTTGTTAGGTGTCTGACCTTGGTGAGGTTATTTTATTTTCCCTCTGAGGCTGAGTTTTCTTAAATTTAAAATGAAATAGTAATACTTAGCTTGCAGGTTATTATAGGTCCCATAATATTAAAAGTCTTACATAGTACCTGACATGTAGTAGCTAACTCTTGAAGGTAGTTGTTGCTGCATAGTTCATTGATTCTCAGATGACCATGTTTTCACTTCGGGGTGCATCTTGTAAAAAACATTAGAAGAATTTTTTCTTTTACATGTAATACAAAATAATGTATTTTAAACAGGTGACTTTCTAGATTTATTGAGATAGGGAATGTGTGAAAGACCTTTTATATAGTTGTTACCATCAGTGCTACTTCTTTAATGTTTTTCTTGCATTTGTTTCTTTTTTAATATTTTTTAGGAACTGTCCATACTTGAAATTACAACTTGCCACTCCTGATTAACAAGCTGAAAATCTGAGAGATCCATTTTTATGCGCTGTTATTTAAAATACATGTTTTAGTATGATTAGGAGTTTTGTGATCCAGTTTTTTTCTTTTTAATGTTTGTTTATTTTTGAGAGAGACAGAGCACTACAGGAAAGGGGCTGAGGAGAGGGAGACAGAATCCAAAGCAGCTCCAGGCTCTGAGCTGTCAGCATAGAGTCCGATGTGGGACTCAAACTCGCAAACTGTGAGATCATGACCTGAGCCAAAGTCAGATGTTCAGCCGATGAGCTACCCAGGCGCCCCTGTGATCTGGTTATTTTGCTATAAAAATACTAATTTAGTCACCAGTACCTTGTTAGTAGGTGGTAGGTATACAGAGATCTTTGGGAGCTCAGGGTCTTGTGGGTAAAATAATACGTGGGTGTAAAGAATCAATGTTTAAGGAAGAGGGAGTGATTAAAACTGCCTGACTTAAATCCCCTAGACTCCAGTAGGTCTTAAAAATATGCCTGCTGCTTAGCTAGGCAAACCTGAAGAATTAGTAATTAAGTCAAAAGGAGGCCAGGAAGGGGCTGTTGATACAAATGGATTTGGAAGAAAGTGGGTTCCAAAGGTCCATGTTAGAGAAGACATTGTGCCAGAAGAGAATCAACAGGGCTCCAGTTGGCACGTTATCATCTCCTGCAGTGGTGCCCAGAGTGAGCTGAGATGGCACAGAGTAGGAAATAACAATCTGTACTTTGCTTAGTTAACTAAGGTTAGAAGCATATCTTTTTATAGAAATGTCAAGATGACTTGACTTGCATTTAATTCCATGGCAGTATTTTCTTTTGTTTCACTTGTTTCATTGTGGTAAAAGGCAATATATTCAGTGGTTTAAAATTTTACTTACATTTGTGTACACATACACATGCGTGCATACACACAAACAGAACAAACATTGAAAACACTTTCTTCTCACCTCAGATAACCTCTGTTCATGCGTGTGTGTGTTACTTTCCTATATGCATACCCAGCTTTTTATAGATATTTCTATTTGTCTTTTTTCTTTTCTTTCTTTTTTTAATACAGAGTACCTTACTGTATATACTATACCTGCTTTTTGCACCTAATAGGATATTTTAGAGGTTTTTCCCTCTCAGTTCATGGAGAGCTTTATCATACATTTAATCACTATATGAATATTTTTTTGTTGCTACTTTCCATTCTGAGTTTCATTGTTTGAGTTACTTGGGTTTTTTTTCCCTTGGTGTATTGTTGTTAGTGTTTTTTTTAAGGTACAGTTTTCAAATGGCAAAGTACATAAATCGTGAGTGCCCAATAAGATTAGATTTGACAAATGTATGTACAGAGTATCAAGACACAGAATATTTTCATCATCCAGAACATTCTTTCATATACTTTCCCAGTGGTTTTTCTGAAGCAGCCACTATTTGAATTTTTTTTTTACTTTCAATTTATTTTTTTCCCCTTCTAGAACTTCATGTGAATGAAATCTTTCAGGGTCTAGTCTTTAATGTTCATCTTCTTTCAGCCAACTGAGTCTTTCTGAGATAAATATATATTATCCATGTTGTATCAGTAATTCTTTTTCAGGATTGTTTTGCTACCCAATCGAGATCCTTTGCCTTTCAGATCAGCTTGTCAATTGTTATAAAAATATCTTGCCGAAATCATGATTGCAGTGGATTTGAAAAAACATAGACCAAATATTTTCAAGGAATTAGGGAAAATAGGCATCTTAATATTGAGTCATTTGATCTTTAAATACCGGGTAGGTCTTTGTGTACTTAGGTTTACTTAACGTTTTTAGATGTTAGTGTACAGGCCTTATATATCTTGCATTAAACCTTTTGTCTAAATATTTTGTTTTTTGACACTATCATAAATGGAACTAAACATTTTAATTTTCAAATTGTTTATTGCTAATATATAGAAATATAATGGATTTATATAAGTTGTCCTTATATCCTGTAGCTTTGCTAAATTTACTAATGAATTCTAGAAATTGCTTCAGAAATTTTATGTATAAAAAATTATGTTATTGTCCACAAAACTCAGGGTATTTGTTCCAGCTTTCTTGAGATTATTGCCATATAACATGTAAGTTTGAGGTGTACAGTGTGATAACATGATACACATTTACTGCAAAATGATTATCACAGTAAAGTTAGTTAACACTTCCATCCCTTACCTTTTTTATGTAGGGAGAGAGAGCTTTGTAAGATCTCCTGTCTTAAAAACTTTCCATGTAGGATCTGTTCTCTTAGCAACTTTCCAGTGTGTAGTACAGTATTGTTAATTATAGTCACCTTGCTGTACTTTAGATCCCCAGAATTTATTCATCTTAGAGCTGAAAGTTTGTATGCTTTGACCAGCCTATCCCCATTTTTCCCACAATCTAGCACCTGGTAACTATCATTCTACTCTCTGTTTCTTTGAATTTGGCTTTAAAAAAAAAAAAGGTGGTTTTAATTCTTCCCTGCCCAGTATTTTTTTACTTTTTCTTGTGATACTGCACTGGCTGGGACCTCCCATACTATCCTGATTAGAAGTATATCATCATTGATTAAGCCATTAAAATATTTCTTCCCTCTAATGTAGTTTTTAAGCAGTATGTTTCCCTTTAAGCATTTCTTTAGATTTAGCACCCCCTCTCCAATTTCTTATACCATAGATTCACTGTCATGTATTTTCTAATTTGTGATTTCTTCTTTGATCCATGGGTTATTTAGAAATGTGTTGTTAATTTCCAAATTAATTGGCCCTTAAAAAAATTTGTTTGAGAGAGAAAGCAAGTCTGCAGCAAGCCGGGGGAGGGGCAGAGGGAGAGACTTTTAAGTAGGCTCCATGCCCAGCACGGAGCCCAACTTGGGACTCCGTCTCATGACTGAGACCACCCCCTGAACCCTTAAGAGTCAGATGCTTAGCTGACTGAGCCACTTAGGTGCCCCTCATTGACCCCTTTTTTATGGCCCCAACATATGATCTCTTTTGCTCTTTGTTTCCTGTACGCTTGAGAAGGATTCTGTACATGTCACTTAGATCAAGTGGTTGATAGTACTATGCAGCTCTTCTATGATGGGGATTTTTTTTTTTTTTTTGGCAGACTATCCAAAGAGTTACTGAAATTTCTGATTGTTGATGTGTTCGTTTCTTCCTTTAGGTCTGTTAGTTTTTGCTTTGTGTATTTTCAAACTATATTTACATTTATTTATTTAGAGAGACAGAACACAGTGGGGGAGGGGCAGAGAGAGAGAGAAGGGGGGGGAGAGAGAGAGAGAGAGAGAGAGAGAGAGAGAACACGAAAACGAAGCAGGCTCCACTCTGCCAGTGCAGAGCCTGATGTGGAGCTTGAACCCATGAAGCCATGAGATCATGACCTGAGCCAAAACCAGGTCAGATACTTAACTGACTGAGCTACCCAGGCGCCCCTAAAAAAAACTGTATTCTTAGATGCACATGGGATTGTTAATGTCTTCTCATGAATTGGCCTTATTATGAAGTATCTTTTTATCTCTGGTAATATTCTGAGTCTTAATTTCTGATACTATGTTTTATTAAGCTTATTGCTTGTATGAATTGTGTGTTTCTATTCCCGCATTTTCAGCTCATCAATGTATTATATTTGAAATACGTCTTTTGTGTAGATGTTTTATATCTTGTATTCATTCTGACAAGTCTCTGCTGCTTAGTGGAGTATGTGGTGTATTTATGTATTGTTATTATCGATGTGGCTGGATTTACCCTTTTACTCATTACACTTTCTTGTTTTCTATTATCATCTGATCTTCTTTCCTTCCTTTGGGGTTAATTATTTTTAGTGTTTCATTTTATTTTATTTATTTTAAAATTTTTTCAATGTTTATTTATCTTTGAGAGGGAGACACACAGAGCACGAGTAGGGGAGGGGCAGAGAGAGAGGGAGACACAGAATCCAAAGCAGGCTCCAGGTTTTGAGCTGTCAGCACAGAGCCCGACACAGGGCTCGAACTCCTGAACCGTGAGATCAAGACCTGAGCTGAAGTCAGACACTTAACCGACTGCACCACACAGGCACCCCTTAGTGTTTCATTTTAATTTTCTGTATCCCTTTTTTCTATAATCTCTTCCCCTTTTCCGAGGCAGGGGTTGCTTTACCAATGACAATGTGAATCCTTACCTTTGCTACAGTGTAGCTGTTTTTAACACGTCCTTTTGTTTCTGTTGCTGTTGTCATACAAATTGCATCCACCTACTTTTAGAGTTATGATTTTTACTGTAACTGGTCATCTCCACTTTGGAGGAATTAAGAGAAGAATAATTGTCTTTTACGTTTACCTGCATACTTAATACTTTCTAGTTCTCTTAGTTTTCCTCAGTGACCTGGAGTTGCCATTTCTCTTTATCCCGAAGAACTTCCCTTTAGCATTTCTTTGGTCAAAGTCTGCTACAAATGAATTTGCAGTTTTTGTTTACCTGACATATTTTTGTTTTCGACTTATTACATGAGAAGGATATTTTTGTTGGATATAGAGTTTAAGTTGATTTATGTTTTTCCTTTCATCTCTTTAAAGCTTTAAAGCTTTTTTTTTTTTAATGTTTATTTATTTTTGAGACAGAGACAGAGCACGAGCTGGGGAGGGGCAGAGAGAGAGAGGGAGACACAGAATCTGAAACAGGCTCCAGGCTCTGGCTGTCAGCACAGAGCCCGACGCGAAGCTCGAACCCTTGGACTGCGAGATCATGACCTGAGCCGAAGTCAGATGCTTACCCGACTGAGCCACTGAGGCGCCCCCCTTTCCAGCTCTTTAGAGATGTTCTGTTGTCTTTTGGCTTCTACTTCTTTTTTTTTTTTCTTTTAATTTTTTAATGTTTTTTTTAAAAATTATTTCTTGAGAGAGAGAGAGAGACAGCATGAGCAGGGGAGGGTCAGAGAGAGAGGGAGACACAGAATCTGAAGCAGGCTTCAGGCTCTGAGCTGTCAGCACAGAGCCCCACGCGGGGCTCAAATCCATGAACTGTGAGATCATGACCTGAATCGAAGCCAGACGCTTAACCAACTGAGCCACCCAGGTGCCCCACTTTTAATTTTTTTTAATGCTTATTTCGTTTTGAGAGACAGCAAGTGGGGGAGGGGCAGAGATAGAGAGGGAGAAAGAATCTGAAGTAGGCTCCAGGCTCCAAGCTGTCAGTACAGAGTCCGACATGGGGCTCAAACTCACGGACCATGAGATCGAGACCTGAGCCGAAGTCAGATGCTCAACCGCCCGAGCCACCCAGGCACCCCATTGGCTTCTGCTTCTGATGAGAAATTGTTACTCATATGTTCACATCTGTATATGTAGATTGTTCTACTCCAGCTGCTGTCAAAGCCAGATACTGTTTAAAGGTGGTAAAAACACATTTTATTCAGTAATCACAGTGGTAGGAGAAGAGCTGAGCTCAATTTTGATTTGCAGAGGTGACTGGGAGACTGGGGGAGTAGGGCAGGGGAGGGAGGTGGATTGAATAGAGGCTTGACCAGAGTTAGGGAACTGAAAAGTTAACCAAAAAAAAAAAAAAAAGAAAAGGGTAGGTGGGTTCGTTGGTCAGTGTCAATGTGAAGAGGCCATCTGTGTCAGCTAAATGGCTTTTCTCAAGTTAGGCTTCTACCCTCTCTTTGAGGGTAGCCTTGGTGACAGAGGCCCTGTCCTTTCTGATGACTGATTACATTTCAAAGGCATGGATTTCAGGTCCTTCTGAAAGACACTCCTGAGTTGTAGGAGTACATAATACATCTCAAAGAGACAGGAAAAGGATTGACTAGTGCAAGTTTTTAAAATAAATGCTCTAAAAAGGAAGCCAGGGGCCTATGGACAAGTGTTGGCTGGAACAAATGGTAAATTCTTTTGTCTGCCTTGACCTTTTCCAAACAGAAACTCCAAAGGCTCTGTGTCCTACAAGGGACTTGACCTCCTGCTCCTAGAAGCCCTGCTAGAGCTTAGCTAAGCGTCTTAAGTGCAGGAGCTGAGATGGAGTTCTTGTGCCAAGAGTTTTGCAATTCTCGTCATTTTGAAAATTTGCTTTGTTATCTTTTTAACATTTTGACAATAATGTGCCCAAGTGTGATTTTCTTTGTAGTTAAACTGTTTGTTCGTCACGGAATTTCTTAGAAGTATAGGTTTAATTTTTCACTGAAGTTGAAGATGTTTTAGCCGTTATTGTTTCAAATGGTTTTTCTGGTTGGTTCTTGCTGCCTCTCGGAACTGCACATGTTACTGAGGCTGTTCATTTTGTTATTCAGTCTTTTTCATTTTGCTGCTTCTGCTTTCATAATTTCTATTGCCTCGTCTTCAAATTGACTGACGCTTGTGTCTTCTCCAACCATCAGGTTCATTTTTTATTTCCAGTTTTGTAATTTGCAGTTCTAGAATTGCCGTTGATTCATTACTATAGTGTTCATCACCCAGCTGAGATTCCTGTCTTTTCATTACGTCTGTGAACATATTCATAGTAGTTACTTTAAAATCCTTGTCTCAGGATTTAGAGGATCTATTTCTTTCAGCTCTTCTTTCTCTTGACTAAGGAGTACATTTTCTTATTTCTTCATATGTTTAGTAATTTGTGCTTTTATACTGGATATTGGGATGTAATATTGTACAGACTAAATTTTGTTACCTTCTGAAGAGTTTTGATTTTTGTTCTAGCAGATAGGTTTGGTTGGCCGCAAAGTCTGAACTGCCTGCTTCTGATATAAAAGCAATAGTTGAGAGAGATTTTAGGACTTGGGGTTTTCAGACTTCCAAGTGCATGTTTTTGGCAGGCTGCATAGTCTCCCCATGTATGTAGTTGAGAAGCCAGTCGGGGATTTGGGCAGAGTTCATGCTCATATTTTGATTTCTTTTTTTCCCCCACGGCTTCTTCTTTACAGGATTTCCCCCCTTCTTTTTTCAGCCTCTCTGGCAGCCCTAGATCCATTCTCTGATCGTTTGTGTGAGTCAGTAAAATTGTGGTTTCCTGCATAAGGTCTAGTTGCCCTGCCTAGCTTAGCTCCCTTGGATATGGAGGCACATAAATGCATCTCATCCACTTTCCCTTCTTGCAAAGGTGGACTTTCCTTTCATTTGGTCCTTTTGGTTTCTCTCTACTATTTTCAAATGGTTGATTTTATGATATTTTGTTCAGAAGCTGTCATTTTTATCTGAAGGAAGGTTTGCCTAATTAAGACTTCTGTAGGCAGAACCTCTATTTTGTTTGTGTACTCTTTTGCTAATTGTATACAGTTTCCATTGAGAATTTATAATGTCTTTCAGAGTTTTGTACTCTTCTTTGTTAATGTTTTACTGGTTGGGGCTCCTGGGTAGCTCAGTCAGTTAAGCGTCTGACTTTAGCTCAGGTCATGATCTCACAGTTCGTGAGTTCGATTCCTGCATTGGACTCTGCTGACAGCTCAGAGCCTGGAGCCTGCTTCTGATTCTGTGTCTGCCTCTCTCTCTCTGCCACTCCTCTGCTTGTGCTCTCTCTCTCTCTCAAGAATAAATAAAACATTTTAAAAAAAGTTTTCCTGGTCATTCTTACTTATTTTGGTATATTTGTAGTAACTTTGAGCTTTTTATTGAGATTGCATCAGATAAGAAATTTGGCAGAATTGATGTCACTATGATGTTGTGTTCATTAATAGGAAGATACTTGGTATTCTCTTTGCTTAGTTTGCGTTTGTGTTCTTTAGTAATAATTAAAATGTTTCTTTGTGTAGCTTTGCCACATTTATACTTACATTTATTCCAGATGCTTCATGTATTTTGTTATAAATTGATTCTTTTAAAAAATACTTTTTCTTATATAAACAAGCAAGAATTTTACTAGCCAGAAGCAAATTTATTATTTTTAAGTAAACTTTCCAATTTTGGAGAGAGAGATTACAACAAACAGTAGAACTGAGGCTTGTATGAATATACCTTGTGAGGCAAGTTAGGAAGTGGCTGAGTTAGGCTTGGGATCTGGGTTGGCCTGCCTGTTGATTGATTGCATGTTCTGAACAAGGACCGGTGATCATTTTCTGATTTATTTCAAGCCTTGAATAAAAGCACAATTTAAGCTTTTCTCTCTTTTAGATTCTGGTTCTGTGTCAGTGTCAGAATTCCTTTAGTGAAATTGTCATTCTATTCTCATAAGAGCAGAATAGCCTCTCAATCTAATCTTTTGTTCATCATTCTCCTTGGATTATTTTCAAAGGCGTAAGCTGTATACTTTCCCTTCTGTGGTTTACATTCAGATTTCATTACACTCTAGAATGTAGGTGATTTTGTTATGATTTAAACTACATGGTGTTCTATGTTTTCAATAGATATTTGATAGATATAAGAACCATGTATGGTCATGGGTTTTATAGTCAGTACATCTTTGGGGAAAAAAAGATTTAAATTATTTTCTAGTTTCTTGACTTTTTCTGACTTTTCCTAAAAAACGTGAGAATGTGTAAAGTATCTTAAAAGGGTGGTGGGGAGTATCTAAAAATTTATTTGTAAAAGTTGTGGCCCCCAAGGCAGGGCCTGAAATGTGTCCTTTGCCCCTGGAGCCCTGCTGCATGGGGCGGGGTGTTTTTGGCCACAGGAAGACAGCACTTCTCACCATTGTCTTTTGAAATGTTGATTCACTTAGCTCATTAGCAGTGTGCACCTGGAGTTAATTGTTTGATTTTTATTTTCAACAATTGTTTTGAAACGATTCTTCCTCCTCTTTGGAAATTTTGATGATTTTGTAATATGAGAGAGATGGAGTTTGAGTTTTGATTCTGTAAAAGTACCACTTCTGACCTATTGACCAGTGAAGAGTTCCATTCCAGACTGCCTTTGAAGCTCTCCTTCCCCACCTCCCACAGATAAGAAGTTACTTTGAAATACATTGTGCTAGGGAAAATAGGGAAAAATTATCTCTGAGCTGCTGATGTTCTGGAAAGAGATGTGGAAGAAAAAGTTTGAGATCTTTCTGGCCTGTGTCTTTCAGGTGCATTGATTTTTTTTGAAAACTAGACACAGCAGATTTTTTATATTCATACTGCCGTTTAAGAATTTGGTACTTTGACATATCTTTAGTCCTCACAACAGGTTTTCAAAACTTTTAAGGTGGTATTATGCTCTATTAGAATAACGTCAAAATGCATTTCCTTCTCCTTTGTAGTAATAAGAGAGCAATAATAACTTCTGGTAAAACTGAATATGTGAGTTTCTCAGACAAATAATGTGAAAATATTAACTGTGAATATGTATCTAATTTAAGTGAAACTTTTCCTGTATTAAAAAGACCAGTTGACATCCATTTTTAGATAAGTTGTTAAACTAGATTGTAAAATAATGCACTGTTAGTAAGGCTAATGGCATAGGTATTAGACCTTTTGTTGTGAGTAGTGGAAATTGGAAAGGGCATTATAGGTATGATTTCATTAAGCTAGAGAGCATTGGTGTTCACATTTTTAAAACATAATCATAACTTATCTGGAGTCACATGTTCCATTTTATTGGCTTCCTTCATATAGAAAATATAGAAACCAGCACTAAAAGCCTGTGAAAAAGTGAAGCGATGTATATATTTTCTGGGTGAAGGAAGTATTCTGTACATTTCCCATGTTTTACATCATGGTATTTTGAATAACCATGCTTCCATGTTCACATCAATTTTTTGTTTTTCAATTTATGCACAGCACTTGCTCTGAAATTTGGGGACTGAGTACACCAAATACGATAGATCAGTGGGATACAGCAGGCCTTTACAGCTTCTCTGAACAAACCAGGTGAATATTCTGCCCTCTATGGAATCCTAGCAATCTTGGGGCGGGGGGGTTGTTTTGGAAGACCTGTAATGGGTTGCTCACTATCATTTTGCCTAGGATGTTTCCTTAATGTAAATAAGGCATGGCATTTAAAATACCTGCATGCCAGTATTAATGATATATATTAAATGTGTCAGCTGCTGTTTTGATCAATGAAATTCTAGTTTTGAATCTTCCTTAAATTACTGCATCCCCTAAAGAATAGGAACTTTGATAATAACTATATTCTCATTTGATTTTGAGATTAGATTATAATCTGTTGTTGGCCTAATATTCAAGTAGATACCTAACGAGTTTTTGCTAAATTTCTTGCTATCGTCTAAAACTCATCTTCTTTATACTAATAAGTACGTAGATATTTACCAAACCCCTTCTATCACAGTTTACGCGAGGCTAACTCATTTTTTATGTTCTCTTTTTTTAAAAGTCACCTTATTCTCTTTTTGAGCATATTGGTATTTGTCCATTTCATCTCATCATACTCATCACCATCTGCATATACGTGTGAGCTGTAGGAGTATACCTTGGTACTCAAAACAATCACAACTGGGTAATGAATTACATTGGTTTGAGTAAGTTACTTTACATCATTGTTGGTACTTAACCATTCTTCCCACTAGTTCCTTTTGTTGATAACTCAGTCACCTACAGTATTAATGCCCTTCAAAGCATCCCTAAATAAGAGTTTGATTTACTCAAGATAGAAGTTGACAAAAAGTTTTTTGAGCATACTCTTTGATCCTTTTTTAAAAAAATCAATTTCCTCCCGAGTGGTTAGCCATTCATTGACATCTGAGCCATTTATGTAGCATATTTATGAGAAACATCTGTAGTGCTGCTGCTTAATTTTATATTAGACCCATTAAATAGTACATTTTTCTTCCTTGTACTCACTAAAACTAACTAAATGTCTGTCATTCCTTTCTTTATGCTCTTGTTGTATTAATTTAGCCCAGTCAACTGCACCTACTTTTTTTTTTTTAAAGTTCCCACGTTTCTTTCCCCTTGCTTCTCGACAGGTCTCTGGATGGCCGCCTGCAAGTGTCTCATCGGAAAGGACTGCCGCATGTGATATACTGCCGATTGTGGCGCTGGCCTGACCTTCACAGTCACCATGAACTCAAAGCCATTGAAAACTGCGAATATGCTTTTAACCTTAAAAAGGATGAAGTATGTGTAAACCCTTACCACTACCAGAGAGTTGAGACACCAGGTAGAAAAATTAGATTCGTTTTCCTTGTTTTAAATTAAATACTTGAACTTAAGTAAAGTAGGCACTCCTATGTAATTGACCCTGGGAAATTTTGGTGCAGAATTCCAAGAAATTACCTGAAATTTAGTGTATTATTTGGTGATCATTAAAAATACTTTTTAAATGTTTCAAATATGGGAAAATAAACCTTTTGAGGGTAAGAGTTGTCAGTTTCTTGGGCTAGCATACTATTTGACCTCAAAATTACATATCCAAGAAATTCTTTTTTTTTTTTTTTGTAATGTAATATTTATTTTTGAGAGATTGTGTGTGCATCAGCGTGAGTAGGGAAGGGGCAGAGAGAGAGAGAGGGAGACAACAGAATCTGAAGAGGGCTCTAGTCTCTGAGCTGTCAGCACAGAGCCAACGCAGGGCTCAAACTCACGAACTACGAGATCATTACCTGAGCTGAAGTCAGATGCTTAACTGACTGCACCACCCAGACACCCCTATTCAGGAAATTCTAATCCCCAGATTCACAGTTTGGTTGGAACTAAACTGGTACACCTCTTTACACGTCTGCTGCCTGAGCTGTTTTCAGTCATTTTGTTCTTTTGGTATTTTTTTGAAGTACTTTAATTGCATCGTCTGTATCTAAGCACATTAGTGAAATCCGTAGCAAGACTTTTAGTTTACTTAGCTGTGTACTTGAAAATGTTTAAAAGGATATATAGCTCCTCGTTCCAGAAATGGTCTAAATCTGACTTCACAGATCTTTCCACAACTTTCTCCAACGGGGATATATGAACTCTTACGGTGATATAATATTACCGGAATATCCTTGTTCCTCAGAGTATGAGATAAATTGAAACATGGACATTTAGATTCTGGACCACATGGCAAATTAAAACCAATCAGATTTGTCAGTTTCTCAAGAACTAGTATAATGCCAAATTGATGTACCCTAAATTCTAAAAACTAAGCAGACTAATTCCTTTTTTATGTGTGTGAAATTTTTTCATAAAGGTCTGGTCTGTCGTGCTTCCCTGGTGCCCATCCCGTACCCTTTGCCATTAACTCGGGTTCCTTTTCCTCTTTCAGTTTTGCCTCCGGTGTTAGTGCCGCGGCACACTGAGATCCTGACCGAGCTGCCTCCTCTGGAAGATTACACCCACTCCATTCCAGAAAACACTAATTTCCCAGCGGGGATTGAGCCACAGAGTAATTACATCCCAGGTACGTTCACCTTCTGCATCCCCTAAAAATCGGGATAGATAACAAATTTTGTTCAAACATTCAAGTATTATTAAATTGTGATTTGACTTTAAAAAAATGCTTTTGGGTTTTGAATAGAAACATCTACTTTGTTGGTTGATTATTTTGTGAAATGTATGAGCCTCATACTTTAAACACTTTTGTGTGGAGAAAAGTTTTACTTTATATTTCATTTTCTTTTGCAGTGGCTTTAATCAAAGTACTGTGAGAAGCAGAAAAGAAAAGATCTTAGTAAGTTTGTCTTAGTTGTTGAAGCTAAGAGAGATGCAGAATGTAAGCAAAATAACTGGTTCAGGAAAAAGGTATACCTGAAGCAGGTGTGACTGCAAATCACCCAAATAATCATTTTTATAGAGTTTGCTATTGTTCAAGAGAAATGTAATATGCCTTACAGGAGATACGATATTTGAGTTCCTACAGATGTAGCTACACTGCTGTACTACTGAAAATCATAAATCCTCTAATTTCTTTTTCATCTTGGCCTCAGTCACCTCTGCTGAGAAATGAATGAATTTAACTACATGGTCCTCAAATCCAGCTCAAATTACTGTATTATGTGATGTAGTAATACTCCACGATGCGTTTTTAGTTTTCACTGTTTTTAGGAGAGCTAGTATTTTCTAGCTTTTCTTACTTTCTTACTCTGTGTTTCCCATTTTTGTTTATTGCGGTTCCCCCCACCCCCCAGCAGAACTGAAAGGTACAATATTAGAATGAGGGTGGAGCTATACATCGGATATTTTAGTGTCTCACATTTTTTTTCTTCTTGTATAACATGTCTCCATTCCACTCTCATTTTGGACATCCAGCAGGAAATACATAAGGAACCTAGTTTCGGGTATATTTAAAAAAAGATTTCTTTAATATGTCTCATGGAATAATACTTCTTCATTGACAATTTTTAAAACATTAAAAAAGATTTTTTAAAAGTAGCTAATTTTAAAGGTAGAAAGTGTTTCCTGATTGTTTTAATGTGCATAATTTCTTTACGATTCTTTTGTTCCAAAGGAGGGTTTAAGACTGCTTTTTAGGTTGCTAGGAAACACACTTTTTGAGAAGTTAGGAGGGAAGGGCCTAGGGTGGGGTTGGGGGGAATGTGAAGACCAGCAGGGAAGGCAGGGATGAAACAGGTCACTTGCTAAGGAAAGACTTGGCTGGAAGTGGTTATGTGTGTGGAGAGTGGGGGGCGCATTTTAAGTCTTTGATGTAGGAATTCCTATTATTCAACAATACTAGGAAACCGGGACGTAAGCATACAGTCTTGTAAGACACCTACCCAGTAATTATTTGGAAGGCTGATAATCAAAATGGTTAGTGGTTTTTACTTGTGGAGATGCTTGGGTTTATTTTCCTTTCTTTCTTTGTTTAGATTGGTTTATTTTACAAAGCAGAAAATCAAAAGTGAATCACACCTATTTGCTTTTCTGAACAATGGGGCTTTACACAGCTCCAACTGACAGTGAAAGCTAAGGGTTCACATTTTGTTCCACTTCAAAGGAAATTTTAGTATTTTCTCCAAAATGGTAATAGCTTTGTTATTTATTATTTTATAGATAATAATGGAGAAAAGTAAAACAGGATAAGGTATTTAAAAGTTCAGTATTTCTTCCTGTTTAGACCTTTGAGACATAGACAGTTAAACTGGCAAAGCTTAAGTCTGTTTACTTTTATTAGCTTTAACCTTTAAGATAGTGCATATTGATGTCCATTATTCTTATTTTTGTGTTCTTTATTGCTTGAGTATTTGAAGATACTTTATTCTGAGAATTTCATCAATAGCACTTTTAGGGTATTGACACTTAATGAAGAGTTGAAACTTCAGTTCAAATTTACAGTTAGCTTGTTGAAGGGAGAGTGTAAAGGGTTAAACAAAGGAGCCCTTTAACCCACATTCTCTCCCTCTCCATTTTGATAATTACGTTATCCTGAATTGCTTATAACTATCCAGCCATGTAAATGTTGAACTGTTGATAGTCACTTAAACTTAGTTGGCCTCCTTAAAGTTATATTTGGTAAAATTATATAAATGTATTTATTTCATACAAAGCTTATTCAGCTCTTCAGATGCCTCCTGAATGTAAACATTTTGTTCATAAAGCATCTTGGAAATGACACATTAGAATCGTATTTTCTTATTTTCAGGGAGTATTTTACCTCAGGTTTGTGCAGTAGTCTCCACTGCTTGGATTTAAATTTCTGCTTCAGACACTCAGGATTTACTGGTTAGAAATTCCTGGAGAAATATACCTTTTAGTTGTAATTCAAGCTAGATCAGTCCTGAACCATGTTACTGTATCTTGCCCCATTGAACCCAATGTGAAGCCCATTATTACTTTGTAATCTGAAATTTCATGTGTGTGGTATGTTGTGTGTTACATCCTTTAATCAGCTCTTATGTATACCCATCCATGATGGCCACTAGTTTAAAAAAAAAAAATTGTAGGTACTAATGTCTTTGAAGCATGCTGATTCAGTACCCAGGTGTCTTTGAAGTTCTGTTTTTGGCTCTTGCCCCAGAAAATATCCATATGGGAATGAGCCAGATATGTAAATAATAGCTGAGAAAATATGCCTCAAGAGCTTGATCGTATTACAAGTAGGCATTAAGGATTCACCTATAAAATTTGGATCAAAACCTGAATTTTCAGCCCTTAGTACCAAATAATAGCCTTTCATAATCATGTTATATAATATTTGTATGTATTATTCAGAGTGACTCTTCGGTTATCTTTGGTAGCAGGACAAAGGTGGTGAGATGAGATTGCAACTGTGCTTGATTTGTTCTGAACTTTTGTAGAAACGCCACCTCCTGGATATATCAGTGAGGATGGAGAAACAAGTGATCAACAGTTGAACCAAAGTATGGATACAGGTAAAACTTACCTTTCAAAATTCCTCAACAGCGAGATAATACATTTTTGCCTTATTTGGAATCCACAAGAATTATTTATAACTTTTTTTTAATGTTTGTTTATTTTTGAGAGAGAGAGAATGAGTAGGGGAGGGGCAGAGACAGGGGGAGAGAGAATCTGAAGTAGGCTTCAGACTCTGAGCTGTCAGCACAGAGACTGATGCGGAGTTTGAACTCACGAACAGTGAGATCCTGACCTGAGCCAAAGTTGGAGACTTAGCCAACTGAGCCCCCCAGGCACCCCTAATTTATAACTCTTAAATTTAGAGAAGTTGGGATATGCATCCAAAAATGAATCTTCTATTTTGATATAATTGTATTTGAACCATTGAAGGGAGAGCCCTGTTGTCAATGAAAAATTAACACATGTTGTGCAGAATAATTGTTACAGGTTAGATTAAATGAAAATTTGAGAGGACTAAACTACTTTCCTTTTTAAGTATTCTGTACTTCTGTTTAAAGTTTTAGTTACCCAGTGAAAAAAATGTGTTTGTGGTGAAAAGCCATAATGAACCCAGTAACAGATTTTCTGAGGAATTTGCAGGTGAGGGATGAGGATCAGCTTTTCAGTGCTTTTTTTTTAATGTTTATTTATTTTTGAGACGGGAAGAGAGAGAGAGAGCATGAGTGGGGGAGGGGCAGAGTGAGGGAGACACAGAATCCAAAGAGGCTCCAGGCTCTGAGCTTTCAGCACAAAGCCTGACATGGGGCTTGTGCTCACGAACCCAACCGGGAGATCATGACCAGAGCCGAAGTCAGATGCTTAACTGATTGAGCCACCCAGGCACCCCATCGTACTCCTTTAACTTAAGAGTGAGTTCTGCATGATAGTAAATGGTTTACACAAAATACCTTGTACCTGAGCAGATTCAATGAATTCCTAATTTTTAGCTATCCACTCCAGATACAGTGGAGAAAAAGTTTTAGTGTGTAATAAATGTTATGTGTCAAAGCCTTAAAACAGTTCTTCTGTAATAAAATGTATAAGCCATCAGAACGAATTAGGTTGCAGGTGAAGTAGTTGTGTTGACATGGTGATTGTCTGGTGTCCTCTGTTTCTCCCTGTGTGCCATCTTAACGATTGGATGCTTTAGTATCACAGCCTGTCAAATTACGCCATCAGCTTTTCTACACAGTTTATACTAAAGCATTCTGTAGTTATGATAATCTAAGTTATTTTTAAACAAATTAGCATTGGCGGGAGTGGGGGCCTGGGGCCTGGCTTTCACAATAATTCTGTTGTTTAAATCTTTCCATTATTTAGACTCCCAGATAAAGAAGCTTCTGCTATAGCAGATTATACTTGTAACTGTTCAGAGTAGTAGATAACCAAGAAATGCAGATAATGTAATGATCACTGGGAATAACAGTACATCTTAATGCACATACCTTGCTGCAAATGATATTTGGCTTTCCAAATACATCTTCCTAATACGCCTGTATGCCAAAGATCTGTATTCTTGAACCAGTCGTGTTCCTTTTTGCCCCATCATGGACAACTGCCACTCTGACATTTAAAAATGAATGCCAGGAAAAGATGCTCAACATTATTAGTCATCAGGGAAATGCAAATCAAAACCACAGTACCATACCGCTTCACCCCACTGCTTTGGCTATACTCATAAAAAGATGACGGCACGGACAAGTTGGAGTCTTCATTTGTTGCAGGTGGGAATGTAAAGTGGTTCAGTTGCTTTGGAAAAGTTTGTTGTTTTTTAAAAAGTTAAACATAGAGTAACAGTATGACCCAGCAATTTCACTCCTCGATGTGTAACCAAGAAAATTGAAGACACGTCCACACTAAACTTGTACACCAACGTTCACTTAAGTATTATCCATAGTAGTCCAAAAATGGAGGCAGCCCAATTGTCCGTCAAATGATGAATGGATAAATTAAATGAGGTATGTCTATGTGATGAAATATTATTCAACCATATAAAAGAATGACGTACTGATACGTGGTACAACAAAGATGAACCTTGAAACATTATATTGAGAGAAGCGACACACAGAAGGCCACAAGGATTCCAGTGAGTGCACAGATCTCTATTTGATCATAAGGCTGACACAGGGGAGGAGCAATGAGGTGGAGATGATCATTGGTTATGATAAAGGTCAAATTTGAGAAGGGGAGAATATGCGGAATCAACTACAGTGGATTCCGTGTTTTGGGGTCTTGCTTTGAACCTAAGCTAATATTTCTAATCCCGTTTCCGTGGGGAAATGTTGCCTTTTCCAAATGATACATGTCAGTTACTTCCTGTAATGACAGTGTGCATATTTGATTCATGAGGTGCTAAAAGTTGGTTTAACTACCAGGCTCCTACCCGCTATCTACTCCTCTCTCAGTGCTTGTAGTGAGTTCTGACTGGAGCAGGACCCCCATTTAGAGCAAAACTGAACCCTCTTTAAACTCTGGTTTTTTAGAATTGTGAGAGTTTTCTAGATACTTAATAGATTTCTAACTTACTTCTATTACGGTCCAAAATAACATGTATGATTTCAATCTTTAGAAATTTACTAACAACTGTTTTATGCCACAGTGTGGCTTCTTTGTGTAGATAAGAGTTCCATGTATAGTTGCAATGAATGTCTGTTCTGCACATGTCATGTTCTCTACATCACTTAGGGTATGCGTGATGGTGGTGTTTAGCTCTTCCTAATCCTCTTTCATTTTTTCCTGCTTGTACTGTCAGTCATGGAGAGGAGTGTTAATGTCTCCGACTTGGATTTTGGATTTGTCCTTCTCTTCCTTTATGCCTGTCTGTTTTTGCTTCATGTATTTTGAATCCCAGTCATTGCCAGGTACACATTTAGAATTATTATGTCCTCCTGATGAATTTGACCCTTGTTATAAAATGTGTCTCCTTTTAACATCACCATTTCTTATTCAGTGGTTGTATGGTCAGCTTTTCATCCTTTGGTTTGTATCTTTATGTTTAAAATGTGTCTCTTCTGGACAGCATTGTCTTTCCTACTCTATCAGTCTTTTTTTTTTAATTGGAATATTTAGTCTCTCTTTATTTCATGTAATTATTCCTATCATTGGGTCTGGATTACCAGTTTGCTGTTTCTTTTCTCTTTGTCCCATCCCTGTTTTTTGTTCCTCTATGTATAATTTGCCTGCCTTCTTTCACAGTCATCAAATATGTTTGTTTGAATCCATTCTGTTCACTCTCTTGACTTTTTAACAGCACTGCTTAGTAGTATTCTCAGAGTGTTCTAGTGATTACGATGTATATCCCAGTGTGATTACCTTCTCCTTAGATTGCTAAGTTGTGACATTTTACAGTTTCATGCGCAGCGTAAGCATTTTACAGCACTAATTCCATTCGCCAAACTCTGTTATTTGTGCTTCTATTGTCCTTTATTTTACTCCTATGTGTGTATAAACCCTGAAGTGTGTTATTTTTCCTTTAGACTTCGAGGTGGTGCTGGTGGTTTCTTTAAAGGGTTAAAAAATAACCTTTTGTGTTTACCTACATATTTACCATCTCTGCCCTTCCTTCCATCCCCTGGACATTTGTCCAGTCGTTTTGGCGCCATTTGTTGAAGAGATGTTTCTTTCTCTGTTGATTGACCTTGGCTTCTTTGTTGAAATTCAAATGATGTATAACAGGGCCTAACTTTTGGTTTGCTTTAAGCCAGTTCAGTGAATTCATTTCAGATTATCTATTTTTCAGTTTTACAGTTTCCAGTTTAAAGTCTATATCTGGTAATTCCAGTATTTGCTTCACATGTAGATCTGCTTCTGTTGACTTTTATCTTTGCATGAAGGGTCAGTTTTTCCTGCTACCTTGTATACCTCATGTTGGTTTTTAATTGGTCGCTGAAATAATGCTAGAGAGCCCTACCGATCGTATTCTCCTTGGAAAGCCTTCCGCTTTTCTCTCTGGTTGCCAAGTTAAGGAGCTGATCTTTTCCACACGATTAGGAGTTGAGTTGGATGGATGATGATTTGATGTTTTAATTAATGTCACATCACCACAAGCTTGAAGGTGGGGGCAGCCTCCTCCCTCAGCAGGTTTTCGGATAGGAGTGTGGCAAGGCTGCAGGGTCTCTCGCTGCTTTCCAGCCCTGCCCCGAACCCCTCGTGCTCCCCCGTACTCTGCTAACGGCCTGTGGGTTAGAATTGAGTTGGGAAGAGGACTACGTCCATGCTTGGGCTTTCAGACTCCACTTACCCATGCGTGGCCATTAAAATGTTTGTTGGTTTTTCTTTCGGCAAGCCCAGTCCTATGCATGTCTGTGTCCTGACTTGGTGGATGCTCTCAGCCATGAAAATGGTTCCTGCTCTCTGCTTACATAGGAAGACCTCATCCCCCTCTGCAAACTAGTGCACTTAAACTTCATAAACCAATCTCCAGCTTTTTGGTAACTCTAAAGGAAAATAGAATTTTGTGTGTGTTTCCAGTATTTTCTCACGGTTATTTTAGGAGTCAGGGTTTTCCTCCATCTTCTGTGTTCTAATTATAAGGGAAACCATGTTAGAAGTTATTAATAAAAACAAAAGCATCTTTATTCTCATCAACAGAATTTATGTTTGTTGAAAATTTAAAAATGCATAGAACATAATTTTTTGAGCTGGAATTGACAGATTACATGTCTTTTTTTTTCCTTTTTGCTTTAATATTTCAACCATTCTATGTCAAATGGAGAATATTTTACAGCTGAAATTATGCTGCAACATTTTGAATTCTATAAGTGGGTGTTCATTATAAAAAGTTAAAGAGCGGTTAAAAAAATAAGACATTCCATGTAATTTACATCATCTAGCAGTAATTATACTCTTAATTTTAAAAGGTTCAGTGTTTACCAAGAATAAAAATGAAAACAACATTGCAGTGAACATCATAGAAAAAGAGCTAGAAAGTGGCAGAAAAACGCACCTAGGATTCAGATTCTAGATACCTCATTCTTGACTACTGCACTGGACTTGTTTTGGCTGCTTTCATGACATGAGGAGAAATGAGATTCACTGCTGTGGGAGGGCTTGCTTGGTAATGAGGTAGGGCTAAGGTTGAAGGAGTACCCCATGATTCCCAGTTTCCCGAAGGGTTTGTGGAAGAGATTGGTCTGGATTCAGTAAATTAGGTTGTTTTTTTCAAAGCTTGCTTTTTAAGCATGTTTGGTGTAAAAACAAGAGTAGATAATTTCGGTTCTTCAGGGTTCTACTGTAATAGAAGAGCAAAGGCATTCAGGTGAAATCCCCGTAAGACCTCTTTAACTGTCCTTTTGTATGTGCCTTTTGAAAATAATTCTATTTTTATTGTTTCATGTGAGATCTGTTCATTTATGGTTGGCTAACATACTCAAAATTAGTACTATGTTTTTAGCCATTAATTTTGCTCAAGCAATCTAAACTAACACTTCTCAAAAAAATTATAAATCCTAAACATATAATTCATCTCATACCAAATGAATTCCATTTGGAGCAAACATTTAAATGTTAAAAATGAAACCCTATAATTATATTTTAGTACATGACAATGAGGAATTTTTTAAATAATCTGAACAAGTAATATGCAAGGTTTAAAACCATCAGAAAAAATATCAACCAATTTAAATAAATAAAATTTAAAATGTTACCGCCACACACCTGTGAGAATGGCCAAAATCCAAATACTGGTGACACCAAATGCCGAACGGAGAGGATGCGGAGCGTCAGGAATTCTCGTTCATGGCTGGTGGGAATGCAGAACGGTACTGCCCCTTTGGAAGACACATTTTGGCCACTTCTTCCAAAACTAAACATACTCTTACCATATGATCCAGCAGTCACACTCAGTGGTGTTTCCCAAAAGAGTTGAAAGTGGATGGACACACAGAAAGATGCATATGGACACACAGAAAGATGCATATGGACGTGGATAGTAGGTTTATTCATAATTGCCGGAACGTGGAAACAACTAAGATGTTCTTCAGTAGGTGAATGGATAAATAAACTGTGATATATCCAGAGAATGGAGTATTACACAGCACTAAAAAGCTATGAACTACCAAGTCACAAAAAGACATAGAGGAACCTTAAATGCACAATGCAAGTGAAAGAAGCCAAACTATAAAAGGCCACATACTTTATGATTGCAACTATGTGACATTCTGGAAAAGGGAAAACTGTAAAAACCAAACAATATGTGATATCCCAGGGGTTGGAGGCGAAGAAGAGGTGAATAGACAGAGCACAGGGGAGTTTTATTTTTGATGAGACTACATGGTGAATATATGTTGTATGCCTGTCAGAACCCATAGAATGGCCCAAGAATGAACCCTAGTTAGTGTAAACTGTGGGCTTTGACTCCCTCTCTCTCTGAACCTCCCCTGTTCACAGTGTCTCTCTCTCTCTCAGAAATAAATAAAATATTAAAAAATAAAAGTGGGGGCGCCTGGGTGGTTCAGTCGGTTGAGCGTTGACTTTGGCTCTGGTCATGATCTCACGGTTCGTGGATTTGAGCCCCGCGTTGGGCTCTGTGCTGACAGCTAGCTCAGAGCCTGGAGCCTGTTTCAGATTCTGTATCTACCTCTCTCTGACCCTCCCCTGGTCACGCTGTGTTTCTCTCAGAAATAAATAAAACATTAAAAAAATTTTTTTTAATAAACTGTGGGCTTTAGGTGATGTGTTGATGTGTTGGTGTCCTTGATTAGCAGCAAGTGGACCATCGTGGTGCTAGGTGCTCGCTGCAGAGGAGGTCGTTTGTGTATGTGTGTATGGGTATGTGGGAGTTCTTTGTACTTTCATTGTACTCACTTTTGCTGTGAACCTAAACCTGCTCTAAAAAGAAATGTCTGATTTTAAAACATTAATGTCACCTTGAAAGCTATGTCAAAAGAAACGAAAAACTCGGGTGAAATAGTTGCGAATGAATGACCAGTCTTAATAACCAATTTCAAATTTTAATTTTTTTAAAGTTTATTTATTTTGAGAGAGAGAGAGCACACCTGCGGGGGCTGGGGGAGGTGTAGAGACTGGGGAGAAAGAATTGCAAACAGGCTCCTTGCTGTCACTGCAGAACCCAGTGGTGGGGCTTGATCTCACAAACTGTGAGATTATGATCTGAACCAAAATCAAGAGTCAGATGGTTAAACCAACTGAGCCACCCAAATGCCCGATTTTGAAATTTAAAACTGCTTACGAATCAAGAAGTAAAAGATAGTAGGTAATAGAAAAATGGACAGAAGTACACAAATGTGCCATTTATAACAAAAAATAAAATATAGAGCAGCCTCTCTAACCCTATAAAATAGGCAGCTGTCAGAAGATGGTGACACAGTGTGAAGATACACTAGCTTGTAAGTTGTGGGACCAGTCATTTTGGGAGGTACTCTGACACTTATAAGAATGTAATATACATTCTTTTTGATCTAAAATTTCCTTATTGGAAAAGGTATCCTGCAACCATAGGCAAACTTGTATGCAGAGATACACAAGGATTCTTCTAGATGCTTCAGCATCTGGAAACCAGTGTCTGAACACTGAAGATACTCATTACTTCTCATTACTGGAAGTCGCAGACTTGTTGCGGTGTGCATATATGAGTATTTGGTTAATTATCAGTTAATATGCCTCTTTAAAAAAGTTTCTAAATTGTTAGCTTATTTTAACTCTTTAAAATTTTAGGAGTCATTATAATGAACCATTCTTTCTAAATCTGTTCACTTTTTATAAGTGACAGACAGGTATTTAATAGAGGAATCTATAGTTGAAAGATATGAATAATTGGGCAGTTGCTTCCATTTCTCATGGTAGCTTTGTTTATTTTATACCAGCTTCAGGAAATGGTGAGTTCTAGTTCATTGTTCTAAATATATTTTGACCTTTCTTAGTTGGACCTGTTGTGACTTGCCAACAGAGTTTTCAAACCGAAGTACAAAAAAAGAACTCAAGAACTTGATTTTTTTCAGGAAGATTGCTCTGCCTTCAAAAAATTAATTATCACCTGTTTTCTAGTTTTTGACTCCTCTGTTGTGTGGGGGTTGCCGTCTCACCTGTACTGCCTGGTACTTTGTCGAGGTTAGAATGGTGTGGGGGAGGGGAGGTCTGCGCAGGGCTGGGGTCTGACCTCTCTTATTCTGCATCTGCTCTGTTGCTGTGTTATTTGAAGTGTGGGGTCTGTGGGTCGTGCTTTTCAACATAACTTTCCCAAAACATGTATAGAAGATGATCAGAAAACAAAACGTATTCTGTAATTGTAATTATGTAGCAACGTTACAACAAGTGTGCTCTCAAATGCAATTGCATGGAATTGAGTGAAGTAGTCTCTGAATAACTGTTTTTTTCTTCTGTGTTTGTGTATTTTATGTAGTTGTGCCCCCTCTCCTTATTTTCTTGATTAGGTTTAACCTGTTTACATAAAACTGGAAGAAATGGATAATTGCTAAGAAAATATAACTTACCAAAACTGACTCACAGAAATAGAGCTATCTTAACAGTGAAGTTTCATAGAAGAAAAAGAGAAATGTCTTAGGGTAAACCCTAGAAAATTGTTAGCTACAAATAGTTTTACACAGGAATTCTATCAAACTACTAAAAATGCTTTATTACAACACTATGTAAATGTAAACTGTTCCAGAGCTTAAAAAAGACACAAAGCTTCTAGATTGTCTTCATGAGGCAGTGTAACATTGCACTTAGAACGTAAATCTGCAGACCAGTATTGTTTGAGATTATTGATGCAAAATGCTAAATAAGGAATTTTATCTTTCACCCCCAAGTCAACGCCCTGCGTAATGGGTAAATACTAGAAGTATTCCCTTAAGGTTAAGAGTAAGTCAGGACTATCCAACTCTCAAAACTGTTTTATCAAAGTGGGACACCCCCCAAAATGATTCATAAATTAAAACACATGAAAGTTTTTTTTTAAATTCTGCTTAATCAAAATTATGAAGAGTCGTAAGACAGATGACCAAATATTTGTAACCTGCATCATAAAAGGACTGATATCCCTAGTACATAAAGAGCCTTCTGTAAATCAGCGAGAGTGATCAGCACCACTGTAGAAACGTGAGCAAAAGAATAGACTGTTCACAGAAAGGAATACAGTGTAAAAAAGTTTAATAAAGCTGTTCCATGTCTTTATAAGAGAAATGCAAATTAGAAGTATACTTGTTAAGGGGTGCTTGGGTGGCTCAGGCAGTTAAGTGTCCTGACTTTGGTTCAGGTCATGATTTCACGGCATGAGTTTAAGCCCCGCATAGAGCCTGGAGCCTGCTTCTGATTCTCTCTCTCTCTCTCTCTCTCTCTCTCTCTCTTTCTCTCTCTCTCTCTCTCTCTGTCCCTCCCCTACTCGCACCCTGTCTCTCTCTCAAAAATAAACATAAGAAAAAAAATTTTTTTAAACTAGTTAAAACCCTGTTTTCACCTGTCAGTCGTAACACATAAGAATCCTCTCACTGTGTTGCCACTGGGAATGTAAACTGGTACAGTCTATATAGATGACAGTTTTGGCAAAATTGTGGATGTATAACCTTTGACCTGGAGGTTTCTCTTTTAAGAGAATGGTATGATTGAAAGTATGCAAAATGTACAAGGTCAGTCATTGTAATCTTGGTTCATAAAGCAAAAGATTGAAAATAGTCTTGAGTATCCATCAATACAGGATCATAATACACCATAACGTAAGGTTATGCAGCTTATATATATTTAGAGAGAGAGAGAAAGAAGGAGGAAGGGAGAGTGATAAATAAGGAAACATCAACATCCTTGGTAGAGTACAGTAGTATAAAAGCAAAGTTCAGAACTGTTACCATCTGTAGATAAAAGTCATGGTGGAAGGGCACAGAACTGTATACATTTGTTTGTGCGGTTCATAGACTGTTTCTGGAAAGGTGCACAAAGAACTAGGAACATTGAATGCCTTTGGGAAGGTGAACTGGGTGGCTAGAAGCTATGACTGTTCATCCTCTTGTATGTTTTATATATTGAAGCCTCTAAAATCGAATACACATATAACAATTGCATATTTTGAATTGTTAGGATGTAAATTATCTGTATTATTTGTGATAATTACAACCAGATATAATCAATTTTATAATTATTTGGCCAGGACTTCTGGAAGTACTTGCATATCTGTTATAAAATTGAATCCTTTTGTTTCAGGATCTCCGGCAGAACTATCTCCTACTACTCTTTCCCCTGTTAATCATAGTTTGGGTAAGTGGCAAATACTTCCTCCCTCACCATTTTCTACTATATCTGCTAATTAAATGTCTTCTCTGATCATTATTTTTCATATACATGAGAAACAGATATCAATGAATAATCAAATGATTGTTCAAATTCATGCTTTTTAAAAATGATAATTTGCCTTAATACTATTAAAACTGTTTCCTACTGTCACACTGAGTATAGAAACGGAATACATCTTTCTATCCATGGAAATCATATTCTTTATGGAAAGTTTTATGACATTATGGCTAGATTTATATGGGGTTTATTTTATGATATTTTGTAATAGCAATTACTAATATAAATGGTGTATATCTATTTATTTGTCTGTACACATACACACACACACACCCCACAAATGTGCATGGGATATGGGAGATTGTGTGTGTGTGTGTGTACATTGTGCAGTTTATTCTTGGCCTTCATTTTACCTCAGTATTTCCCAATTTCTCTTCAGCTTCTGCACTAGGAATATATTCTACAAAATTTTCATGATATTCCTTGTGTCTTTTAATCGAAATTATAGAAGTTAAATTCATGTGGTCCTAGTTTTCCCATGAAATATGTAGATTCTTTTGATTCTATATTCTGTTTCTACTTACATGCTTTTTGTGTTTTATTACTTTCTGTTTCTTGTATATGCGTGGGTTTTCTATTTTTGTAACTAGGGTAACTCACCGAGAATCTCATGTTAAAATAGACAATGTCAAAAATATGTCGTATTTTGTATTCTGTGATTATGATAGAATTTTTCTTCTTGTGGCTTTTGACTCAGTCCTTGCTCCAGCTTTATTCCACTTTATCCTACCAAAAATTAGTTTTATTATGTAAGTTGATTCACTTTACCCGTGATGGTTTTTACATTTGAACAGGAACTAGGATAAAACTACTGGTAGAACATGACCCACCAGAAAGTCTAAAAAAGATGTTTAAAGATTAGATGACCTCATGAGATGGGGGAAATTTGAAAAATTGAAAGTCTGGTATGATCTAATGGAGACTGGAGTCTGTGGTGTAGACGTTAAGTCTGCTTCCCGAGCTGCAGCCCATGTAGGCTGCCATCGAGCATGTGCAGATATCTGATGATATTCAGTCTTTTCTTGGCTTGAACTGTTCACACAACATTTCTTGCTTTTATGGGTTTGGTTTTTTTCCCCAGATTTGCAGCCAGTTACTTACTCAGAGCCTGCATTTTGGTGTTCAATAGCATATTATGAATTAAACCAGAGGGTTGGAGAGACCTTCCATGCATCACAGCCCTCACTCACTGTAGACGGTTTCACAGATCCATCAAATTCAGAGAGGTTCTGCCTAGGGTTGCTCTCCAACGTCAACCGAAATGCCACCGTAGAAATGACAAGAAGACATATAGGTATGTGTTTTTACCTTGCGTGAAGAACCAATGCCGTATACTCATAATGTGAGCATCACGCGGTTTACCACATCTAAAGGTCGTGTGCAGAAACGCCTGCCTTGTCTCTTGTCAGTTTGAGTGCACAGCTTTGCTGCTTTCATAGATTCGCTTCTCTCATAGATCTGCAAACTCTTACCTTTGGCTCCTCTTTACTGGGCACTCTTGATTCCAGGACGTCCTTCAATAAATATGTGTTAAAATTACTTTGCTGCACCTCCCACCAGTCAGAAAATTGTCATGTTCCGATTTCAGAATTATCATTTTAACAAACCGTGACTTTTTCAGTTTGTGGATGTCTCCTAGTATTTCCCTCTTCGGGGAATAATATATTAAATAATTGAATCTGCTCACCATTAATCTGAAGCAAGATCATTTTATTATAAAAATTTTTTTAATGCTTATTTTTGAGAGAGTGCGAGTGGGAGGACGGAGAGGTAGGGAGAGAGGGAGACACAGAAACCAAAGCAGACTCCAGGCTCTGAGCTGTCAGCACAGATCCCGACGCGGGGCTCGAACCTGTGAACTGCAGGATCATGACCTGGCTGAAGTCAGACACTAACCAACTAAGCCATCCAGGACCCCCTGAAGCAAGATATTTTGAACAAGAACTACTATTTAGTACATAGTTCAAAAAATAATTCAGAGGATTTCAAAATTAGGTAGTCCCAGACACCCTTTCAGAAAGTTTGTGAGGTCAAACTCTTTTCATAATGGTACCGAGATGCTGTTTGCCTTTTTTTTTTTCACTCTCATTCACTCATGAATGTACAGTGAAATATACCAGAAGCAACAAGGCATATGATTTTGCAAGAGATTACATGTAGAATCTGATGAGAATCCAACTCTCTTAAGCCAGACATTAGAGAGTTTTACAAAAATGTAAAACATTGCTATTCTTACTGATTTGGGGCGGGGGGGGAGAGACGGAGGGAAGTAGTTATTTTTCATAAACATGTTACTTATGTCAGTATGTAATAGATTTATTAGAGCTTTGAGCAAATTAATAGGTTTTTTTTGAGTTGCAGTTTTAATATATAATGTGCTAAATTTCTGTGGATGCAATTCACATAAACAACTGAGTCTCCGGTAGTTTTTTTGGCAGTGAGGTAGAAAAAGTTTGACTAATATACCTGAACACAGTTCTCATTTCCATAAAGTAACCTCTTTTAACAATAGTTTGCTTCTGTTTCTAATGAATTAACCATCACCTCTTGTGAGAAAGAATGCTGGTCACTGAAGAACGAATATCATTCTGCAGACGTGCTGTAGCTGAAGGGATCTGTTAACATTGCTTTGTGTGGAATTTCTCAAATCTTGCTTGATGTATAAATTTTGTATAATCTTAGGTGTCTGGTGGGTAAGGAAGGCTTCCGAATACCCACCCTACCTTAACTAAAATAATTCTGGTTTTAACTGGGGTTCTACACAAAAATTTAACAGGTTTCCTCTACCATGTTTCCTTCTCTACCTAATTTTAGATTGCTGAAATTATTGGATCTTCTTTTTACTTTCAATTTCTAACTTATTGGGTGGTTTTGATGAGAGACTATAGCTTGGAAAATCTCTGCTTTTTGGACTTAATCTTTTCCTCATGGTCAAGTATATGTTTGGTTGTGTTACAGATATTCTGTGGTCACAGAGCAGGACATCAGGTTCTGTGTTTATGTATTAAATGTTTCATTAGTTTTCATTTGCTGTGTAACCTGTTACCACACACCTTCCAGCCTGAAACAACACGGATTTATGATCTCACAGTGTCTGCAGGTCAGGAGTCCAGGCATGGGTTAGGCGTCTCCATCTCACAAGAGGAAATTGTGCCATTGACTTTGTTGTGCCCTCCTCTGGAGCTTGGGGGCCTCTGCTGAGCTCACAGGATTGTGACAGGGTTCACTTCCTTGAAGTTGTAGCACTGAGGTCCTCATTTCCCACAGACTGGCAGCTCGAGGTTGGTCTCAGCAAGTGGAGGCCACCTGCATTCCTTGCCACATGGACCCTCCATCTTCATGGTCAGCAGCCGAGAATCTCTGCTGTTGAACCTGCTCGCTCACACGTTGAATCACGTTTGCCAGGGACAGCCTAGTCTTTTTTAATGGCTATCATCTGATTAAGTCACGCCCGCCAAAAGAGACTCTCCCTTTCTTGAGGTCAGTGGATTTGAGACCTTAATTACATCTGAAAAATCCCTTAACTGCAGCACCTAGATTCGTGTTTGAATAATAGAAAAAATGTCTACACACCAGCAGTGAGAGTCTTCGGTGCTCTCTGAGATCTCTGCCTTTCATAGTTGGTTTTTTAAATCCTAATATCTCTGATGTTTTGTGTGTACTTGTCAGCTTCTGAAGAAGTATATTAAAATCTTCCAGCATAATTTTTTCTCCCCTATTTCTGGTTATCTGCCTAGGGATTTGGTGGTCACCTTAATACATAATTTTAAAAAGGGTAAATGACTCTAACTTCTTGAGGATTTTATTCACTTTTTTTCTTGACATTAGTGGGATCTTTAAGGAAATACTGTCTATTATAACGAAGGCATATTTATCCAAACAGTTAATTCATTTAAACTGAACTCCATTTATTATACTTATTTTAAAATAATATAAAATTTGTATGAAATTTTTTATTTTACTATACATGTACCTTTGTACATAGTTTTCATACTTTGACAAGCATGTATTGTTTCAAATCAATAAAATCATTTTTAAAAAATACTTGGAAAAATATAGAGTGGTACGTTTCGACCTTAGACCTCAGAAAAGCATTGCTGTGGAAAAGATTATCACAGTACCTCTGTCATTTTAATACTCCTCCAAGAAGACTCCCCCAAAGTCATGCTGAAACAGGAGACATTATAAAACTCATCCCATATGTATTTTGTTTCAGGAAGAGGAGTCCGCTTGTATTACATAGGCGGAGAAGTTTTTGCAGAGTGCCTAAGTGACAGTGCAATCTTCGTGCAGAGCCCCAACTGCAATCAGAGATACGGCTGGCACCCGGCAACAGTGTGTAAAATCCCACCAGGTACAGATAACATCTGCCTGCGGCAACAAACCTGTTGTGTCAGCTTGCTGAGTTTCTCTAGTTGCTGTTAATTTTAGGAATCAGGAGATGATTGGCGTCCTTGCATTTTAAGATATGTAGCCCCTTTAAAATTATCTTCTTGATCATGATATTCTTTTCACACTTTTTTTTTTTTCAATCCTAGGTTGTAACCTGAAGATCTTCAACAACCAGGAATTTGCTGCTCTTCTGGCTCAGTCTGTTAATCAGGGTTTTGAAGCCGTGTATCAACTAACTAGAATGTGCACCATAAGAATGAGTTTTGTGAAAGGGTGGGGAGCCGAATACCGGTATGGAATACACATTCAGTTCTTGAATTTCCACAATGTATAATTCTATTTTCCCCCATCCTTTGTATCTTCTGGAGTTCACTTGTATCTATCTTCCTTAAGGTTATGGACTCAGCAGAGCATATGCAAAATAACAAAAGGGGGTTGGAGGTCACTACATTCAAAACTACTGCAAATTCCTGTGCTGACATTACAGAAGACAGAATTAGAACCTGTGCAGACGTGCACTGTAGCGTAATGCAAGGTGTTAAATACCACCAAAAGGGTATATTTGAAGGCTCATGTCAGTTCATGGAAGCAGAGGCGCTTTCACTGAGGCTCCAGGAAGTCTTCTTCTGGTGGAGTTGGCCCATAGTCTGCTTCTGAAAGATGCACAGGAGTTCAGTTAGGTGTTGAAGGGTTGGGACACAATGATCCTGGTGACAGAATGCAGTTCAGTGTCACTGGAGCATAGAAAGTAAAGAAGAAGAAGGCTGGACAGATAAGTTGACCAGTTGAATATAAGGTTAAGAGGTGGAACTTTATTCCATAATAGATGGGGGTATATCCCTCCCCATCCCCACCCCCCACGCCACTCTTTTTTCCACCCTCAGTTTGTTCTCTGTATTTAAAAGTCTCTTATGGTTTGGCTCCCTCTCCATAATTATATTGTATATTATATATATATTTTTTCTTCTTTTCCCTTCCCCCATGGTCTTGTGCTATGTTTTACATGCAGTACCTCATTCATTTCAGCATGGCTAAGAATTTCTGTCATCTTTTTTTTAATATATATAAGATTGCAAAAAATGGTTCAAATGAATACTTATTTGGAAACAGGCTTAGAAGAGATTTGATCATTTTCCCATGGATGCATTGTAAGTGGTGGAGACAAGACTTGATGAAAGCCTTCCTTGACTCTTAGCACCCTCTCCAAGGGTACTAGTAACAATTCCATAATTGAGTTTTACGGAAGCTAATTTGTCATCAGGGGATAAGATAGATTAAGTTATTACCAAATTAAACCGTGGGTTGGATTCCACATCAGTGAAAATGAAGACTTCCCTTGGCATATTTTAAGGCTAGAATTTTAAGTAAAATACTTAGCCTTTCTCCCATTCATACTGCTCACTGTCTGAGCACCTGCATATGAAGATACTCATATAGTGTAGTACTAGGGTTCTTGTTCTGCCCAGTAGTTCGGACCCTTCTTCAAAATGTATTTCATTTCATTTGCACCTGATTATCTTGAACAAATTTTGGGAGGTGTGTGCCTCTTGAGATCATGAGACTTGAAGTCTGCTAATTGAATGCTTTTATAAAAATATATATTGTGTTAAATGTTTATATCCTAGAAAGAAGACTTGTCATTATTTTGCCCAAGTTCTTTTAGTAGAATACTTAATTTTGTGTATTTTTCTTTTCTCTTTTGTTTTAATCATTTCCCTTTTGAGATATGATGCCTTTAAAGGATGCTGAGTTCCTTTTTGCCTTGGACTTTAATCAGCCCGAGTTGATATTAAAAATTAAATTCAAATGGTTACTATCTGATATCAGGCTTTCAGGTCATACATCTGTTTTCTTCAAAAGATTAGGCTGTTACAGAACATGGTAGCAGAAATTTGGCTGGATTAAATGTGAACTGCAGAGCTCAGGGAAAAGTCCATGTATGTCTGTGGGGCTCCTGCTAACAACAGCTTTAATTGGTGCAGGGAGGTACTGCCCTTTGT
Source organism: Hyaena hyaena (assembly GCF_003009895.1). Taxonomy (NCBI): domain Eukaryota; kingdom Metazoa; phylum Chordata; class Mammalia; order Carnivora; family Hyaenidae; genus Hyaena; species Hyaena hyaena. The sequence continues at coordinate 2,962,923 of NW_024080666.1, forward strand.
GCGTGGCAGACTCTGCTGTTCATCAACCCAGAGAGAATTTAAAATCTGTAATTATGAGAAGCAGTAACACATAATATGTTTTTATGGGTAGAGAGTCAGATATATCTACTTTGGATAATACAGTAGTTTCCTTTAGCATTTCCTTTAACAATAATGTCAGATACTCATATATCTGTGGACTGTTGGTAGTTACCAGGAATCTTTTATCCTTAATGACGCTGGAGCTGAGGAGGTAGATCTAATGTTTAGATTTCTAAAACTATCTTTCAGTTTTTTAAACACCAGCATATTTGCCAGCATTAAAAAAAAATAATCAAGAAATGTAGTGAACAGGAAATACAGATGTGCAAAGAATTTGTATTTGAGAAATATGTCAGAGTAGAGTGGACTGGTACTGAAGTGAGTGAATGGGATAAATAAGTTCTCAGGTACATTCCTGTGCCCAAATAAGTATAGTGACAACCTTCTTAAACCTACTTGTTCCCCCATTCAGCGACCCAGATTAAGAATTATTCCCTAAGTTTAAACTAATCTAGTAACAAATGATCTGATTGAAAACAAACAGAAAATACCCAGAAGTCAGCAAATGACAGAATCAAAATTAAGAGAGATCTTGGCAAAATCCTGCAGGATGCCTGATCTGAGAGAGAGGTAGAAGGCAGGAGAAACTTTATATAGAGAACAACAGAAAGAATAGAAGGGAAGATAAAGAAGGGTCAGTCTTGCCTTTGCTTTATGGATAAAGTGAGTGAATTTTGTGATATGTGTTGGTCCGTTTTTAGGCTGCATGAACCAAAATGTAGTAACTGTGTCAAAGTCAGACAGTGAGTCTGTATAGATCAGATTTGATACTGTTGTATTATGTTCCACATGTCATGTTTTAGGAATGATCCCATATCAGCATGTCTTAGTATATGTCTCAGACCCTGAGACAAGGATTCAAATGCAAGGAGTTTGTTCAGGAAATGGAGGAAACACTGGTAAGGAAGGAGGAAACAGGGAAGTGAGGTAGGGGAGAGAAGGTAGCCAATACCATTCTTAAGCCATCTACTCTATTGGGCGGGTCATTCAAGCATATTCCCCCAGGAGAACTTGGGAAATAGTAATGAACATACAGAATTATCTCACCCAGAAGGAAAGGAAACTGGACATTGAAATGCCAATCCCTTGTCATTGGGTAAGGCTGCTGTTTCCTAGCATTTGTGGTCTGATACACATGTGGCAGGAGCAGAGAGGTTCTCAGGAACAGAAATTCCGATACGTGCGGTTGGAAGTTGGCTAGAGAACACTGAAAAATCCAAAGCTTCTAGTGGGGCACTGACACCATCTGCTGTAGAAAACCACATCCTTTGAAATATAGTTGTAAATTCTATCAAGCGTGTGTCGCTTGGAGATGAAGAGTTAATAATGGCCTTTTCTCGTGTCTGAAGGGCTGTCATGCTGAAGAAGCAAGCAGACTCACCAACTTACTGTATATAATAAATAAGAACTAAAGTCAGTATGTGCAAGTGACAGGATGTCATTGAACAATGTGTAATTCCCAGAGTTTCCCATTACGTCCAAGTACTAAAGGTGTTTCTTATTCAAAAGCCTCCATGGTGTTTCTAACAAGGATGTCCTCTGACTTTGCCAGGGAAAAGCTGAACCCCAACTCTTAACATTCACTGATAAGCTTAGATCAGAGTTCTGTTTTGTTGTGGTACACGTGAAATTTGAACCATGTTCCAATCCATTGAGTATTCTCTGTTCTATAGCTGAGTAGTAAGTAAGGTAACTATATTCTGGTTTGCTTGGGGCAGTTCTGGTTGAAGTCTCTTATCCCGGTGTGATTATTACTAGTGACTACATTCACTGTTTTTTATTTTAAATGTTTGTTTATTTATTTGAGAGAGAGAGAGAGAGAAATAGCAGGGGAAGGGCAGAGAGAGAGGGAAATAGAATCTGAAGCAGGTTCCAGGCTCTGAGGGGCCTGCGCAGAGCCCGGGGCTCGAACCCATTGTGAGATCATGACCTAAGCAGAAGTTGGATGCTCAACCAACTGAGCTACCCAAACCCCCCTCATTTACTCTTAAACATGTCTCATTTTGGATGGTGAATAGTGAGGTCACCCTCCTAATTTTAATCTGAAGAGAAAAGAATGTTTTTGTTCATGTCTTTAAAAGCAAAACAAAAAAAGTCATTAGAAGTATTTTGTTAGACTTTGAAGATAAAATCATTTTCAAAGTAATCACTATCCAGACTGAATGCTGGTGCAAAAGAATGTAGGTCTTAGTATATACAGCCTTTTAGTTTGTCTGAATTCTGAATGCATGTAGCTAAACACAGCCATGTTCTCTTAATTTCATAATGATTTTCTTGTATTCTTTTAACTAGAAGGCAGACGGTAACAAGCACTCCTTGCTGGATCGAACTCCATCTGAATGGGCCTCTGCAGTGGTTGGACAAAGTGTTGACTCAGATGGGATCCCCTTCAGTGCGTTGTTCGAGCATGTCCTAAAGCTTCGGCACCAAGCAAGCGCCATCAAAAGACTCCATGTAACAACTCTTCTGTCATAGTATTTGTGTGTGGTCCCTGCGGACTGTTTACTGTCCAAAAATTCCAGAGAGAAAACAGCACTTGAGGCCTCGTCAAGTAAAGCACCTTGTGGAATCGGTTTCCTATATTCGAATATTAGATGGGAAGATTAGTGTCTAGAAGTACCCTCCCATAAAGGAGAAAGAGAAGACTTTAAAGACTTGACTGATGTCTTGTTGGGCCTAAAACTGAGTGTCCCAAAGGTTTATGAATAACAGTAGTAGTTACGTGTACAGGTGATGCATCATGGTCCAGTATCACAGTATTGTGCTGTTTATATCCATTTTTAGTTTGCAGAAATTAGGTGTGTGTGTGCTGCTTCTTGATTTAGGCAAGCCTTTATAAAGTCACAGTACCTATTCTGTTATTCCCACTTCTCCGTTATTTTTGTGTGTCTTTTTTAATATATAATATATATCAAGATTTTCAAATTATCCTTTAGAAGCAGATTTCCCTTGTAGAAAAACTAATTTTTCTGCCTTTTACCAAAAAAATAAACTCTTGGGGGAAGAAAAGTGGATTAACTTTTGAAATCCTTGACCTTAATGTGTTCAGTGGGTCTTAAACAGTCCGTCCTTTTGTGTTATTTACTGCTAACTCTCACCATAAGGAAACTTTGCAGAAAATCTTTTCAGCCCTCTTCTCCATCCCCGCTTTTGCCCTGATACCAAAACTGTGTGGCCTGACACCTGTCACTAGTAATGGTGGCACTGATGCTGCCGGTGCCAGTTAGTTCTGGGGCACAGCATGAGCTCACACAGAGTCAGTCCCTCTGTCTTACAGATTTCAGCGGGCAGTAATTGACTTGCGTGACCAAGCAGTCGGGTGATTTACCCTTGCACCTCATAAAAACACAAATGGCAGTATACTTATTTTCAGGGATGTGCTACAGTGATTTCAGTATATTTATCCTTTTTCTTAAAGCCAATCTCTAGATATAAACACTCTTTTTTAAAGACTCTCTTAAAATATTTCAGTAGCAGACCTAGTGCTCTTTGGGTTTCGCTGACTTAGTTACCAGATTGTATTAGGAAATAGACCTTTTTGTAAATGCAGTTGCTTCGGCGCGATACCCACAAAAGTGATGCTGAGGTACGATCAGCAGATAAGGGCCATCTGTTTTTAAAGTATGTTGTATTAAATTTATAAAGTGTATGTTATTTTACCTAATTATGAATTCAGAATTTTAAAAATTGAGGGAGAAGCAGTTTACTAGCAAGTTTTTTTAGCTTTTAATTATCTACAGCAGAGGTGTTCTTAACTGATCCTGAATATGTGATTGACTATTAGAACCAATGACCTTTATGCTCTGACAGATCCTGGGAGCTCTGCTGGTGGCCTGCTCAGTGGAAGAGAATCCTTGTGTCTAACGTTAAGTCTGCAGTTTTAACAGTTCTCGCTTGCATCTCTTTAGAAATGGGAAACAGCCACTCCTGACCCCCTACTAGTAAATTTTCATATTTTTGAAGATATAAGACATCTTTGGTACTTGTTCTTTGAAACCGTATTTAGCTGTCTCTACAGGTATCATTTTCAGTACTGTCAGTGTTTGGTTGTTTGTTTTCTATTAGATGTTCCCCATTTTCCTGTATTTGTCTGTACACGTATGTGCTCATGTAAACTTGGTATGGTGAGTTTTTTATTCTTTCAACAAATACGTAGCTGTTCACCTGTTACGTACTCCAGGAACTTTCTTTGCCTTGGGTAAAGGTGAACAAGACAGATCTGGTCCCTGCCTTGGCTGAGACTCCAGTTACCGTGGCCCTTGCTCAGCTTATTTGTCTATGAAGGAGATAAACAGGGTACTGTGGTAGAGCATGGCAGGGAAGACTTCTCCAAGGAGGTGACGCTTGAGCTGACATGTGATGCGGGAAGGGAGCAGACGGTGGGGGAAGCCAGGGAGATGGGCGTTCCTGGCAAAGAGAACGGCATCAAATGTGAAGTCTCATTTCAAGGGAAACTCATTGTTAAGTATGAATGCTTACATAGAAATCTCTACACAGATCGGAACTGGAGGATCAGAAGGGGTCTATAATTTGTAATAGTTGAGGGTGGCCTTATTTTGTGACAGATGGCTTCATGTGTTCAGGTATGACCACTGTCGGGCCGTCTGGAAATAACCCAGGACACGGGGTACTTGAGCTTACTTGAGAACCTGTGGTGATGTTGGGGAACGGTTGCAGGGACAGAGAACAACCTTGAAAGTGGTAGGCAGTCCTGGCAATCAGCTCCTCTTGCGCTGCTGTGTCCCGTGAAGCAGTGCCAAGTGTATCGTCTCAGCAGTGATTGCATCTCTGCGACGGTGTTGGGGTTCTTCTGTGCGACATTAAACTGAGACTCAGCTCTTCGGAAACACCTGTAGTACTGGAAGCTTGCACCTGTCGAGCAGTCGACTCTGTTGCTGTTCGATGATTTTACGTGCTTTTTAAGGAGATGCTGTGTTTACATTCTGTTTTGTCTGCTGTGGCCTAGTTTTTGTTGTTTTCCCTCCCCACCCCCTTTACTGGGATTGTTTTCATTCTTCTGAGTGATAAGTTCTCCTCTCTGTTGATTGTTGTCTTTATTTAAGTTAGCAACATTATTTAGAATTCCCCTTCCATGGCACTGGTAATTTTCTCTGTTTCACATGAGAACTGAATGAACATATTTTCTGTCACATTTCTAAGATGAATGGTTGTTTGCACGTAGGGGTCTATAGAGGGACGTCGTGGGGCATCAGAGGCCGGTGACATTCCCACTGACTTTGGTCTAACCAGTGGCAGCTTCATTTTTGTCCTGTAATGGAGTTCTATTATAGATTTCTTTTTAAAAAAGAGTTTTACTGCTTAAAAATAAAAAGTTTCAAAAGTCTGTGTAAGCACTGTGTAGGATTAGGACACATGACTGGACCTCGGCCCACTTTTTGGAACAACCCTGTTTGTGTTCTTTTCTCCTACTTCAGGGAACCTTCCTCATTCGGTTTGAGCTAATGCCAGTTATACTAATTATACAGAATGCCATCCATTCATTCCGTAAACATTTGTGGATGTCTGCTCTTCATCCAGTGGTAGGTGCTCAGTAAAGAAAAGATGACTGGGATTTAGTCCTGGCCCTCAAGCTGTAGGGTTACTTCTTCTCTCAGGACCTGCCTCTTTGCCAGAAGGAAATCTGCCTAACGTTTGTCAAAAGCGAAATACTTGTATTCTGTATCCTTAATTCTGTATTCCAGGTATATAATTGCAAATTGTTTAATATCTAGTTTGGTTTGTTTTTTAACTTTAAACCATATGCAATTTTGCTTGATTCTTCTGCCTTTAAATGTGTCAGATTTTCTTCTTGGTTAAAATTACTTTAATTTCAGTTTATTTGTGCCTTTTAGGTCGGTTTCAATCAAGACTAAGACACTGAAGGTGAAGAACAGTCTGGTCTCTTGCTAATTGAAATCAAGGAAAGGATTATATATACCCAGTTGGTTTCTCTACCTCTTCCAAAAGCTGTCCAAATAAACCTTTAAGATCTTTCTGTCCCCCCCGCCCTGCAAAATGCTTTTGAACATTTATTCAATAATCAGCACTCTCCCTGGTCTGGTTGATGGTGAGTTATAAAGTAACACAAGAGAATGTTCACTTTGCTTAAAACTTGTCTTTATGTCCTCTTGCTTTAAATGGCTGCACATGGTAATTTCACAGACTGCCCCCTTCCACACCATCTTCCCTGTCTCTCTAGATAACTAGGTAGTCTGTGGACATAAGCAACATGTGATCTTTTACTCTGATCCAGCTCACCAATGTTCAGACTTGACAAATTATGCCCAGTTTCTTTCCTTCATGAGCTTCACTTTGCTAAATTCTTAATAATTCATCAACTGAATTGTATTCTTCCCCCCTTTCTTATGATGGGACATATCCCTGTGATCTTGCTGGTTGCCCTCTTGCCAACCATGTTTTATCTGCAGACATCATTGACCTTTACTAAAGACCAAAAACGATGGTGCTTTTCATAGCCAGGGTCCTAATTTCTTCACCATGGAGGTTGATGCTATTCCAGTTGGTCAGTCACTTAAATCTTACAGATGGCTGAGAAATTCTTTCCAGTTAAATATCTTTGTGACTAGTAAATAGCATGAATTACAGATTCTGTTTTAAATTATGTTTGGGATTTGGAACTTTTCCAGCAGTCGCAGCCAATGATTTTCCTGTAACACCAGCCCATTTCCACCTTGGAGCGTGTTGGGTTGTTAGTACGATCAAGAGTAATGATGACAGTGGTCAGAATCCTACTATTGAGCTCCTTTTATACCCTTTCAGGCTTTCATGAATATTTTATCTGTTCAGACTACCTTTTATATGTGGAGATTGAGGGACAAATCATCTCTTAGAGTGGAATTCCTGTGTTCAGAGCCTCAACCAGGAAATGTCAGCTATCCTAGATTTAGACGGCCTCGTGATAAGTCTTTATGGTAAGAACTTGTCTAATATGTTCATGTAATTTCGTGAATAGGAATGATTTTATCTTGGATATTATAGGTAACTTTATACATAACATAACTGCCTTAAATCTTTTTAGCAGGAAACAAATTCTATTATGTGTGTATATGGATTTACATATGCATACACACTCCTAAGAAAACCTTAACAGAAGGGGTCATTTATCTGCTTACATTTTAACATCCCTGAATAATTCTGTTGTTTAAATCTCAGAGCTCACTGAGAGTTCCTTAATTTGCTTGCAGACATTTTTCCTTTCAGACCTTCAGAGTAATTTATTTATTCTGCCAGAGTCCTGATTTGGCAGTTCAGTTAGTATGCCATTTTTAGGTATCTTGATAATTAAGAATCATAACTGGAATTCATTAACATCAAATAAAACTACGATAGACACCCATTCATTAAATTATTATACGTCCAGTGGTCTCTGAAAGGTACTAGTAGGGTTTTTGTTTTGTTTTGTTTTTTTAATGTTAGATTGCCATTCACTATTTTCCTCTTGGCTTAAGATTGCCAAGCTGCTGAAGATACCTGGGAGGTAGCACTACCAAGTGAAGTTCTCCTGTGGTTAAGGGCAGCCCGAAGGTGGTTCAGACCTGACTTTTTTAGCTGTGCTCAACAGAAACGGATTTTCCAAAGTTCTTTGGGTCATCTCTGATCCACAGACCTCTGACCAGAGTATGTTAGCCTAAGTTAACTTCAGTGTCCATTGATTTGCTGCCATGAGGTCTGTGATCGACCCCACATTTCAAGCACTGGTGGAGGTGGAAGGGCCCTTGGGAGAATAACGCTGTTGTTGATGGGAGTGAGAGGGGTTGTCAACACCACACAAAGGACCTGAGGATTTTTCTCCAGAAAAATTCCTACAAAATGATGTTCTCCTACCCTTCAAAAACATGAAAGCTCTTTGTTTCTTCAGAATTTTCATTGAGGAACTAAGGATTTATTTCCTCTTTCTAATTAAAGATGATTATTTATTGAACCATGAACTCCATAATATACTGATACAAGGACAAAAGTGAAGTCTTAGAACTCTAAAAATACTTCATTATATATTTTGCTTTTCACACTTCACACTCCTCTCTCTCTCCGTGGCTTTAAAGCTTTTGGCTATTTTACACTGTTAGTCACTAGATAACTTGCCATATTTCTGGTTCTATATTAAGTTCTACCCTTTATAATGCCGTAGCAGAAAGTTGATTCTCAGCATCTGTCTGTAGGGATAGAAGTCTTACTAAAAGTCTCTTCCAAAGAGGTTTTCATTTTCATTTTTTTTTTAGTAAGTCCCTTAAGAAATACGTCCGTTTCGTTTTTCATGTTCTTGGATTGTTCAAACAAAAAAATACATTGGTGAGAATAGGGTGCTCTTCTGGTGAATGTATGTACCTGCTTTAAGAATGTAGTCATTTGTCGGTTTATGTAACTACCATACACAGATTAATTTAAATTGGGGGAAGTCATCACATGTAGCAAGTAGGTAATCTACATGGATTTAATTTTAAAAATCCTGTTTCTAGGCAAGACGCAGAACCCAAATTGGTCACTTTTTAGACCAACTTTACCTCAGGCTTCATTTTTGCTTTTCTGACCCTGACCTTTAAGACATAAATATTTGCATCTTTTTATTAGTGATAGTGAAGCTACGACACTAACCATTTTTACGCAAGAGGGCAAAACAAGAAAAACTAGAGACGATGCCGAAAGCAGCTGTGCAGTTGTTGACCTAGATCACAGCGTCGTAGGCAAAATAAAAATGTTCCTATCTGAGAACACTCTTTGCCATCACTTCCCAAGGCCAGACCTTCTGGCAGAACGCTGTGAAAAGTTAACAATTCCGGGCCTTCGTCATCTGAGGGGAATATCTCCCGTTGGCAGCCTTCTTTTCAATATATGAAGCAAGAATGTGGGAAATAGTTGGCAAAGAATGTTTTCACCTAAAAAAAGAAAATGAAAAGACATATAAAACTGAATTATTCATTTAGCCCTGAAAATCTCAGAACGAGTCGGTGAAATACTATATAACTGGACAAAACCAGAAGAAGCTTTAGAGGATTTGTCTGAAAACTGGTTTCAAGAATGAATGAAACTTTTATACATTGATCACTAATTTGCTTAGGTACCACCAACTATTCTTGTAATTGACACCATTAAAGAAAGAGTCCGTGGACTTCCTGGGAGCCCGCCATTGGCAGTGGCCTCAAGGGTTTTTTCTAGTGGATGCCCTCACAGGTAGCTTTATGATCTTGAAAATTCTTAGCTTTTATCTAGTGATACTAAGGGAAGAGTGAGTGGAATCCTCAGGGTGACCGATGACCCTGGGACACTTGGGACTGAGGTGTTCTCTGTGTGCAGGACTCTCAGTTCCAAACCTGGGAGAGTCCTGGGCGCAGTAGGAGGAACGGTCCCCCTAGGCGTTCTTACCGCTAACCCTCCCTCCCTGAAACCTTGTAATAGTTAAGTTCAGCTGCGGCGGGACTTGTCCACATTTCCGATACTTGGATTTGTGTCCTCTAGTCACTGCTGTGGATGGAATGTGAGATTCATAACAACAGCAAATGGCACCACCGTGGTGGTGGTGAGACTAACGCTTAGTAACCCAGGGAAGGTAACCGGGGGGTTAGTGAAACAGAAGAGGCAAGTAGATCGCTAAGTTCTTCAGAGCCTGTGTGTATATGGAAGTACAAATCATGTCTTGTGGGGTTAATGCTAATCTGAAATTTACACTTTTCACAGTAAGAGAAAACTGAGTGGTGGTGTGGATGTCTTCTCGCTTGAGGGAAGACACGGCTTTTGATGCTCTGACCTCTGCTACATTCCCCAGACTGCCCTGCTCAAGAAGTTAGAATGTAGTGTTTATTCTCAGTGACTGTCATACTGAGATTACTAAATGCCTCGGCCAATGGCAGGGGAAGAAAGTGGGTGTCCGGATCCAGACTGAGCGGCGCCCTCAGTTGTGATAGCCCCCTACCCCTCAGGTGCTTACCAGCTAGAATGCCAAGCCCGGGAGGTGAGACTTTTCTAATACAGCATTAATTTTGTAATGCAGTATATGAGGGATGCAGAGTCTGTCGTCGTTTCCCCGTGGTCGTCCTCAGAGCCTGCGCCCTCTGTGCACTGTGACGTAGATGGTAGGTGTGTTCTTTGTAAGCTTTAATCCTATGGTTGTCAAAAGTACGACGTGGTTCCATTTTTTCTTTTTTAAACAAGATGAGCTGAGGCTTTATTGCAGCTGGTTTTCAAGTTAAAATTGTGAAATACTGATTTCCTTCCCTCCGCCCACACCAAATATTTTAGTCTATTTAAAGTACAAAAAAAAATAGTTCTACTTAAGAAAACATTGCTTAAATGTCCTGTGATTTCTGGTCAATTTTTATATATATTTGTGTGTGTCTGTATGTGCTCTCACTTTTTACCTTGTTTGCTCTCTACCTGTGTTAACAGTACTTTCACCATTGAAAGGTGAACATTTTTCCTAGCATTAAAGAAAAAAAGCCATTTGAGTTGTTTACCATGTTATTATGGGACTAATTCTTAATTGTCTTAATTGATTTTATCTTAAACTGATCTTTCTTAGAGGGGATTATATTTGCTGTCCACACCCCAAATTATATGGAAACAAAAAAAAATTGTGTGTGTTTCACATAATGGCAGTGTGATGCTAAGAGCTCGTCTTTGTCTTTAAGTTTTGTGCTATATAAAAAGTTTATTCTCCTCCCCTGGCAGGCAGATACACACCACTTAATATCACAGCCCACAGCACACACGTAACACATACCCCACAGTGCAGGTAAGTTACGCATTTTAGTTTCAGCCTGCTTGTGCCCAACTCATGATCTCCAGTACTCATCAACTGTGCTGCAAACAAAAACAGACTACAAGGTGAAATTCATGTTTACTCTCAAAATGTACTCCTAGCAAAAAAAACAAAAAACAAAACAAAACCTTTTAAAAAAGATTCCATTGAAAAATCTTAAGACACAGTTTACTCATAATTTTAGTTACATTGTCGCTAAATAATTGAAAACGCCAAAAACTTTTTAGATCAGCCAATTCCTTTGTGCCTTACAAGAGCTCAGCTCCTAGGATGAATCAACACTCTGGTTAGCAGACTGCTTTCTTCAAATCATTTAAAACAGACACGCTTTAGGATGCAACAAAAGGGACCTCAAAAACTGAAGTACAGACTACCCTGGTTGGTGTTAAACAGCCTAGGAACTAACTCGGTTTCATCAACAATTTTGTATTGGTAGAAACCCACTTAAATCCTACTTCAGCTGCCACTCCCTGGAACTCTATAAACCATGTGAAGGGAATCTTCCAGCATTAACTACATCACTGCACTAGACAGATGGCAAGAAGAGATGGTTTTCCATTGTCCCCTCACCCTGGGAACATTCCTGGCTCATTAGCCTGTTAGCGACACTGGTTGTCCACGCTGGGAGATTTTCACAGGAGCCCTCGTGTCCATAATTGCCCATGCTCATCAAAGGGCTGAAGAGCAGGGGAGAAGCTTGCTGTATGTTTGGGCTTTATCACCGTTTGCCAAATCCTTTTCCCTCCCTTGCTTCAAAATAGATTGAAAGCCCCTTAGTTCGGGAAGCAGGCCTTTTTCTGTGAAACTGATGTATTCCAGTGCTGTCATTTTAAGGACCTGGTCTATGTTCATTTGAAGACCGTGTTCATTTGCTACTCAGGAACATATTTGTACCATGCAGTTGTCCAGCTTCCTTTTTAACAGACTCCTTTTCATCAAAAGAGAAAGGTGAGCCCAACCTGAAAATTAAAAGTTCGCCAGTGTAGGAATCCCAAAGAGAAAGCCAAAGGCATACATGAAAGCTGTTCTCTTCTGTGATAAATAGGTAAGGAAACATTTGTAGAATTGGCTTCACTGATGGTTATTTTGTGTAAAAAACAAAAACAAAAACAAAAAAAACCATGTTGGTTTGCACATAGGAAGTCCACATTTTCAAAATCAACCACGTCACTAGAAGGCAAGGGCATTGAATCAGACATATGGGTAACAAGGTCAGTGGTAAGAAACAGCAGACTACACCTGCCTTTAGGAAGCTGCACACGAGTACGGTGTTTCTGTGCTCCAGGGCAAGCTACACGACCTTATGATTGGTTATGGAATAAATGGAGTTCTAGATAGGGATTGGCCACCGCTTCTGTGTTATGTCTTCAATAGTTTTGTTGGCTGCCTCCGCACCTACCTTAATGCTATGCAGTAATAAGATTGCTGAAAAAGTTTTGAAAGTAATTTAGGAAAGATGATCGCAGAGGAAGAAGAAGGTGCTTCTGAATGATGTGTGATAAGAGCATGGACAAAATACCGTCTACAGCAACATTCAAGGGTGCAGTGAATGTGGACAGATGGAGAGGACTTCAGAAGCTGTTCAAAAGTGGTCTTGGAGCCAGACTCTTGCTTGTGACTTTGTGCAGGAAAGCTGGACAACATCCCTGAGCCACTGTGAAGTATGGTGACCAGAAAATGGACAGCCACAAGCTAGATAGATGCTACTGGAAGCCCACATCTAATAATAGAGCCTATGTATCTGGAAGGTGAAAGCCATAGATAAACTACAACAGCTTGACTTTCATAATCTGTGGTGAGATTGTGCTGCCTTGCAGGGAGTCTGGGGCTAAGGATAAAATTCCCAGCATAACCCTGGCTAAGGATGGGCTGCTGGTTTGGGCACGGGGAATTGAAACACACTGTGTTTGTGTATGTGTGTGTGTGTGTGTGTGTGTATTAACTGAAACGACCTTTTGCTCACAGCTGGAGATTTTTAATCTAGAGAACCCTCTGGAATTTTATGCAGAATTTTGTGTGTGTGTAGATTCTTCTGATGAAAAGTAGCAATCAGAGGCCTTAACCACTGCCCGACAGGAATTCTCCGTTGAGACCACCTGTCTTGAACTTAAGCTAGAATTTACTCTGATTTCAAATCTCGTTAGTTTTATTCATGAGATACCTGATCTGTAAACTATATTTGATCACACTTTTAAATATAAATGCCATGTAAATAAGATTTTAATGCAAATGATGACCCACTTCCAAATGATTGCTGTTCTTAAGTATGTTTGGGCTGCAGTGGGAAAAAAACAACGATTTAAACAAGCCTAGCTTAACATCTGGAATAAAAGTAGTCTAGGTTGCCTTTTTATATTGAAAATAGTTTTATATTGAGAAAACTGATTAGTTGTCTTCATTTTACCCAAGAACCACAAACTACATCGTCCCAACTTTTAAATCAAAATCTTGAATAGTAGCATGTGTGGCACCACATTTTAAAAACGTACTTAGTCAATCACAAACACATTGTCTAAAGAATTGAATTTTATAGAGAGAATTGAGTGCTTTGATCTGTAACAGAATTAGTGGCCTGCAAACCACTGTGGTTTCTTCCTATGCTCTGAAGTTGTCAAAGGGGACTTTTCCACTGCAAGATACTTGTATAAAGGAAGTACACGGCAGAGGAAAGTCAGTTTTTAAACTCTCAAGTGACAATCACTGACAGACTGTTACACTCTGAAAGCTTAACTGCTTTTTACCTAAAGCATCTCTTCCCATGTCAGTACCCAGGTGCTTAAATTTTACATAAGTATAAAATCAAATATGTTAATACAGTCAAGCTGGATTTGGCAAACTAAATTTGGAGTTTCTAGCAATGTCTATATAATTTATCTCGTGGTGCGGTCTTCATCTGCTGAATGTCAGCTTCGTTCTCTCCTCTGTGCCGTTTCTCCCTTTCCCACTCAGCCCCTAAGACCCCCTGCACATAAGCCCCCAGAAAACGGCCTTATCTTACAACATTTAATTGATTTGTGTCTATATTTTTCAAGAAATGAAGTCACAAACAGGAGCGATGTCCTAGGATCTGGCTTGTTACTACATTCTTTAAGAGACCACCTTTGAAAGTTGGTGCATATGTTGTGTTTCCGCTATTCCCCAATTTATATTTGCTTGGGTTGCTTTTTTTCCCTAATTAGTATTCCCACTAAGCAACGACTGATCTTCAAATTTACAACTTACATATTTAGTGATTGGCTGGGGAGGGGGCTTGAACATAAAATCCTTAAGATAAAACTGGGAGATAGAGGATCTGTATGATTTAGCCTCAGGTCGTCTGGGTGTTTCTCAGCTGGGAATAGCAATATCTTAAGGGCCATTTAAGCAACAAGAATGCTGAGTAAGGGGTGGAATGCTGTAATGGTCAAATACTTAGTTATCTTGGATGATGGAATAAAAACTCAGTTGTGTTCTTTAAACTTTTTCTGTCTTTATTGGACAGAGTACCATTCTGCTAGTTTGCAGCCTTGGTTATCATTTCTGATGTAACGGAAAATGGCACTAGACTCAGAATCCAAGGTCTTGGGTTTGGACCCTGATTCGGCCAACTTAACGGTGATTTTAGATAAATCATGTCACCAGACTACCTCAAGTTCCTCATTTCCTCAGATTCCCTGGAATGAGGAAGTGACTTTTCAGAGTGGCTACGAGGATTAGCACAAAGTGGGTGCTCGGTTATAGATGAGTGAATCTTCATGGTCTGCGGGAGAGCGGAGGGTAACTGCGGGGTCTCTACTCCCAGATCCTTCTCTCAGAAAAGTTGGGAGAGATGTCACATCCTGAGGTGTCACGTGAATGAAAACCTGTTGTAGCAATTCTCTCTTGCCACCAAAGTAATGTATAACAGCCACGAAAGTCCAATAGCATGCAACGGTAAGCATTAATTTAGGAGTTTGATCAGTGATTCAGGCTTGGCGTCTCTGGGCAGGTCTTCTCGTCTTGCCTGGCTCATCTCAGAGCTGGCCTTGCCTGGAGCGACTCAGCCCTTCTATGTTCCTGTCGTCCTCCATCGGCTAGCCCAGGCATGTTTCTGTGGAGGTGGCCGAGGGCAGCAGCACCAGAGCCCAAGCCCACCAGCCCCTTTCAGGCCTGCCTCCTCTCCGCTGATCAGCAGTCCGCAGGAGGTGGCCACCGGGTAAGAATGGAAGGGCACTGCCGAGGGAAATGGCAAAGGGGAAGGTGACAAGGAAGGATGAAGAACTGGGGCCCCAAACGCACTTGCTCCCCCACACCCATGCTTTGTGTTGCCGGACCGTTCTACTTGTTCGCCGGTGAGGAGTGGAAAGCGTGGAGAAGCTGGAGATCTGAAGCCAGGGTCTGTTTGGTTCAAGTGTGTTTTAATTCCCAGAGCACTCAGTAGAAGCCTGTTTTCACATACCCCGTGAAGGGGAATTAAACCCAAAGGAATGTGTTCTCTGTCTGCTCTTTAGGTTCCTCGTCGCCGTTGCGCCTGCCGTTGTCACATGACCAGGATTAACACCTGCTAAACTCTGAGCCTTGCTTGTACAGAACTAGAAGAATCCACCTCATAAATGAGGTAACAGGAAGCATTCAGTTCAGAAGAAATTTTAATGATAAACACTTGCATTCATTAGCGCCACTTCCCAAACATTTCTGGGACTTCTTAAGTGCAGTGATGGGGTCTGTGTACCCGCTGTCCTCCAGGGTGGCCGTTGTAGAAGCGTGGAGTGCTTCGGGGGAACTTCACCAATAACACTGCTTTAGCAATGATCTGCTTGACCGATCGTGGTATGTTGTAACTCTGGCACCAACCTTTAAAAAGGAAACACTGCAATCACCCGTGTCCTGTTTCTATATTGCAAGTATCCAACATTGTCTGGAGAGCCTGGGTTTCTGCTGCAGGGGAAGTTAGGAAGTGCGCTTCCCTTTGGTGGAACAGCTGTGTCTGGTAGCCCTGGAAAGTAAAGTGGACCCCAGCCTCCAGCTTTTGTGTGCCCCGCATTTATTTGCCACATTTTTTCAGAGCACTGAGTACATTTCTCCTGAAATAGATATTTAAATGGATTCCCCTTCCCCACACTCAGTTAATGGTCACACGACTCCTTTTGATTACACTCAAGTTATTTTGTAGTCTTCCTGGCAACCCAGTGGATGGGACTTTTTTTACATCTTTGTTTTCTCTACTATACCCGTTATTTTTATGAAATACAAAAACACCCAACAACAAAACTCATTCAGAATGTAACAGTCTGAGAAAAACGCTGGTGTGTATTTTTTCCATTCTTTACTTTGGATGTGTATATATATGTAACAGGAAATGTTTGAAGCTTCTCTAACTGCACATTCAGTTAGAACTATTGAAAATCAGAAGAAAAATCTTAAAATACATTAATCCATTCCACAAGCCATAATGGACATGTAATATCTTTTTATTTGCTTTGAAGAATACAAAAGATCTGTGTTGGTCTACTTAAAATTTGGGATTTAAAATTAAATAGAAAAAATTTAGACATGCATTTCATGCATGGTTTTTTATGTATCTAAATTGATTAATTTTATGTATCTAAATTGATTAATTTTATGTATCTAAATTGTATATACTTTGATTAGTGTATTTTTGGCAGCAAACATTCGTTTATCTTAAGGATGCTAAAATAAAAGTGTGCAGTGGAATTTTATTGATCAACTATCCTTAAGCGCTCAAATATGAGTATAGAAAGTATATTGGACATACAGAGTATTCAAGATGTCAAGTGAATCAGTAATATCACATTAAGACATTTGCGATTACTTCCTTGTTAATGTTTTGATAAATTGCTTAGGCAATTACTAAGTCAAGATTTGTCTTTTATTTTTTCCAACTTATAAATATATTCAGAAATACCATACCCTTCACATATAATCTGAAAACGTGATCATGAGCTTTGGGTATTTTTTTTTAAAGCTACATGGTTATGTAAGAACGTTTTTCATAAAAACCAAAACTTCTGAACAATACATAGGTACAGTTAAAAAATTATATCTCATTCCATTCCAGCCCATCTCTACTGCCCTCCCCAAAGAATGTCTTTCGGTATTTTTGTCTTTACCAAATGTGGAGTGGAAACTAAAATTTTCAAAGGAAGCTGAGCTTGTCTCCAGGTTCTGAGAAGCCCCACGCTGAGCTGTGTCTTTTACCGTCTCTTAGGTGACCCCTTGCGATTCCCAGTGACTCTCCAAACCCTTTCTCCTCACCACCAAGTCCTGCTCAGAAGAGGTGTCTTGTTGCAGGGCTGAGCCCTGTGCTCTGAGCCCTGGTTAGTTCTGCACAGCTCCAGAATGCTCCCAATCAGAAATTCCTTCCCAGATTTCCATGCCAGGTGCCACTTGCCCCACAGCCTACACAGCCTCAGTAACTCAGTTTTAAAAACAACAGGAAAATGAAGACAAGATTTCCCTTGCAACCTGCATGACTACTTCCTGTCACATCTGTGTGTCGTCAAGTGGATTGAGACCAGTGTATCCCAGCCAGCTCCATTTCCTGTTCCACTGCCTTACTGCACCCACTGGCGCTTGCTGTGGTTGCCCTTGGGCACTGCGCTGGTCTTTTCCCTCAGACTTGGAAGCAGGGATGTCTTGTGCCAGGCTGATTCCTGGCCCAGTGCATCACTGTGCTTTCCGTATTGGAGTCGCAAGAAAAGCTGCTAAAATGCAGCTTCCCTGCCCCACACCCCTCTCCCCTTCCCCCAAGGATTCTGACTGAAACGCTGGGATCTGCATTTTTAGAAAGCCCGAAGCGATTGTCAGCCAGCAAACCACTGCGTTAGACCACGTTCCCTGTGGGTTTTCAGACCTTGCTCCTTTTCCACCTCCCACACGCTCAGACTCAGACTGTGCAAACAAAGCTGCAGTTTCTTCATTCCATACCACTAATTTAAAATCCCTCATGAGCTCCATCAAGCCTTGGGAGGGTGTGGGAAGAGGTGGATGGCCTTAAACTTGCAAATCAAAGATAACTCGTTCCCTTAGTCTGTCTTGGGCTTCAGACTGCCTCCTTAGAATAAACGCTTGGCTTTTCAGAGCCTCTTCCTCTTTTCCTCCCTGAGATGGCATCTAACAGATGGGAGAGTAGAGGTTATGGAAGTGGGTTCTCCAATGCTTGTGCTCAGGTCCTTGGACAGTCTTGCTGCGGTCTCTGTCATTGGCCTCTCATTGCTGAATCTGCTGGGTGATGTAAGTGGCTCCCTGGCTTTTGTTCACATATGTGTTGGCATGTCCTGCTCTTGACCACAGCTCTGCCATTGCCTTTCATCTCAAGGTCTTCTTCGCCTTCAATGACCTCCATTTTCCAATGTTAAGACTGTTTATTTGCATGGCCCTTGGGGGTGGGGGGTGGAGGAGGAGGTTGGAACTTCGGGATGTCCTGAACACCTTGTTTAAGCTTTAGGAAGCCAACAGTATTTTCTCAGACTAGCTAGAAAGTTCCTTCTACCAATGGTGAGCTAGTAGTGCCTCCGTGCTGCTTTGGGTGTGTCTCAGACACAAGTAGCGCTTCTCTTGAGTGCTTGCAGCCTTTCCCAGGTTCTGCCTAGAAGAGCAGTCCATGAGCCTACCATGTAGCTTCCGTCTCACCCTCCATCTTGGCTCTGCCCGCCCCCCCTCTCCCCCCCACGTAAATACATGGGGTTTGACCTCAGCAATGAAGACACAGTCACAGGTGTTCTTAACTTCCTTGCAACCCACTTTTCCTTTCTGAATCTCTCTCCCTGCCTTAGGAGTCGCTCTACTTTCTCCCTAACAAAGGGGCTCTCCTTATATCTTATATGAGCTAAGTTCCTTCTGTCTCTGGCTTAGAGAAAAGTTGTATGTAGAGTCATCCAAGCTTTACCTTAGCATGTGAACAGCGCCCTTATAATTTAACGCTCCCATTTCATTTTCAATAAAACCTGACTCCCAAGATTCCTTATCATCTTTCTAGAGATGCCAAAGAATGATATAATATAAAAGATTCTGAGGGTCACAGCTAAATAGTAAGTGTTAACTACCCAAGTATATATCCTTTCCTTTCCTGCCATTGTTAATCTTCATGGCCTACCTTTAGTGGAAAGACTCCAGACCGGGGAGACATCCACAGGAAGATGGGGTCTTTAGGATTATCAAAGTATTGGCCCAACATAGACATTCTTGCCCTGGACTTGCGCTTTTGAACTGCATTGTTTGCCTGTTCTGGTCTTACTTAGGACCTTGAACACCCTGCCCTTGACAGCTGGCTGTCACCCTACTCATTCCTCAAAGCCTGCTTCAGATATCATCCCCACCACAGACCTCTCTCCTTTCTTCCCTCACTGTGTTGCCCCCTCTGAGCACTGTCTTCAGAATCTGTTTATACCGGTGAGAGAGCCTTCATCACATTCTAATTAGACCTATATGTACCTGACATTTAGCTAAATCGTCAGCTTCTTTGTGCCTTGGAAAGCTCTCTGGCCTTCCAAATTTATCTGTTCTTCAAGACCCAGTTTCAGTTTGATCTCCTCTGTGAAGTCTTCTCTAACCACTGCTGTTGAAAATGATGTGCTCCCAGACCAGCAACTGGCAGAGCACACATGCACAGAAACTCACACGGAGAGCCCTGGGTGGCTGGGGGCCCTGGAGGACACCATCTAGGGCACCTAAGAGAGGAAACTTGACAGCAAGTGTGTATGTACAGGGGGCCTTCAAGAAGAGTGGTTTAGATTTGATTGTACCACTTGACGTTAAAGCTCCTTAAGAGCAGAGGCTAAAATTGTTTTTTTCCCCAAACATTTCTTTTTCTATATATGCTACATCTTCATGTCCATTTCAGCGTTTCCAGCAGTGCCTTATGCATAATAGGCAGGCAGTGAATATTTTTGATCAACTGACAGGTGCTCAGAGAACCTAGCCCGATTGATTTTCTTGTGATGCCTTCCTTTCCTGAGAGCCCATTAATTTTTAAGTTGTTTTCCTCGAAATGTTGGTATGCTTCCCCCAACACCACTTTTTTTTTTTTTCCTTCTGCAGGATTCCATCTTGATGAGCTGCTCTCATTTTCTCTTTTGTGATCACAGGTTTTGGCAAGCCTTAAAATGTTCATTTCGGGTGGGAGCAGTGTAGAGGGACAGGACCGGGGACTAACCTGTTTTAGCTCATACAAGTGACGTGGTCCCTGAAGGGCACAGAAGCCTGTCTGTGAATTTCAGAGATAGTTTCTTTTACAGCAGTGTAGGCTGTCTAATAGACAGCAAGCAGTTATTACCTTCTTTATCATACATTTGGACCTGGGGACTAGAGGTAAGACCGGTCTCAGCTGAAGCTGTGGATACTGCTGAGGGGTCCTAGCGAACACCCCTTGGTGCTCCGGTCCTTGGGGGATGGTAGTGCTCATTCCGACAGAAAAGCCTCTGAGTCAATAATTACTGTCTTCAGAGAGCAAGGCAGGCCCAAAAGTTGTTTGGGCACGAGAAAACCATGATTCATACCCCCCGACTCACGTGCAAGGAAGATGGCACTGACCACAGGTGACGGTGCGACGGTCGCAAAGGTGAACCATGGCTGCTCTTGCTGATGCCTGGGGTTATTTTATTTACATTTCTAAACCAAAAATATTCATGTCTTTTCTTTAAAAAGACATTTAAAAACTTGTCTTTTTAAATACTATTTTGTGCCTAGCACTCTGGGTCCTGTGGGAGAAAGGCACTACCTGCTTGGGAGGGTCTTGATATGCTGTCATGGATGTAAGCAACACAAGTTATAAAGCAGTGTGGAATCAGAAGATCGAAAACATGGGCTGTGGCATGAAGTGCCATAGGGTCCCAGCAGGAGCAATGAAGGTGGGCCACTGTAGACAGAGAGGGTGTAGCATTTGACCTTGAGAACACAGCAGAGGATGGTGGAGATGTGAGCATGGGGGAAGGTGGGTGCAGGGGTGAGTGGTGGAGAAGGGGAGGAGTGGAAAAGAAGAAAGCCCAAGAGGTTCTGGAATGAACTGGGACATGGCTGGAATGGTGGCCACTTTTCTTCTCATGTTCCTAGTATTCTTGGGTCAGGCACTTTCTTTCTAGGATAAGAAGCCATCCCACACACCCTGGTCACCTGACTGTAGTATTTTCCAGGGGCTCCTCTGTGACTTTGCTCAGATGAGCTGGTCTACGTGGCCGGGATGACGGGAGCCCTCTGACTTCATGTCTGCCAGGGTACGTGTTTCCACTATATAATTAGCAGCATTTAACAGACTGTATCAGCCCTCTTTAGGATGGCTTTTGGCAAATGGGATAGAAATCTATTACACATTTAAATTACACTCAGCCTTCTCTTTAAAAGGTTTTCTGCAGCAAGTCCACTCAACTCCATGTTCAAGTGTGTCTCAGACCTTGAGCCAAAGGGAAGTAGGTAGCTTGTTCTCTTGGGTTGAAGAATTAAGAAGAAATCTCCTTCCAAATAACAGGTATGTGGGAAAAATACCATCCCTCTCAATGTTTAATCATCAGGCAAGGAGAGGGTCAGAGAAGTTCTCAGTAATGGGCAGACCTCGGAAGATTCGAAGAGAATTACAGCCAGACAAGGCTGAACGTTGGATGCCATCCAACAAAGCTCTTAAAAGATGGGAGTCACTGGCCTGTTCTTAAGCTCTGACCTGGAGGGAAGAGAAGTCTTGGAGACCTGGCACAGATACAAGAGTGCTTCATTGCCTTTCTGCCTCTGGGTCTTCTTTGGCTCCCTGGGAAGGGGTGGGCCATTCCTTAAGAGTACACAAATCTATACCTGCTAGTCTCATTCACAATCCCCTGTGGGTTTCTTCTGCCCGGTTCAGTTTCCAGACTGGAGGGATAATACAATGCCACCCCTATCCCCACTGATGCCGCTGGCCTCTGGCCTGAAAAACTGTGACATCCCTTTACCAACTGACATCTGCCATATGCTTTAGGGAACTGAATAAAGGCAAGTGTGGGGATGTGGGAACAACTAGGGAGACTAGACGCATAAGTTGTGAGCCTACAGTATAAAAACTGCCTATATCCATAGTCATGCAGAACTTCTCCACCCCACAGACCACCACCGGCCACAGAGGTGCCAGAGGACAGTATTTGTTCTCATGTGGTGATGCTAGCATTGCACACATTACTGAGAACTCTTTCATGAGCGCTGCCCTCGACACCTTTAGTCATTCTTTATGGGCACTGGGTCAGTGGGCAGACTGTTGGAAATAGCCGCAAATTACTGGGTTGATTCCCATATAAGGTGCTGTTGGGTGTTAGCAGTAAAGGTGGAACTGAAGCAATGAAACTGGTTTTCCCTGTGGTTTGTAAATTGATTCTGATATCAGTTCTTAAAGGGAAGTTCAGAAATATTTCAAAGAAAACAAGGTTTGCTGAGATATGTAGATAGTCTTGGGTGTAACTGGTGTGCTAGGCACTATACTAAGGGCTTTACATACATTATTTCCCTGAATCCCTACAACACTCCTAGTAAGATTCCCATTTCACAGATGGGGAAACTGAATCACACACAGATCAAGTGTCTTGTCCAGGGCCACTCAGCTGGTAAAAGTGCTAGAGTAGGGGTTTGAGCCCAGGACATTTTGAAGGCAGAGATTAAGTTCTCAATCCTGACACTGCATTGCCTTTCTCTCTCATTGGAAAATAATAGATTAGATCCATTGATTTAAGAGCTTCTACTCAAGTCACATTTCCTGTGCTCCATGAGGTCAGAGGCTGTCTTCTCATTCGTATCTCTGTGGAGCTGTGCAGAAATAGAGACTCAACCAGGTTGAGCAACTCCCCCAAAGTCACCCGGTTTTAAGTGGCAGACCTGGGATTTGAGCTAGAAGCTTCCTGGTTCTGCTCAGCCCCATCACCGCCATCTGGGGGATTTGGTTCCTGTTTTCATGGGAAAGAAGGAGG
Organism: Hyaena hyaena; assembly: GCF_003009895.1. Classification (NCBI taxonomy): domain Eukaryota; kingdom Metazoa; phylum Chordata; class Mammalia; order Carnivora; family Hyaenidae; genus Hyaena; species Hyaena hyaena. The sequence goes on from NW_024080666.1 coordinate 2,985,675, forward strand.
ATCAGCAGCTGAGTTTTCCCAGCTGACCTCCTGTAACCACCTCCTCCCCCATCTCCTTAGTCTTGCCCACTGCTTCCTGATCCTTCCCTGCTCTACAGTGTCATCTCCCTTGGGGAGATGGGGCCGGTTGGTGATCAGAGCAGCCTCAAGTTCAGGGTGGAGGATGGACATGGCTTTGTTCAGAGAAGGAAGAAGCAACACCTACATGGCTTCTACTCTTTTTGGACAGAACAGCTGTTTGGGCTATTGTGTTTGGGGCACCCTCTATGGCGAATCTTGGGTTCTTTTCCCAGACTATAGCTGATAGAACAGGAACACCGCGAGTAACAGATAATGATTGTAAAAGTGCTTCACAAACTAGAAAGGGGCCATAAAGTTTAAAAATGTAGATAATGCTATATATTCATTTGTTCATTCGTTCATTCATTTTTCCAGATTGAGCCCTCTTGAGATTACCTCTTTTAGGGTACCTAACCAGCCACAGATTTATTCAGGGAATATTAGAGATACAAATTATCTGAGGCAATATATCACAAGCACATTGTAAAGGATGGATGGAAATGTCGCATTAGAGCACTGTGTTGGTTGTGATTTTGCACAGCACATTGAGCTATGTGTTGCTGATGAAGGATAGCACATGAAACATGTCACGGAAGTCACTGAACATATCATGTGGCACATTATCAATAAAGCCTTTAGTTACGTATGTTCACCTGTGTTACTTGGTGGCCACCCTGTATAAAGCATGAACAAAGGAAGGTGGCTATAGAGCCCAGGGCCCAAGCTGCTGTGAGCACAGAGGGAGTTATTTCCAGCTTGAGGTCTGTGGCTTCTTATTTGCCTGCACCCAGGTCTATCCATGCAACTTTTCCTCATGGCGTCATTGAAGTCAAAGTACACGGTGTCGTGGGATTAAAGGGTTGTCCGTGCATGAGCAAGATAGAGTCTATACAAGAAGGCTCCGAGGGTACAAAATCCTAGCTAAGTCCCAAGACCCCTCAAGCCAGCAACACCTCAGGAAGGGTGGAGAGATGTATTTGATATCCTGGAGTTAGGTGAAAGCCTGTCCCAGAAAAACACTCCTGTCTGCCTGCCAAGTGACTGTCATTCCCATAATTAGTCATCCTTGTTAGTGACTTTCAAAGTCTCTGGTTCACATGCAGATATTTATGGGCTGGGACAGGGTTAATCCAGTGATTTCTTCGCTTAATATTAGAGTAAGAATGACTAGAATGGGCAGCATAAAACTAGCATCAGTCTAGAGATCTAGGTCCCATTCTGGGAGTCTTGGAGGGCAGTGGCAGTATAGTAGGGAGTGCCCTAGCACCCGTGCTCAGTGGATCTGAAAGGAAACAGCTTGAGAAGCCTGCCTCATATGTTTTCACCCAGAGCCGTGATAAAACAAACATCGCATTACCAATGCAAGGTGGAGTTGTTATTTATTAGATCAGTTAGCAAAAAGAACTCAAAGTAATGGGGACACAGGAGGGGCAAATTTTGAGCCTTATGGGTGGAGGAGGATGTTGGTGGGTGTATGAGAAAGTGGCTAGGCCTGTAAAGAGTCACCCTAGAAGGTCATTTGGGTGGAGATACTGTGGTGGTGGTCCTTCAGAGAGCTTAGTGCTGTGTGTGTGTGTGTGTGTGTGTGTGCAGGCACACATGTGTACCAGGGGGGTCTCCGAGAAGGAGGGATGGTGTAATTGAGTTTCAAGGCAGGAGTGGGAAGCAGGAAAGAAAGGAAGACTGAGGAGAAAAGACCCAAGAGTTCACGAATCTGTGCTGCTGCCCGTAGGCGAACAGGTAGGGGCAGAGGAAGTGAAGTCCTAGAGAGTGAGACAAGAGGCAGGTGGGATTTGGTTTCAAGACTATAATAACTAGAAATGACTTGGTACTGAGTTGGAACCCAAGAGACCTAGGGTCTCATACCCACTTGTCACCAATAGCTACTTGGCCTTGGCAACACCCTTCTCCTCTGTGGGCCTGACATGGGCATTTTACTGGGATGGTTTCTTCTTCAGACATGATTTTTTTTTTCAATTAATTAATTTATTTTGAGGGAGAGAGCATGAGCGAGTGTGGGAGGGACAGAGAGAGAGAGAGAGAGAGAGAGAGAGGGAGAATCCCAAGCTGTCGGCACAGAGCCTGATGTGGGACTTGAACTCACAAACTGTGAGATAATGACCTGAGCCAAAGTTGATGCTTAGCTGACTGAGCCACCCAGGTGTCCCCTTCAGACACACCCTTGAGAGGAAGTAGCACACAGAAGTTCTGGAGCATAAGGGGTTCAGATGGCCACAGAGGACACACTACTTTTCACATTGCCCCCCAGGCTCAGCCACAACCAGCTTTCTGCCAAAATACATAACCTGAATCTAATCACGGCCAACAGTTGAAAAACTCCAATTTGGAGACATTCTGCAAAATAATTATTAGCAAGAAGAGTAAGATAAAGACAGAGAGGTAACAATGAGGTTTGAAGACTATTCTAAGATCTCTGTGGGGCTTTAGGCAAATAAGCCTGAAAGCTGGTGATGGATTTTGAGCTGAGAGTGCATATCTGTATGGAGGCAAGGCTAGAAGCCATGTGAAATAACCCAGGCAGGAGACAATGAGGACTTGGACCAGGATGGTCATGATAGAGGTGGTGAGAAGTGGTTTGCTTATATGATATTTCAGACATTTAGAAACACAGAATAGAATAACAGACAACCTGACACCCATCGCCCAGATGCAGCAGTCACCATCTCATGGCTGATTTTTGTTTCATTTATACTCCTACCCACTTTCCCTTTCCATTTTATTTTTATGCAATTATCAGATGTTTTACTTATGGGGAAGACTGTACATGGAGTAATTTTGTGAGGGAAATGACCAATGGATTACTTACGTTTATGTATAGTTTGAAATTCCCATTTGACATTACAGGAGCTGTTGGATATACAAGTCTGGATATCAAGGAGAGATTGGGGTGTAGATATAAATTTGAGAGTTGTCAGATGATAGCTAGTATCTAAAGCCAAGAGATTGAACCCCCAGCCTCTGGTAATCACAGAGTAGCTTCTCTCAGACCAACTCTTGTGCTGATGATAATAACAACTCTGGAGGCATGGGAGAGTGACCTAAAGCAAACAACTGTTAGAGGAGATTCAACCCTTAAGAGAAGTGAAACACATTAAATGAGACCCACGCTTATACAATTGTTTTCCTGAGGGTGCTCACTGGCCCACACAATACGCAATGGAAGAACTCAAGCAGAGTTCTTATTGGCTGAGGCTTCTAGAGAAGCTGGAAATTGAGTTTGAAAGGGGGAGTTATAGGGCAAGGAGCCCTGTAATATGTATATAAACTTTTCTCAAATCCTTTCCTGACTCCTTAACTGTGCATGTGGGGCTCAAAACTCCAGGTGCCTCAAGGAAAGCAACAGCTGGAAAGGTGAAAGAATGGAGCAGAAGCTTCAGCTTCCCATTGCACTCAAGTAAGTGGGGCCTTGGTGTCAAACTTTCCATGGAAATTCCAGAAAGCCCATGATTTAGGAGTAAAGGTATATCCTGGGACTGAGATTCATTCTACAACTAAGGACAAAAGTGAAATAAACCCACTATTTATTTCTGTACTGTAAATAGGTACCAAAACTAGGCCATCTCAGGTTTAAGGTGATCTGCTAGTAATTTAACACCTTGTTAGAATAACAGACAATACTCTTCAAAGGAAGATAACAGAATCTAGAGCCTTATAATAAATTTATCATGATGTCTAATATACAGTCCAGAATTACAAGAAATTTAACAAAATAGGAAGATATAACCCATAGTCAAAGAAAAAGCCAGTCAACAGAAGCAGACACAGATATAATACAGATATTGGAATCAGCAGACAAGGACTCTAAAATAAATGTGATAAGTCTTTTGAAGAACCAATAGGAATAATGGATTAACTGGTAACAAGATAGGAAATTTCAGGAGAAATAGGAAAAAACTCTCGAAAAGAACCAGATGGAAACCCTAGAACTGGATTATACCTATATGCAATCAAAAATTCTGAAGATTGGGGGTGCCTTGGTGGTTCAGTCAGTTAAGTGTCTGACTCTTGATTTTGGCTCAGGTCATAATGTTGAGGCTGGTGGGATCAAGCCCGGCACTGGGCTCTGTCCTGGCAGCACAGAGCCTGCTTGGGATTTTCTGTCTCCCTCTCTCTTTGCCCCTCCCCTTCTCACTCTCTCTTTCTCTGTCTCTCTAAATAAAAAGATAAACATTTTTAAATTAAAAAATTGGATACAACTATGTACTTGAAGACAGGTCAGTATCCAAATGAAGCACCCAGAGAAAAATATATTGAAAAAAAAAAGAAGATAGTCTCAATGACCTGTATCCAAAAGTGTGACTTTCATGTATTTGGAATTCCACAAGGAGAAAAGAGAGAATATGACAGAAAAACATTTGAAGAAGTAGTAGCCAGCATTTTCTGAATTTCCTCAAAACCAGTAACCCACAAATGCAGGAATATCAGTGAATCCTAAGCAAGCTTTGAAAAAAAGTACTAAATACACGTACTTAACCTGCTAAGCCAGCATACCAAAGATGGGGTGGGGGAATCTTAAAAATAGCAAGAGAAAAAAAAACACTCATCAAGGGGCACAATGATGACTGACTCCTTGTCAGAAAAATAAGTTACTAGACCATGAATAGATCTTTAAGATGCTAAAAGAAAAAGCCCTTGTCAACCTAGAATTCTATATCCTGAAAAAGTAGGTCTCAAAAATAAATACAAAATAAAGACATTTTCTAATAAACAAAAGCTGAATTTGTTGCCAGCAGACCCACATAGGAAGAGATGCTCAAGGAAGTTCTTCAGGCTGAGAGAAAATGATACCAGATTAGAAATGATACCAGGTAGAAAGGGATGAAGAACACTGGATGGGCACGTATAGGGGTGCCTTCTTGGGCTGCCATAACAGAATACCATAGACAGGGTGGCTTAAAGAATAGAAATTTGTTTCTCACAGTTCTGGGGGCAGAGAAGTCCAAAATCAAGGTGCCAGCAGGGTCAGGTTCTGGTGAGAGTTCTCTTCCTGGCTTGCAGATGGCCACCTTCCTGCTATATCCTCACATGGAAAAAAAAAAAAAAAAGAGAGAGAGAGAGAGCGAGGGAGAGGACTGTGGTCTTTTCCTTTTCTTATAAGGTCACTAATCCCATCATGAAGGTTCTATACTCATTACCAAATCACCTCCCAAGACCCCACCTCCAGATACCACCACACTGGAATTTAGAGCTTCAACACATGCATTTGGATAGTGGGGAGGGATACCTACATTCAGTCCATAGCAGTGGATAAATACAAAGTCATGGGATGGATGAGATCTCCAAGGAAATGGTATGAAAAGAGAAAGAAGAGGTAAAAGGACGCAGCTTCTGGGTACTTCTCTTTCAAGAGGTTGGGGAAAATGAGGAAAACCCAGCAAAGGACACTGATGGAGAGCTGCCTGGAAGGAAACAGGAAAACTACATGAATATGGTGTTGGGGGAGTGAATAGTCAACCTGTCAGATACTGCTGATATTGTGAGGTCAAGTTAGGTGAGGACTGAGAAGTCATCCCTGGATTTATCATCCTGGAAGCCATTGATGTGTATGACAGGAGTCTATCTGGTACAGTGATGGCAGTAAAGGCCTGATCAGAGTGAGTTTAAAACAGAGAAGTTTAACAATGGAAAAAAGAATAATAGCGTCAGTAGATAACCCACACTGTATGTTCCCTTCCTGGTGAGGATTAAATGGTAAAATCTGGTAACATGCCTGGCCCATAGTGATGGCCTATGATTACCTGGTTCTGGCTCCACTCTCTCCAGAAGGAGGCTAACACTGATCTGTCCCTGCAATAGAAAGGGCCGGGGCTGAGGGGGCTGCTCTGTGGTGTTGAGGGGGAAAGTACCAGAGTTCTAGTGTGACCTTTTCTCTCTCTAAGCCCCTTGCCCAGGGACCCAGAGACCCAGAGCTCTGGCTGATTGTGGGGTCTTGTGGTGCACTGCTAGAATGGAGCTGAAATCTGGGACACTGTCCCACCACATTAGATGTGAACCCGGGGGAGAGGTCCATAAAACCATATCCAAAGTGCCAGCTCCCTGACCTCATGTTGCCATGGATGGACTTCTACTCAAGTCCTGGCTGCTGGCAGGATTCGCCTGCCTGGGTCTTGCTCCCTGCCCAGTGACCCATATGGCAGTGATTCAATTAGGATGCTGTTGGCTGAAAAGAACAGACACCCCATTCAAAATAGCCTTAGTAGTAAAGAAGCTTAATGTCTCACAAAATAGAAGTCTCAAAATAGCCTGGGCCCTGTGTTGCGTGAGAGTGAGTTACTTCCTGTCTCTGTGCCCTGCTGTGTCCCCCACGGATTCATTCACACATTCACTTATTCAACAAATATTTACTGGGGGCCCACTCCATGCCAGGCACTGTTCTAGACTACATCAATGTACAGAGGTGCATACAATGTACATCAGTGAACAGAGCAAATAAGATCTCTTCGCTCGGCATTTACATTCTCTTTTGGGGAGAGAGATGACAGAAAAAAAGAGGGGGCACATATGATAAACAGTGTGAAAATAAATCATGCCAGGCAGGGGACTATAAAGTGATAGAAGTTGTGACGAATCTGTTTTATATGGAACGATGAGGGAAGACCTCTCTGATGCAGGGACTACTGAGCAGAGACTTGTGGAAGCAAGCCATGTTGGGTATCTGGGGGAAGAACATTCCAGGTTGAGGGGAAAGCAAGTACAAAGGCCTACTGCGGGAGTTGCTTAGGGAGTTTGGGGACATCAGAATGGCTGAGGTGCAAGCCTGGAGGGACAGAGAGGTAGTAGCAATAGAACAGATCACACGGGCCTTTGTAGGTCATGGGGGGTCGGGTGCACTGGGCTTTCCAATGGAAGCCTTGGGGGATTTGGGGAAGACGATACCTAGATTGAACATGGCCTTGAAGAATCACTCCGTCCTGGAGGAGGACAACGACAGAAGCAAGGAGCCTAGCTGAAGAATGTGGAGTCAAGGAATACTCATAGTTTTTGACCTGAATCACTTGAAGAACGGAGCCACAACAACTGAGGCAACAGTGAACACAACCACGGGGGTAGACACAGTGGGTTTGGGAGTTAAAATCAAGACTTTGGTTTGGGACATGTTTAATTTTGTCCAAATGGAGGTGTTGTTCAGGCAGCTGCTGCATATGTGAATCTGAAGTTCAGGGGTAATGATGGGCCCAGAGAGGTCAGTGTAAAGATTATCAGGATGCAGGTGGCGCTCAATGCCAAATGTCTGTGAGCCCACTGAGAAAGCGAGTGTGGATGGAAAGGAGGTGTGAGGATCAAGCCCCGGATTCTCTGACATTTAAAGGTCAGGAAGATGAGTTGAAACTAGTAAGGAGGTCGAGTGGAAGTGGCCAGTGAAGAATGAGAACGAGGGATGGTGGTGTTGCTCAGACCACGGTTCAGGGAGGACAGAATGACTGTATCCATGACTGCTGGTGGCTGAGAAAGGTGAGGACAGTTTGACCATCGGATTAACAATGTGGAGTGTGCTGGGTGCCTAGGAAGGCCGGTTTCTGTGGGTGGTGAGAAGAGCTGGGCAGCTGAGGAATTGGAGACCGAGCAGAGCAGCATTTTGTAGGAATTGCCACGAACATGAGCAGGTGTGAGGTGGGAGCTGGGGGGGGGGGGGCGGGGTCAAGGGAGTGTGTTTGGATGAAGGTGAAGCCACGGATGTTTGATTCTAAGGAGAATGAGCCATCAGAGAAGGAAAAATAGGAGGGTGTCGGGGAGACAGAGAGGTATTCAAGAGTCGGGGAAGGGGCTGGCATCTAGTGCATGAGTGGGAGAGTCTCTGGATGCAAACAGAAGGCTGGGGTCTGGGGAGGGGAGAGAATGCAGAGTTGGTCGCTTTGGTGCTGAAAGTATTGAGAGGTTTCTTCTGGTTGCTTCTGTCTCTTCCGTGAATTAAGGACAATCATTGGCTGGAGTGGAATTGTGTGTAGTGGGGAGCTTGGGCATTTGAGAAGGGTCAGATAAAGGGAGGTTGTCGGGGACTGAATGGACAGGCCGGATGGAAGTCCATTCCAGGTGAGTGGCATGGTCTGCAAGAGAGACTGTACCCCCGCCCATTTGGTAGACTGTATTTTTTTTTTTTTTTCAAAAATATTCACAAGTGCTCCCGGAGGGAGAACTCTATTTTCCTGCGCTAATGACATCAGGCTTGGCCAGAAGACTTGCACTGATTAGAGAGCTAGGAAGGGAAGTGACGTGTGTTCCTTCGAAGCAGAAGCTCTGTGACATCAGGTGTGTTTGCCATGTTCCCTTCCCTCTCTACCCCAAGACTGGCTCTATCCTAGACAGAGGCGGCTCCATCAACCTGGATGCTGAAGAGATGACCCTGGGCAAGAGCCACCTGCCGCGCACCTGCACCTGCTCTCTCTGTTCTCTGCCTTTGCAATGGTGGGGCCCTGAGGCCGGGGCTTGGTTGTTAAGGCAGCGTGACCAGTGCTGACTGATACAGCCTGCTTGCGTGCTTCTCTCCAGCTCTGTTCCCTCTCTGAGTGCAGGAACCGAGAGGATGGACTCTCGATCTACCTGGCCCTGGGATTTTGCTAGAGAGGGATGACAGAGGGGGCAGGGGACGCGGAGACTGAGGGTGTGTTTAATGAGGCTGGGGCTGGGTGGGAAGGGAAGGAAGGGAGACGCCAGCCCCATCCCGAGGTTCCTTACTATACTTATAGCTGCAGGAAGGCTGCCAGAGCCGATTGGGAGGAAATCTTCCCTTCGCGTGTCCCTGAGGAGAATTGTCCCTGTGCCCAGTTGGAACTTCTGGCAACAGTGAGAGCCATCATCAAGCTTTCTCTTTGCAGAGGCTCATTTTAATTTTCTTTCCAGCAGAGCCACGGCTGCAGCCATTCCTGGTGCCCACTTTTGTTTTGTCCTTTTGAGCTTGAAGATTGGAGACTGAGAGAGAGACAAAGAGAAAACACATGCTCCTTCCTCATTTTCCCCACCTGTTTGCTACCTGCCCTTAAGGCATAGAGATCTCTGCTCTTCACAGACTCTCCGTGTGGCTGGGGGAGGGCGGCCCTGGGTGCCCCGGGGTGCTCAGCCCACCCCTCCATGGCCTGACCCCTGCTGAAACCACACATTTTGGAAGCTGGGCAGGCGGAACTGGTCTGCCCGACTCCAAGCTGGTATTTTTCTTACACACAGGAGCAGCAAGGGGCTAGAAGGCTCGTCCACGTGCAACACCCCCCCCCGCCCCCCGCTTAGAGGAGGTACATGAGCCTGCAGCCATGGCCCTGCCCACAGACACGATCTGCAAGTCCTGGCACCAGCCCTCAGGCCCTCTGCCCAGCCAGCTCTGGGGAGCAGCCGCAGCCCTGCCTGGACGACGCTCGCAGCCACCCACCCTTCTGGCCAGAGACACTGGACAAGAGCCCGCATGTTTCGTGCTCCTCCTCAGCCTCCATTTGGGCACCAGCATTTAAACGAGGCACCAGGATGGAGGGTAGGACTGTCCAGACAGGCCCCGTTTCCCAGGATTGGAGGGGTGCGTGCCTCGGTTAGGCCCAGCCACCCCCCACCCCCACCCCCGACCAGGCATGTCTTCCACAGGAAGCTGGTCTCACTCCAGACAGGCTGTGAGCCTGCCGGCACCCTTATCTGCCCTTGGCCAAACTCCCACTGAAGACAGGGCCGACCCCACAGCAGGGGTAGGGAGGGGCAGGCTTGAGGGGCAAGGATGTGTTCTCCGGTGGGAAGGCTGGCCCTCGGCGAGGGGAACGCAGGCCAGAGGTCACGTGGCTGGTTGGTGGCACACCACCCCGTGGCCCCATGACACCGGCTCCGGTGCTCTTTTCACTGTGTCTCAGCCCCAGGCAGAGGCCACTGTGCGCCCAGTGTCGTCTCAGCTCGCCCCCTCTGCCAAGCTGCACCGTCTCTTCAGGCCTTTGCCTGTGACACCTGCCTCAGCCGACGGGTACCCGGTGCCCGTGGCTCCAGGTCCGGCTCACGCAGGGAGCACAGCGACCCCCCGGAGCGGGCAGGGCCCGGGACAGAGGCTGCCGCGTAGAGCAGATGCGTGGGGGGCGGGGGTCTCCCCTGTCAGACTTCAGCGTCTCCCAGGCTCCTTTTGTATTTTATAAAAGGCAAGTGTGTTATTTGTTCCATGACCCCAAATTTTACCTCTGGTGCCTTTGGACAAACTCCGTGCTCTCGGGCGAATTGTTGCTATTTGCCTCAGTTTCCTCATGGGCTTTGCATTCAACTGTCAACCACAGTGACTCTGAGAGGGCAGGGCGCCCGACCCGGTTCAAAGGGGCCCCACTCTGCCACAGGGGAGGACTGCAAGGGGGGTGTCTGGCCTTCGGAGAATGTCCGCGGGTAGACCTGAGAGCAGTGGCTACGAGAGACACTGAGTCACCACCCTGGGGCTCTGGGCAAGTCGGGCAAGCCAGCCTCGGTTTTCCCAGGTGTAAAATGGGTGTCAGGCCATTTTCTCCCATGCAGGGCTGTAATTACAGCAGGGTGTGTAACATCCCGGGAGCCCATGATGGGCGTCCGGGGGAAGCTGGCGGGATGGCCACGGGCCTTAACCGGCTCGGGAAATTGGGAAATTCCTGTAGAAGAAAGCACTGTGCGTGGGAGGCGGGAGGGTGAGTGGCAAGCCGGGGGGACGTGGCTGGTGCCCTTGGGAAGCCATCTTAGCACACACCAAAACCCTCTCTCGGAATGCAATCAAGTTGTTGCTTCTGTTCATACCAAAAGGGCCTTTTTAAAATACAATTAGGCTCTGTTTTATTATGTGTGACAGACGAGGCCATTAACCATTCCGACTATTAAATCAGACTTCATTAAAAAAAATGGAAGTAACTGTAAATTGCCTTGGGTCACGATCGTTTAGAGCCGAGACATTGCAAAGAAAAACATTAGGGAGCTCTCTACCATCGAGAAGTTAATCAATCTGACACCTCTCGGTGGGCCGTGTGCACCCGAGGAAGAGTGCTTGCTCGCCTGTCCCCAGAGCCGGGCTTCTGGGGCCGGGAGCGGGGGCCCGACCTCTCTGCAATCCGGAGAAGAGCCAGGAAGGCACCGAGAAGAACCTGCACATTTGGGAGAAAGGGAATTTCTTTTTTTCCGGAGAGGTTTTGTTGGTTTTCTTTTCTGAAAAATTATCTAAATATATCAAATGTGATATCAAGTCATACATAATACATTTTTTTAATGTTTTTGCACCAAAAAGTGACTTTAGAGCTATAAGGAGCAGTGCTATATATAAGATGATGTGTCTCCCCTACTCCCCAAAGTTGGGTGGGGTGACGTCCGTGGGCTTGCTAATTGCCGGAGTTTGTGTCATTCCACAGGCCTCCAGAGCCTCATGTTGGTCGTGGGTGGGTCCTGAGGGAAGGGACCGGTGTTGGGGTGAATCCTGCGCCCCTCTCCTGTGTGGGGTGGGGAGGGGGAAGGAAGGGATGGAGAAAGCAACACAGCCGAGGGGGCTACACAAGCCCAGAGGCGACCCAGACCATTTGCCTCCCTTCCCCCTCAGGCTCCGCTCAGCCCAGAGACCCAAACCCCAGTGGCCTCCAAACAGGAGGAGGGCCTGGCCTGGGACAGAGCCAAAGAGGCCCCGGAGCAGAGTGGGTGGCAGAGTTGTGTCTGGGGCAAGTGCCCAGCCTTGAGATGGCACCAGGCAAGGGGTGGGGGGTGCCCAGGATACTCAAGGCCAGCCCAGGCAGAGGGGAGGGGTAGGCTTGCTGGGGACGTGGGCCCGTCTACACAGGGGTTTCCTGGCCTGATACTGAGCCCAAGCCCAGCTTGGTGGTGTGGGGTGAGTGTGCCCACAGGGGGGCTCTCAGCTGCTGAGAGCATGCTCTGGTGCCTTCCTTCCGGCTCTTTCCTCCTGCCTCTCACCCTGCTGATCAAGAGGCCCAGGACCCACTGGGCAGGAGCCCTCCTTCCTTCTGGTGTGGTCCGGGTATGTCTCCTCCATGAAGCCTCCCAGGCTCTATCTGGGCTGCACCTCTGTGCTTGGACCCCCTGGCCCCCTGAATTTCCTCCTGCCCTGCTGGCACTGTCTGGAAGCTGCTAAGTCAACTAGTTCTTTGCCAATAAGCTTCCCTCCCAGGCTCCATCTCTCTGTTCCAGCACACCCCGCCCTCCCTTGTCTTCTGCTGAACTGCTCTAGACAATTCCCTACAGCTCGGGGACATGGCTCGGCCCCTCAGGACCCTTCAGGACCCATCCCCCATCTTCTCCAGCCTCCCCCCACTGCAATTCTGCTCCAAGCTCTCAGCACATGGGCTATGGCTCCTTCCCGTCTCCTTCACCCTGTAGAAGCCTTTACCTCTGTCTGACTGTCTTCTCTTCTCCACCCAGGGGAATCCTGCTCCTGCTGTAAGACCCGGCCCCAGGCCACCTCCACCTGGAAGGCCTCCTCAGATCTGCCAGGGCTGGTGAGTCACAGTACCCTCCCCGCCTCCCTCCCTTCCTTCCTTCTTTCAACAAAGAGGCACCGAGCAGCTTCTGGGCCAAACTCCCCGGAGAGGAGGACAAGGTTCCCTCCTTCAAGGAGCTGCCATTCTGGGCAAGATAATCAGTCAGTATGAGCCTAGGAGGTGGTAAGAAGTGCCTTGAAGAGACAGAAGGCAGGGTCAGGGGACAGGGCAGGGGGCGATGGGGCGTGGTCAGGAGGGCCTCCAGCACCGAGGATTTGAGCAGCACCCGCAGGATGCGGGGGGAGCAGATCTCCCCGCAGAGTGGGAAATTGTCCCCACAGCACAGCCCCGGGACCCCGACCGCTCCGGGGCCTGCTTTGTATCCTGTCACCACAGCTCTAGTTATTCAAGCTTCTGCTTCCTCTGGCCTTGGGGGCCACTCGTGAAAAGGACTGTCTCACTGCTCCCTGGATCTACATGGGAGCCCGGCCCAGCAGGGGACACGAGAGGGCAGTTGCCACATGCCCGCAGAGTGGAGGAATGAGTGGCTGGATGACTACAAGGGGAGATGAATGGATTCCTGGCCTCGTGTGGGGGCACTGCAGTGTCTGTGTCCGGGCGTCCGCAGGTGCTCTCGTGCCCCAGGACAGGTGACAGAATGCTCGCTTCCCGGGATCTCCTCTCTAGCGTTGAGAGGCTGAACACCCAGAACATCTCGGGAGCCCCACACAGCTGGCCTTGTGCCCTTTCTCCCTGCCAGCACTGAGGGGCAGGTGTGTGTGGGGGTAAAGCCCTGCCGGTCTGGAACTCAGGTCCCATGGGCTCTGCCAATAAGGTAGCAGGAGCTTGAATGACTGCATTGTTTCTTCGTTTGTATTATTACTTTATGCATCTCTGTCTGCAAAGATGGGGGTTGATACAAAGGAGAATCAGGCCCTCAGACTTTTCTTTTGGTAAGAAGGCCAAGCTGAAAGTGGTGAGAAATGTCAGCCTGGGGCCAGTGAAATCTGAATGCTTCTGTCCACACGTACTGTCGGGATGTGCTCAGTTAATCACTCTTGCTGCAGCGGTCACACCATCTCGTGCCTATAGAAGCAGGCAGGCCCATTTGGGCCTGTCCTTGTCCTGGCCACTGGGCTAGAGGAGGTGTCCCCGCATGGTCGGGAAGCCGGGCTCCCAGTACAGCTGAGCCTCTATCGGTCCCTCCCTCAGGCTGCTCACCGGGGCCGCACACCCTGCAGAGCAGCCCTGTTGCCGACCGCAGTGATTTCAGTCCTTCTGTTTTTCCTTCCTGGAGACCAGGACCTTCCTGAGGTCCGTCTGTATAGAGCTCCTCCCAGGCACTCCTCGGGCCATTTCCTCCCCAGGCTGCTCCCTGGGGAGGAGTGAGTCATCAGATCTGTCTTTGTCCCTCTGCAGAGGGGTAGGCTGTGTGGTGAGGGGCTGGGGGGCAGGGGCCTGGCTTCCAGGGGGTGGGGGTCCCACTCTTGTTTTCTTGGGCCCTCTGCTCATGGCTCAATAAAAGCAGAGTTCTGTTCTAACTTGAGGCACGTGTAAGTGATGGCCCAGGCCCCGCGGGCCTCTGGTTTTCTCTGGCAGGAAAGGAGCTTTTCACAGCATTCAGCCCTGCGAGGGCCGCTGTCTTTGTGGGAAGAGACAACTTCCTGCTCACACCTGCTGTGGCTGGTTAACAGCGAGACACCAGGAGAGGGCGCCCGAGGAGCCTCGGCTAGGTCAGAGCTCTCATTGGGGGTCCCTCCTGCCACCCAGCCCCCAGCCTCAGCCTTTCAGTCCCCCGGTCCCTCAGACCCAAACTGCTGACTCCCAGATGCCTGAGCAGAGAGCCAGATGATGGGCTCCCATGGAAACTGCCTTTAACAAGCCAGGTCATCTTTGCAATCACATCTCCTCCCGGACCCCTGTGCTCGTCACCTGATTAGTGGGGATTAGAAAGAAAAATGAAAAGAACCACCACCCCGTCTTGCCAGCCTCATGGGGCGTGAGCTTGTTTGCAGTTCCAACCGGCTGAGGTTGGAAGATGTGGCTTAGAAAGTGCAGGGCACCATGCAGATACAGGCTTGTGGCTATTTTTTCTTTTATTAAATAAATGCAATGCCAGCCTGCGGAGAGACAGCCAGTTAAGGGAAATATATAAGCCTTTAAAAGGGGAGATAATGAAAAATATTTAAGTCAAGATGAATTTTCTTAAGCAATAAAGAAAAATCAAGAGCTAAGTATTAACCAAAAACTGTCACCCACCTTTCTTCTCTTCTACCATATTATAGAAGTACACAGTTTACGGAAAAAGAAAATAGGGAGAATGTTTATTTGTGAGATAAACAGAAGACGGCAAATTATGGAAATATTGAATCAAGCCTATCATCAGTGGCTACGTTGCTCTTTGGTTTCTCCAGTTTGGAATTACGGCGTTTTCACACAGCCGTCGCCAAACGCGGGGACGTCCGTGACTTCAGGGGCCTTGTCCTGACTCAGTTCTGACCCTGTCTCTGGTTCAGAGGTGGCTGCCAGCAATGAGGACATGGGTCCCCTCTCTTTGGTGTTACAGTGACTTTCAACTTGAGTGCAGTGATGCGTTCCTTCGCGGCTCCCCAGGCCTGGTCCGCCTGGAACATCAGCGAGCAGCCGTGAATGACTCCAGAGTTTGAAACAAGAATTAAAATCTGCATTCGTGAAGTGGGAACTGAGGAAGGGACCGTCTTACGGGGTTTCTTTAACAGGCCCACCCCTCATTGCCCATGACCGTTCCAAGCGGACTTCACTCTCCTCAACTGTCCTATGTGCCCTTCTATCCTGAACATCCGATGATCTAGTGCCCTGCTCCCAGGAGAGGGCATCACAGCCATCAGCTGGGCACTGGATCCCACCCCCTCCCCCACCAGACTCTCCCCTTCTCTCCTGTAACAGTAGACGATGGGCCCCTTGAAGGCTCTCTCCATTGTTTCACTGGCCACTCCCTGCATCTTGGTTTCTCCTTCTTTCTTCAATCAAAATGCCCTCCTCTCTCCTATCCTCTCAACTGCCGGCCTTCTGCTCTCATTCCCAGTGAGGGCTGTCCACACATCTTCCTGCCCTCTCTTACCTCTCCTGATCCTCTGTTCACTCCGGGTAGATCCTGACACTGAATGGGCTTTCCTGGCACT
Organism: Hyaena hyaena; assembly: GCF_003009895.1. Lineage (NCBI taxonomy): Eukaryota > Metazoa > Chordata > Mammalia > Carnivora > Hyaenidae > Hyaena > Hyaena hyaena. The sequence goes on from NW_024080666.1 coordinate 3,001,303, forward strand.
CTCTTTGCAAGGGTCACCAATGGCCCCCACGTTGTTAAACTCATCAGGCACAACTAAACACCCATCTGACATGCCCTCTGAGTCCCTAATAGGCTGGTTTCCATCTTGCCCCTTCTTCAGCCTCTCCCTCTGGTTAGCCTCAGGGACCCCATTCTACTGGTTGCCTTTCTTCTTTCTGTTTCCTTTGCAGGCTTTTCCACATCCCCCCTTCTGACTGCTAAACGCTGGAGGTCCTCAAGGCTCAGTGTTGCATCCTTGTTTTTCTTTAAATCTTTCTAGTATAGAAAATTTCAGATATAGATTAAAAATAGAAAGAATAGGATAATGAACCCATATAAACTCATCAACCATCTGCAACAATTACCAAATTGAGGCATAAATATTCATCATATTCATTCTTGTCCTGGTTTACTTTTAGGGAAATCCCATACTATACAATATTTTACACGTAAACATTTTGGTGTGTTTGTCTAAAAGATAAGGACTCTTACAAACATAGCCTTGACATCACTGACAAGCTTAATGTTTATTTAACAATAACTAGTGAGGTTGTTGGGTTATCTCTCCTTAGAAATCTCATTTATGTCCATGGTCTTAAGTAGCCTTCACAGACCAATGATTCCCAGGCTTAAATCTTCAATCTAGACCTTTCTTTCAGCTCCAAAGCCCTATTTCTAATTCTCTATTTGACATTTCCACATGCTGGGCTTGGAGGCACCTCAGGTTTAACATGTCCCAGATAGAGTTCGTGATGTTCACCCTAACTCTGTTCTTCCTCCGCACAACCCTGTCTTGGTATATGGCATTGGTCTCCAACCAGGTGCCCACACCAGGACCCTAGGCATTGTCCTTCACACCTCCTTCACTCTCACCCCCTCATCCAGCCCATCCCAGGTCCTGTGAATGCTTCCACCAAAATACACTGACAGTCCATTCATTGCTCTGTGCACAGCTGTGCCAAGCTGCCCGCCCTCACCTGCGCTGCACCTGCACTTGCACCTGCGCTGCACAAACCTCTTAGTGGCTTTGCTTCTCTCACCTGCGCCCTCTGCTGAGCCTCGGCTACACACACAGCAAGTCCATGCTGGATAGGAAAATGTCAGAGTAACTAACAGTCTGGCCAGTTAGTAAATTATCACTCACTGCCCTGAGCCACTCCCTACCCCAGGGCTCCACCCTCACCCCAGCCACCAACCTCCTTTCATGGCTGAGCGAGGGACCTCAGAGACCTTGCTGTAATTGGAAGCTATGTGCTCAAACACTTAACAATTCATATAGTATTAGGATGACCTAAGACTTCAGGTACCTTCTCTAGTGAGAGTCAAGGGAAAATCCAGAAACTTCTGCTCTTCTACTCTCCAACAGCCAGAATTATATATTAAAAATATATAGGTGGCCTTACCTTGGAGGGGAGAGACAGTAGCTTAACAGACTGAGCCACCCAGGCACCTCTGGGAGAGGCAGTAGCTATGGGAGGGGTGGGGAGAGGAACTTTTAGGGTGCTGGGGATATTCTGTTCTAGATCTGGGTGGTGATTACACCAAGACACTCGCTTTATGAAAATTCATTGGTCTGAGCGCTTAGAATTGTATACTTTTCTATTGGTCTGTTATATTTCAATAGAGTTCACTTAAAAAATAGCACTCAGAATTTCCCTGTGGTTTCTGCTCAAGAGGGGAGCAGTCTCTTGATCTTACTGTTTCTCTGGTTCACATTCTCTCCAGAAGGTTCCGGCACCGACCGGGGCTCCTGAGCCATCTCTAGGGAGCTTAGCAGCCATCTGCCTTCCCATGGGTGACCACCAGGGGTGCTGTGCCGATGATCTTCCGTGAGTGGGTGGGGTGGAGCAGGCTTCTTCTCTCTTACTCTTTCCCTTCAGCCTCCACAAGGTCCAACAACTCCAGGCTACTCAAGCTGTGGGGAATATCTTTCCCAGGGGCTAGGAGAGGTTCTGGAGCTACTGAGAGCCAGGCCAAAGATTCAAGTTCAGGCTATCCTGCACTTCCCCTTGAACCTCCCTGAGAGAGTTACCTGAAGATTCAGGCCATTAGAATAAAACCAGGAAAGACTCTCTGTCTCACAGCTAATAAATGGAAATGCACCTTACAATCCCAGCGAGTCACCATTTCATACCCTTTAGCTTGGTCAAAATTTAAAAGCTGGTAATACTAAGTGTAGACAAGGGTGTGGTACACTCAGATGTCTACATGTGGGAGTACACGTGGGAGGGACACTTTTAAGAGAAATCTGGCCATACCCAAAAGAGCCAACGACGTCCCTGCCTGGGTGACCCAGGTATCACCACCTGTAGGTCTATACCACAGGGGAGCACAGGAGCTTCATTATTAGGAGAATCTTCTTCTTTTTTTTTAATGTTTATTTTATTTTTGAGAGACAGAGAGATAGAGTGTGAGCAAGGAAGGGGCAGAGAGAGAGGGAGACACAGACCTCGAAGCAGGCTCCAGGCTCCGAGCTGTCTGCACAGAGCCTGATATGGGGCTCAAACTCACGGGCTGCGACATCATGGCCTGAGCCGACGTCGGACGCTTAATCGACTGAGCCCCCCAGGCGGCCCTGTTTTTCCATTTGTTAGAAGTGAAAATCTGAAGTAAATATGGTTTAGGGGTAACTTTGAAAAAGCCAGAGAGCGGGAGGATTTTTATGGTCTATCCTTGTCTGTATGTTTGATGTTTTCCCATGAAATCGAGTAATGAGAAAAGCTACTCCAACCTCTCCAAGGGCAGAGGGCATGAAGGATATGTCCTGCTCCACATGCCTTGCCTGGCCCAGGTTCCGTCCTTGCTCCCCAGGACTCCGCCCTCTTCTTTAAGGAGCTTAGCTGGAAAACTCTAAAGCACAGAGTGGAAATTTCCATACGTCTCCTGGGCTGAGCCTCTCTGTGGACTCTTTTCCTTATGCCGCATCCCACTCTGAGCCCTTTGGCGTCAGCCCCAGGCAAGCAACCGTGCTGTTTGGGAGCCAGACTGGCTGTGTCTGAATGCGGGCTCTCTCTGCCTCTCACCTGGCTGCGGGGCCTGGGACAGATTCCTCCAGGTCTCTGTGTCATAGGATGGAGGGAGATTGCTGGAGAAGGTGGCCAGTCACCTGGAGGGGTGAGCAGGGGCGGTGCAGGGGCAGATGACTCTCATCCCGTGCAGAGCTAGGCTACTTTGCACAGAGGGACCAGGCCATATTTATATGTGGCAGCAGGAAGTGGCAACCCTGTATCCACATGGGGGATTGAATTATTTTTGCATCAGTCCTTTCTGTTTCAGTCCTAACGTGTATGTGTGTACATGTGCATGCAAGTGTGTGTGTGTGTGTGTGTGTGTGTGTGTGCACGTGCTCCCGTGTGCTCCCACACATGCCAGGGACACCAAGAGAGTCTATTTAAGGCCAGTTTGTTATAGATTGCAGCAGACCCTTGGCTGAGGCAGGAAAGGAAACAGAGTTCTCTGGCCACTTCCAGACCACTGATAGGCCCTGCCTCTCCAGACGCCATCATGGCTTTCCCTGTTTACACTGAGAGTTTCAGGGGCTCGCTGCCGAGTTCTCCAGAATGGTCACGGTCCCCTGGTCCCTCCAGGTTCCTGCCTCTGGGATGTATTGCAGCCACATCTCTGTCGCCCTCATGGCCAGAAGTCACCACATGGGTCCCTTCCATCCTGTCTGCTTTCTCTGCCCCTAAATACTTTCACATGCATGGCCTTCTGCGATGCTCGTTGGATTTGCTGAGATGGAGGCAATGGGGATAGTTATGGGTTGAATTGGGTCCCTGCAAATTCATATGTTAAAGTCCTAGACCCCAGAACCTCAGAAGGTGACCTTGTTTGGGAATGGGGTCATTGCAGATGTAATGGGTTAAGATGGGTGGGCCCTTATCCAATTCAACCAGTGTCCTTATAAAGAGGGGAGATGGGGAGACAGGTGCACACACAGAGTATGCCATGTGAAGGTGATGTCAGATAGCAGAGGGGTGTGTTTACAAGCCAAGGAAGGCCAAGGAAGCTACAGCAGAGTCATGGAACAGACTCTCTCACAGCCCTCAGAAAGAGCCAACCCTGGTAACACCTTGATCTTGAACTTCCAATACCCAGAACTGAGAAACGGTGCATCTCTGTTGCTTATGCTCCCCATCCCCGGTGCTTTTCTATGGCTGCCCTAACAAACGAATCCAGGGACTGATATCACCACTTCACGACGGAGGAACTCAGGACCCCTGAGAGCCATCAAGGTCACACAGATACTAAGAAAACTGAGCTAACACTTGATTCCTCTACACTGTCACAAGGTGTTTGACAGTTTATATGAGGCAATCAGTGATTTCATCGGGGGCTGGGAATAAAAACATATTGCAATTTATTCTTCCATTAAGCATGACCAGTTACAACGGCCTTCTGGGTGGTCTGTTCCGAGCTTGATCTAGATGGTATTTGGGGAAAACAATACTTTCACTTATCACTTGGATAAGATCATGTAACAAGCCAAATGAATGTCATGGGACCCGCCATAAAGACTGTAGCTTCAGACACGCTGTCAGCATGCTGGGTAATTATAACGAGTCTGGCATGTTTGGCAGCTTAATTTACGGTACCTTTGGCATTTTGGCACAGCCTTGGCCTTCTGATCCAGGCGTCCTTTCCTGCTTATATCCTTGGGTGTGGATGATTCTCAACTTCTTTCTTTGGGAGCAACCCCCCTTCTCCCTGTGACTCTCCTGAGTGGGTTCCCACACTGTGCTGTCAGCCTGTCAGGGGCGTTTGGGAGGGTGTAGAGGTGGGAAGGATGGTGGCCACCGGTTTGGAGGTCTGCCTCTCTCCGTCCATCCATCCATCGCTGCGTGGCATTGGCCAAGCCATTTCCCCTTCTGGGCTCTGGTTTTCCCACCAGTAAATTGAGGGGATTGGACAGGAAGATTTGCTCTTTCCAAACTGGGAGGAGGTTGGAGATCAGCAAAGAAGAGAGGAGGCCAGGAGTGGGGCTGGCTCCCCAGCTATTTTTGGTGTTTAAGACTCCCATAGAAGTGGTGGGTTTCTCTCTGTCGTGAGCCTGAGCAGGACACTCAGAATATCAAGCATCTGTCAGCTCGCCTTGGTCTTGTAATTTTGCCCGTGCTCACTGGACCCTCTTAGGTAAAATAGGCAGGAAACATGAGTTAATTCTAAGTTGTACCATTTAACTGGTAAGCAACTCTTCAAATAGAAGTCTCTTATTAAAAAGCATCTTTGATTCTGAAAACGCAGAGGACAACTGGGCTGGAGGACCCCAGATGGCTGTCTGCTCTAAATGCCCGTGACCCCAGCCCTACTCCAGACTGGTGCCCTCAGGCTCAGTGATCCAGGTGGCCAGAGCCCAGCATCTGTGACCCGTCTGATTTTCTCAGCAGCTGCGTCCCATAACTTCCCTCCCTCCCCTGGTCATGCCACATCCTCTCTCTTCAGGTTGTAATTGAAGGTCTTCTGCTATGGAAGGGTTTCCGTCTCCAATTTGTTGCCAGTTGCTAAGTTCATCCTTGGCAATCTTCATGTTGAGAATGACTTTTGAACAGGTCTTTCTGTTGCATGTACCCACCTTTCCTGTAAGAAATGCAACTCCCCGAGTATCAGGACAGAGTTATTTACAGCCCGTAACTGGATCTGGGGTCATGGATTGTTCCAGCCTCTGGCCAGCACCTCTGCCTCTGTGGTGTCAGGTTCAATGAGGAAGGGTCTCCGAGGGTGAATCACTCATGGCCAGCACAGCTAGTGAGGGGCAGTCGGAAAACCAACCCAGGTCTGCCCGCTTTTGTAAGCAGTATTCCCTTCTCTATAACGGTGCCATGCCACGCTGCAGCCCACCTTGCTCAGGGGCCTGTAGGAGATGGACTCGGGGCGGGGGGGGGGACTAGCTTTAAAGGGCCTAATAACAAAATATAACCTTTGTGGGGAAAGAGAAGTGCTTTCCTGAGCTCAGAAGGCATCCAGAGGAGCAGTGGAGCCAAGGCCAGCTTTAGAGGCAGGTGGGGAGGTCTGCTTAAGGTCTGGGCTTGGCTGATTCAGGTGGTCCACGTAAGGTGAGTCCTGGAGGCTTACCGGTGCATTATGGAGAATCATAAGACCACAGAGAGTGCTGTTGTCTATCCATTTCCCTCTTTTTCTCTAATGATAACGTTCCCTCCCTTTTTTTTTTTTTTAAAGGTAGGCACTTAGCTGCCCCACATAAAGGCTACTTTTCCCTGACTCCCTGGCTATTTGCCTAAGTTCTAGCCAATGAGATGCAAACAATAGTGAGGAGGTTTTCTTAAAGAGAAGAAGTATTCCTTTGTCTTCCTCATTTCTTCTTGTTGCAGTCTGGAAAGCAGAAGTGATGGCTTATGTTAAGGCAGCAACCTTGGCCTTGAAGTGACTTTGTAAACCTGATGGGACCACAACATAGAAGGTGCCTCTTCACAACACTGTGGAGTGTCGTACCAATGACAGTCCACTTGCTTCTGGACTTCCGTGTAAGACAGAGATAAGTTTCCTTTTTTAATTTTTTAAGTTTATTTATTTATTTTGAGAGAGGGAGAGAGAGAAGAGGAGGTACAGAGAGAGAGAGGGAGAGAAAGAGAGAATCCTAAGCAGGCTCTGCACTATCAGCACGGAGACTGTCATGGGGCTCAAACCCACAAACCATGAGATCATGACTTGAGCTGAAACCAAGAATCAGACATGTAACTGACTGAGCCACCCACGCCACAGAAATGTTTCCATTTTGCTGAAGTCATGGTTCCTTTGGGGTTTCTGTCTCCTTATCCCAAATTCCAGAGAAAACTTAATTTTTTTTTTAGGTTTTTTTTTTTTTTTTTTTGGTAATTCTTCTGATTACCTTTTGGTGCTGGTCTTAAACACGTCTCTCACACTTGCTATATCTCCCCTGTCTCAGCGAAGAGAACAGAGCTCGCTGAGGCTCAGGGCCTTTGGCAGAAACTAGCATCTAACTGTAATTTACTGACATTGTTTTGTTTCTATGGTATTTATTTTTAGGTTACCATTTACTTAAGGTAAATGATACTCTTTTCCATTTACAATAGAGACATGAGGTCACTTTCCTTTTAAAATAATTTGCTTAAGCAAGAACAATTGAATTGATTTAGCAGATATTAAGTGACTAAGAGTATATGTTATGGCAACGATGGTAGAATCAAGGGGGTGGCTGGAGGCTGATTAAAGCTAGGGAAATACGGATGTAGCTTGTGCTGCTTTAGAAAGAATGTCTTCCTTCAATATTTTATGGTTCTTTTGTTGATGATTCTAAGTGTTCTTGTAGTAGAACTACCTAATTTCTGACGGCAATAAGTTGATAAATACTTCCACAATGCAAGCATGATAATTAAGAGTATTCAAGCCAAACTTCCTGCATTCAATACTTGGCTCTTGCAATGACCAGCTGTGTGACCTGGGGCAACCATACGTCTCTGTGCTCAACATGTCACCTGTACGATGGACTTGATGATGTTGTTGAGATTGCATGTAAGGCCCTGAACTCGGTATCTGACATACATTAAGGATGCAATAAATGACAGCTGTTATTCCTACTGTTATGCCTGACTTGAGCACATCGGGAAGTCAGTGTTGAAGGCTTTATACGAAGTCCTTGGGTATAGTGTTACTCTATCCCGATGCTCAAGAAGTGTTACATCTGTTTTTTAAAAGTTTTTTTAAAAATTTTATTTATTTTGAGAGAGAGATAGAGAGCGGCTGGGGGAGGGGTAGAGAGAGTGGGAGACAGAATCTAAAGCAGGCTCTGAGCTGTCAGTGCAGAGCCCGATGCAGGGCTCGAACCCATGAACTGCTAGTTCATGACTTGAGCCGAAGTCAAGAGTTAGACGTTTCACCAACTGAGCCACTCAGGCGCCCCAAGAAGTTTTACATCTTGAAGGTTTTCCCCAGTTTTTCTACTAATATTCTTCTTCTATTCCAGCTCTAATCCAGGACACCACATTTCATTCATCTTCACGTTTGCCTTATTTACCTCTCTCCTGTGATGGTTCCCCATTTTTTCCTTGTCTTTAATGACCTTGCCACTTTCTAGCCGTATTTAGGAGTCTAGCATTTTTATAGAATTTCTAGAAGTTGGTTTAGTAAAATGCTTTCTCACAAGTAGGCTGATATTATAGATTTGGGGGAAAAATATCCAGAGGAGATATCTCACTGCATTATATCACAGGGTATATGATGTTGATACATCTTATTACTGGTGATATTAATCCTGAACACTCGGTTAAGGTGGTGTCTACCAGGTTTCTCCACTATACAGTTAGTATTCTTCTCTCTTTATACTCTGTTTTCTAGAAGACAGTCTAAATGCAGCCCATACTCATGGGGGAAAGAAATTAAGGTCCACCTCCCAGAAGGGAGACATAACAAAGAATTTGTGAATATATTCCACCACAGTAATTAACAAATATTTGGGTGAAGATATTTTGAAGCTATATCCTGTTTTTTCCTTAATCTTTCACCCACTAATTTGAACATTCATTGATGGATCTCACCTGCAGCCATTGCTAGAGATGTCCTAATGGTGATTTTCTATTTCTCCAATTCATTCTGCATTTATTATTTGGGATTCATATGAAAGAGGAGGTATCTCATCTCACCTCCACCCTGTTCATTTATTTATTTAATTATTTGTTTATATCAGTATGGACCAGTAGATATTTATTTTATTATTGAGTACTAACACATTGGGAGCTCTTTCAGAGTGGCGTGAAGGCTTTGACACGCTCCCATAATTTTTTTGAGTACTTCCTTACTTTTGGGTACTGCAGGATGCTCAAGCTCATCTTGTATTTTCCCTGCCCCAGCTCTGGAATCAACCATTTTTCCAAAGAACTTTGTTTCCTTTATTTGGCAAATGGTATTTAGAAACCAAGATCTGAGCACTAGATGTTCTCATTGCAGTTGGGGTGTTACTGTTTCTAAATTCTTTCAGTGAACAGATTTAGGAATGTATGTATATATACTAACTCATGTGAACCTATCTCTCTCTCCCCCACCTCGTCTCTCTTTTTCTTATCATCATCATCATAAATTATGTCTGATACCTCCAACACTATTATAATACAACCAAGTATATTCTAGCCTTCCTTTCTTTCTCTTGCTTAATTGTAACTTCTTTCTCCAATAGTGAAATGCCTTACTCTCAGGACTAATAGCAGAGTTGAGAAGATAGAAAAAAGAATCAGTGAATGTAAAGGTTCACCAATAGAAATGATCCAATCTGAAAAAGGAGAAAGAAAGATTTTTTTTAAAAAAGAACAAGCCCTCCAGGATTTGTGGGACAATAGCAGACATCTGATGTCTCTGAAGAAAGGAGAGAAATAATGGGGCAGAAAGATATTTGAAGAAATAATGACCAAAAATTTCCCAAATCTGCTGAAAGACATGAATTTATAGATTCAAGAAATCCAGTGAACCCCAAGAAAAATAAATGTAAAGAAAACCACATCTGGATGCATTACAGTCAGAATACTGAAAACTAGAGAGAAAGAGAGTATTTGAAAGAAGCTTAGAACAATGACACATGACAGAGTGAGCAACAGTAACTGATACTCACAGACTTCTTGTGAGAAAACATGGGGCACCAGAAAATAGTGGAACAACATCTTTAAAGTGCCCAAAGGAAAAATTATCAACCTAGAATTCTATATGCATCAAATATATCCCTCCAAAAAGAAAGTGAGGTAGACGTTCTTTTACCTTGCCACCAGATCTTCAATGGAAGAAAGGCAGAGCAAGTTCTTCAAGCTGGTGAGAAAATTATACCAGAGGGAAACTTGGACCCCCAGAAAGGAATAAAGAACACCAGTAATCACAAATTTCTGGGTAAATATATAAAACTATTTTTTCCTCTCAATTTTTTAAAAATACATATGGTTATTTTAAAAAGAAATTATAATAGTGTAGATGTAGATGTAATACATGTGAGAACTACTGCATGAAGAATGCTGGGGTGGGGTAGTGTAAGGGATAAATGATAGAACTTACAGTTGCAAAGTTTCCTCCTCTTACGTGAAATGGTAGAATATCTACTCTGAAAACTCAAGAGTGTATGCTATAATCCTTCGTGCACTCTCTAAAAAATGATGCAAATGTTTATATTTAAAAGATATTAAATAGATATATTCAATGTAATTTTAAAATGCATTTAAATAGTCCAAAGTGGGAAGGAAAGAGGGGATAAACTAACAAGAACAAAGGAGACAAACAGATAACAGATAATAAAATGGTGGACCTAAGTTCAATCATGTCAATAATTAAATGTTAATGGACTCAGCACTCCAATTAATACATAGTAATTCTCATTATGATTACCATCATTATCACTGTGGATTGCAGAGGAGAGAGGACATCTTTCTCGTCTGGTTAATCCTTTAGAATGTCATTCAACCCCGAGCATCTAGGGTTTGGTTTTGGGTTATCTGCTGCTTCTGGAAAAACCTGCTTTGTCTCCCCACCAGGCAGGGTGCTCCTGAAGGGGCCAGCTATCTGCTGAGTTCCCAGGCCTGAGGATGGCACTGAGTGCTTATAGCATGGTGCTGACCAAAGGCAGGACACCCCAGAACCAGTACCCAGGAGGACACAGCAGTCACAGAATCCAACCTGACAAATGTCTCAGTCTCCCTTAACAGAAATCTCTCATCTGAGATTAGTTTTTAAACAGATTTCTTAGGGTAATTAACATCCACATTATATATTTAAAAGCGTTGCTGTTAAAAGTCAGCCTTCCTCCTCTCCTGGAACTATAAATGAATAAACACAAACTTTTGCTATGTGTTCAATCTGAACCCCCCATGAGGGACAGGTGGCAGGGGGTGGGGCTGGACACACCCGCGACAGGAGCAGTTGGGTTTTACATTCTTCTCTACTCAAGCAGATGTCTGCCTCATGTTCTTTTTTTAGCTTTTGAAACCAACTTCCTGGAATCTATGTCCTCATCATGGGCAAGCAATAATAGTATTCCAAAAAGCTGGTTTTTATGGAGGAAAATCCAGCTAAGCATAGTGGGCTGGTCCTGCCAGGTTCATGAAACACAGAATTTGCCCTAAGAGGAAAGTCCTTTATTACTGAGACTTGAGGAGGGTGTGTGGGGGTGGGGTGGGGGGGAGCGTAGCTAGAAATAATCTCTGCTGGTTAAATTTAGGGATTTAAAAACAAGCCATTGGTAAAATGCTATTTGATATTCAAATGGTTTGGAATTGTTTCTTTTCAGAGGGCAGGAAAGAGTGGAAAAGTGAAAAGGTTACAGGCTATGGAATCTGATGGAATTGGTTTTTATTCCCATTCTGCCACTAACGGTGAGTCACTAAACAAGTCATCAAACACTAAGCCTCAGTTTTCCCATCTCTAAAATGATCCTGGAATATAGAAAATATTCGACAAATACGGTTTTCGTACCCAGCCCTTCCGTCTCCCTGTGCTCTGATGTTTTCCGGTTACTGAATAACAAACCATTCCCAAACCAAGTGCACTCAATTGACCAGACATTACTTTTGCTGAGTGCTAACCCAGCATCTGATGATGGTTCCTGGTTTTCTCAGCCTTGTCTGATCCTCTGCCCTTATGTGTGGCTGGACATAGTGACTTTCTTCTAACGAATGGATGTGGCATAAGTGCTGGGGTGTCACTTCTGTGATTAGGTTATAAGACTGGTGGCTTCCATCTTGCTACCGGTTAGGTTCAATTGACGTGGCTTGCGTGAAGGAAGCCACAGTGTGATGTTAGATTCACATGACAGGGAACCGAAGTACCAGCAACCAACCACAGGAGTCAGCTTAGACCGCAGCGGCCTTCCCGGTGGCATCTTGTGATGATTAAAGCCCCAGGCAGCACCTTGGTCACAGCCCTTGAAAGACCCTGATGCAGGGGACCCAGCTAAGCCGTGTCCAGATTCCTGATCTACAGAGGCTGTGGGAAAATAAATGTTTCAAGCCACAGAGTTATGGGGCAATTTGTTATGCAGTAAAAGGTAACTAATGTCTCAGGAATCTGCAATTTGGAGAGGACTTGGCAGGGGTAGCTTGTCTGTCTTTTACTTGTCAGCTGGGTGGGTGTGGAAGCTGGGAACTGAAACTGAAAGCTCCCTCCTTCCTTCTTTCCATCTTTCCTTTCCTGTTTCCCCTCCTCCTTCCCTCTTGCACTTGTCTGGAGGTTAATGCTGGCTGTGGGCCGAGACTTTAGCTTACTGTTGGCTGGAACACACACGTGTAGCTTCTCTCTGAGGCCAGAATAAGGAGGCTGGGTCCCAAGGAAGAGAGAGAGAGAGAGAGAGAACGAGAGAGAGAGAGAAAGAGCAAAAGGCAGGGTAGGGAGAGAGAGGGAGATAGAGTGAGGGGCAAAGAGAGGGACAGAGAGAGGGAGAGCGTCAGATGGAAGCCATAGCACACCTTCTAACCTAGCGTCAGGAATTGCACAACATCACATCTACTGGGTTCTATTCATTGGGAGAAAGACTCCAAGGCTGAGAAGTACCCAGGGGGAGTGGAATTCGATTCTGCTTTTTTAGGAGGGTTGTCCAAGAACTTGGAAGAGAAGGTGGGATCAGAAATATTGCCAAAGCCACCTTTGGAAAATGCAATCTGCTGTATTTGGGCAACTCATTCTTCCTGCTTTCATCAGGTATCTCCTCTGTCATTATTTATTTGCCTTACGTGAGTTGCTACCCTTTAAAGGACAGAGTACCTGAGTAAGAGAAGATTTCAGTAAAGTCTTTTTCCTAAAGTGTCCTATTTGCTAAGGAATCAACTTGGCCATACGCTCTATCTGCCTTGGGGGCCCTCCCCCTCCTTGTTCTCTGAAGACACAATCTAATGTGATGTGGCAGATATACTTGGGTAATTCATAACTGGGACAAGGGGGAAAGACTTAACAGTGATTCACTGAAAAGCCACTTGCTTGGTGGCTTACCAGCTCTCTATGGGAGCAAATCTTCAAAGGCACCACTTCTTGGTGAGAGAAAGAAATGAAGTAGGGAAGGGATAGGAAAGGAGAGAGAGAAAGAAAAAGAGAAAGAGAGAAAGGGATGAGGGAAATCACCAGATCAGATGTAAGAAACAAATCCAGAAGAGGAAAAAAAGTGGAAAACATGAAATATAAGAAAGCAATGACCCAATCCTACCCAGAATAAAGAAGTTGAGTATAACACTGTTTTTAAAAAACAGCTTTATTGAGATATAACTCACATAGTACACAATTCACTCACTTAAATTGTGCAATTCAATGGTCTTTAGTATGTACAGAGTTGTGCAGCTATCATCACAATCAATTTCAGAACATTTTATCACCCCCCAAGGAAATCTTGTACCCAGTGGTGCTCACTCCCCACTCCCTTTCAGCTCCAGGCAACTACTACTCTACTTTCTGTAGATTTGCCTGTTCTAGACATTTCCTATAAACATGCGGTCTTCTGTGACTGGCTTCTTTCAATTAGCATAATGATTTCAAGATTCCTTCATGTCGTAGCACATATCAATACTTCATTCCTTCGGATCACTAAATACTATTTCATTGTGTTCATACACCATATTTTATTTATCTATTCACCAATTAATGGACATTTGGGTTGTTTCCATTTTGGGGCCGTTGTGGTCAATAATGATACAAATACTCATGTACAGGTTGTGGGGATATGTTTTCATTTCTCTTGGCTATATACCTTGGAGTGGAATTGCTGCCTCACGCGATAACTCTATGTTTAACATTTCGAGGAGCTGATAATTTGCTTTCTGAAGTGGCTGAACCATCTTATATTTTCACCGGCGTTGTGGAAAGTTCCAGCCTCTTTGTCTTTTGGATGATAGCCATTCTAGGGGCTGTAAAGTGGTATCTCATTGTGGTTTTGATTTGCATTTCCCTGATGGCTGCTGATATTCTGAACCTTTCTTGGGCTTATTGACCACTTAAACATTTTTTTAATAAATGTCTATTTAGATGCTTTGCCTACTTTGAAATTGGGTTATTTGTCCTTTTATTGTTGAGTAGTAAGAATTCTTTATATAGGCTGCATACACTCCCTTAGCAGATACATAATACAATTGTATTGTCCCATTATGTAGGTTGTTTTTCCCCCCGTTTTCTCGATGGTGTTGTGTGCACCACAGGAGACTAATTGTGATGAAGTCCATTTCATCTATTTTTTTCTTGTGTGGCTTGTGCTTTTGGTGTCATATCTAAGAAGATTTTGCTTAACTCAAGGGCATGAAGATTTACTCCTATGTGTTCCTTTATGATTTTTATTGTTTTTAAGCTCTTGGACTTAGGTCTTTGATCCATTTTAATTTTTGTGCATGGGTATGGAGGGGGCCCAACCTTATTCTTTTGCAGCTCTCCACAGTACTATTTTTTTTAAAAAAATAATAACATTGATATATCCACCTTTAAAAATTTTTAATGTTTATTTTTTTTTTTTTGAGAAAGAGAGAGAGAGGAGAGAGAAAGAGACAGAGAGAGAGAGAGAGAGAGCGTGTGTGTGTGCGCGTGTAGGGGAACAGGCAGAGAAAGAGAGGGAGACACAGATTCCAAAGCTGGTTTCAGGCTCTGAGCTGTCAGCACAGAGCCTAACACAGGCTCGAAATCACAAACCATGAGGCATGACTTGAGCTGAAGTCAGATGCTTAACCAACTGAGCCACTTGGGTGCCCCTCTACCCATCATTTAAATACTATTTTTCTGGACTAAGCAAGAGAAAGTGAGATCCACTTTTCCCTAGGTTCAACCATATTTTAAACACGAGCACTACTCTTTCTTCACTTTCAATTTGTGTGTACTGTGAATATACATACATATCTAAGATAAGTAATTTTGTAAAAGGGCCTCAGTCATTCCATCTATCAAAAAAAGTAATGATTCTCAACCATGGCTGTTCACTGGGATCATCTAGGAGCTCTACAAAGTGCCCATGATAGAGTCTTGTGCCCAGATATTTTAACTGAGTTTGTCTGAACATAAATATTTTCCCAAGTGTCTCAGGTGATTTGATTGTGCAGCCAGGATCATACCCCCGGTTTTAGATGGTCTCTTGGGGGCTTTCCCAGTCTATGTGTCTATGGTTCCATGGAAGTCCTGAAGAGTAGGACCCAAGTGAGTTTTGTCACTAATACCCACAGTGGAGAGCATCCCACAAGTAGCCCATGTTTCTCAGTGGTTCAACAGGGCAGATCTGCTCATCTCTTCCAAGAGCAGATGGCAGTGTTTCTGCCTGGTCCCTGACCCCCCAGTAGCCTTGAGGGCACCTCTGAATGGTGCAGACCCCTGATGATACTTGTGGGGCCGCTGCTCCAGCCACACTGGCTTCCCCCAGACATACTGCCTTATTCTTGCTGTTCCCTCTGCCTGAATGCTGTCCTTCCCTTCTCCATCTGCCTTCCTCCTACCCACCCCCCAGCTCAGCTTAAACATCACTTCCTCAGAGAAACCTTTCTTCCTTTCTCTCCTCTCCTTTGGATCACCTCTTATATATTCCCGTAGCATGGTATTTTTTGTTCCCCATGTCTCAACTGTGATTAATTACGAGAGTAATTATTTTCTAGAGCGTCTCTCTCACTAGGTGATAAGACAGGGGTCATGTCCATTTTGATGGCCGCTGTCATATCCCCAGTGCCTGGGACAGTGCTTGGCATACACATAACTGTCACCCAGTAAAGAACCGTGGGGTAAGTAAATGACCTTGTAATGTGGACAAAAATCTTACTTCTGCTCAGTGCCCTCTCTTTAGAAGACAGAGTGGCTCCAGGGTACCTAGAAGGGGCAAGTCTTTCCTCCGTTCTAAGTTCTGCCTCCTTACTGCCTCCCTCCCTCTCCATTGCACCCTTGTCTCTCTGCCCTTATATGCAGATGGCAGTGAGGCGATGGTTTCTCTTGGCAAAAGAGGCATCGGTTATTGATTTAAAACATAAAATTGAGGTCTGGGGTCCATAGACAATTAGTCCACTATCCCCCAAACCACAAAGTCCCCCATTCTTTAAACTGGCTAATCTTTGGTGACTTTATTTTTAGGCTTCATTGGTGGAGCACTTCAACCAGATCTCACCAGGATGGACATAGGCATGGGTCTAATCACAGTGGGTAGAGGTAGTGGGGCTCATTTGTCATCTAGACAGTGAGGGAAGTGGTCAAGGTCAGGGCAGGGATACCTAGGCTGAGTTACAAGAAATTTTAGAGGATCCATGGATGGGTTGGGGTTCTGAGGGTGCTCTGATACTGTATGACAATACTGAGTATATGTGTTGGGGCATTTTTCTGAGGGTGGAGGTCAATAGTTTTCATCCAATTCTTAAATTGGTCTGTGGCCTCTGAATGGTTGAGGAGGCTCGCCTGGATTTTCTCTGTTGAGGTCTGTCTGCCTCAGGCTTCTGTACTTTTAAAATAATATGTTGTCGGGGCACCTGGGTGGCTCAGTTGGTTAAGCATCTGACTTCAGCTCAGGTCATGATCTTGTGGTCTGTGGGTTCAAGTTCCACATCGGGCTCTGTGTTGACAGCTCAGAGCCTGTAGCCTGTTTTGGATTCTGTGTCTCCGTCTCTCTCTGCCCATCCCCTGCTCGTGTTTTGTCTCTCTGTCTCTCTCTCTCTTAAAAATTAATAAACATTTAAAAAAAATTTTTTTTAAATGTCCTCTCAGGAGCTCCTGGAGTGGAGTTACAAGTGATGGCTGACTCCTTGGGGCCACCTGGTGGTGCTGGGGTGCATAGCATCCTTTGGGCAATAGGAAAAGCCAACTTCCTTCCAACAAGTTGTAGGAAAGGGTTTGATGCCCTCCTCTCCGCACGCTCTGCGCTCGGCTTCTTCTGAGGCCTCCCTGGGAGGCCATATGGGAGTCCAGAGTCAGGAACTGAGCGAGGTTGGGTCTGGTCTGGGTAGAGAGTGTGCTGAGAGTGGCCTTGGGTGAGGAGGGAGCAGTCTCTGGCCTACATGGAGATGGAAGAGCTGAAAACCCCTGGCTGGACTTGAGAACAAAGACTAAGCTTTGCATCTCTCAGAGGGCTTCCTTGAATCAGCTCCTTCACCCTGTTTCTATCAAGAAGCAGGCATATCAAGAAGAGGAAACTGAGGCCAGAGGTATGATGTGACTTGCCCAGGACCACACAGCTAAACAGTTGTGGAACCGGTCTCCCTGCTATAGATGCACACCTCCACCTTTCCCAGCCTCCTTGCCTCCTCTCCTGGTGCCCCCAGATTGGGCTGCCTGGGCTCAAGAGTTTGGACTGGCCTTGCATGCTTCTGGTGGAGGGAGTTTGGGGTGGGAAGACAAGAGTCTAGTGTTCTAGTTCCTTCAGTTCTGCTTGTCATGCAGCAGGCCAACAGACCAGACCCCCTGCCGAGGGTCCAGGGCAGAACAGAGTGGGCACCTACAGTCGCCATCTCAGCAGGACTGCTCCCCATGCTGTAGGACAATCCAAAGGAAGGCCCCGGTGTGAGACAAGCATAGTGCCGAACAATGGGGCTCATCACACAAGTGGGTATTGGAGACTGACTGTATAGTAGGAGACAGGAAAGGTTTGGTCCTTGGGTGACAGATGGAACTGTTTTTAAGGAATCTAAGTGAAGTTGATGCTGGGATGGGGGGAGGTGGTATCACAGGCCCTCTGCCTTCTCAGCTTGGATGCCATTTTGGCCAGGCTCCCTATCTCCACCCCGAGTTTGGAAAACTTCCCTGTCTTCTCCCCCATGCACAGAGCTCATGCCCCATTTACCATCCCGTATTGCATGTGCCTGTTTGCTTGTCTGTAGTGCTCTCAGGTTCTGAGCATCTGGGAGTGGGATTGTGTTTGTCATATTTCAGTGTGGTATCCCTGGCAGTCAGCCCGTGGTCTGGCACATGGCAGGTGTTACCAAAAAAGGTATGAAATGAGAAAGTGACCAAAGCACATAGCATCATGGGGAAGTTTTTTGTTTTTTGGGTTTTTTTTTTTTTTTTTTTTTAACCTGGACAGGAATTCTGAGATGCCCAGAGTGGAGCAGACATCTATCGGGCTCAATGGAAAGACAGAAAGGAACAGGACCCATCCCTTGGTCTAGCCTCAATTCCCTAGCAAAAGAGCATCTCCTGGCTGCAGTGGTCAGGAGCACTTCAGTGTCTTTGTTGGGCCATGTTGCTAGAGACTTCACCTTGTAGGATGCTAAAAGTTGGTGTTTGTGACGTGTGTGGCAATCCCAGGGAAAGGGCTCTCTTCTCATGGTGCCATTGCTGTACTTTTCCTCTAGGTCAGGAATACATAAGCTATCAGGATTTCAAACATTTTAAAATAATTATTGAATTTAAAACACATCGGAAAGAATATTACACACATTGGAAAGACCTTTAAAAAGGTATAAAGAATACAAATAAAATGAATATGCATCTATTGTGCATTAAGCTTAAGAAATTGTTTTCATGGGGGCGCCTGGGTGGCTCAGTCAGTTGGGTGTCTGTCTTTGGCTCAGGTCATGATCATGGTCTGTGAGTTCGAGCCCTGCATCGGGCTCTGTACTGATGGCTCAGAGCCTAGAGCCTGTTTCAGATTCTGTGTCTCCCTCTCTCTCTGCCCCTCCCCTGCTCATGCTGTCTCTGTCTCTCTCAAAAATAAATAAACATTAAAAAAATTTAAAAAATTTTGTTTTCATGTATTGTATCATTTAATTCAAAATATCACCAAGTTTCTATTGTCGTAACTCTGAAACCTCCTTGTACCCTTTCCAAATCCCTACCCCATCCCCAGAGAAAATTTTATTGTTTTCTTTCTAATTTATCACAAAAGGATGTATTGCAAACAATGTATTTAGTTTTGAATGCTTTCGAAATTTATTTAAATGAAATCATATTGCATGCATTCTTTTTATGACTGGCCTTTTAAAAAGTCAACATTCTAGTAGTCTGGCCCTGTTGGTGAATATTGCTGTGATTTGCTCATTTTCATTGCTGCTGATGATATTCTACTTGATGACCAAATCACAATTGTGACAACTAATCACAATCTCCTTTCTTTTGAATACCTTTTTGATGGTTTATTTTACTTTTCCATCCTTTTACTTTCTGCCTCTTTATGTTTTAAAAATGTCTCTTGCAGAAGACTTGTACCTGGATGATTGAGAAATTCATTGATCCAAACTTTATCTTTTAACTGGCAAGTTAATGAATCCACTTCTGCTTGTAATTACTGATAAATGTGGATTTAGTTATATCATTTGCATTTTCTACTTGCTGAATTTTCATTTCCTTTTCCCCCCTTTTTTGTTTTCTTTTGTGCTGAGGACTCTGGTCCCCTCTTCATTAGTTTGGAGCTATAGATCTTAGGTCTGTTCTCTTAGGGATTACCTACAAACTTTAATAAGCATACTTAATCTAATCTAATCAAAAGCTAATCAGTATCATTACTCTCCTGCTCAGGGCCTGTGGATTTAAGTGCAGTCACCTTCCTGACTTACTGTAGTAGACACACCAGGTGATCATATTATTGTACAGCCCACTGTCCTGATGTGTGGGTGGGACCTGGGACTTCTCTTCAATAGAATAAGGCAGAGATCATGGGAAATCACTGCCATTATGACGTTTCTTTATATAGGACTCTGCACTACTGGAAGAGAAAGACTTTTCTGGTAGTCCTGAAGAAGAAGCAAAAACTCATGTGTGAACTGTCAATGGAGAAGGGCATGTGGCAGGAGGCTGCACGACACCTCTAGATGCCGAGAGACAGCAGGAATATGGGGTCATTGGTCCTGACCTGTGAGAAGATGAATTCTGTTGACAGCTGGAGGGAGAGCAGACGGGTGATTCCCCAGTCAAGCATCTGATGAGACTGTAGTCCTGACGCCCCCTGGCTTGCCCTGTAGGGGCCACATCCTGGAGATTCTGCCTGCTGAGGATACACTTTTGACAAATAGCCTTGACCTTTGCTTTCAGTGTTTCGTGTAGGGACTGGGGTGAGGAAGCCAACCACCTCTTCTCTCTGTGATGTGAGCCAGATCACGATTTTGGGGTTGGTGACTATATCTTCTTGTCTCAGAAGCTCCAAAGCCTGGCACATGGTGGGTGTGTGATTCCTGTTAATCACTGAAAGATGTTAGCCTCAGGATTATCTGCCTGAGTCTCTACCTTCAAGTACTTTGTCTTATTCTCATTCAAAGACAATGTCTAAAGAGGTTTACTGACTTGCTTACTGGCCCTCGATTTCCACACGGCCCTGCTCAGTTCTTCACCTCTCCTGTTAAGCTCTCTGTCATAATCCCAATTCAACACTGGGTGGACCTTCTCCTGAATTCTTACAACATTTAGCCTGAATTAATCATTTCATCATCCCAGTAAGAACAGCATCCATTTAAAAACTCATATACTGTCTGTCAAGCTCTGTGCTAAGTGTTTTAATCCTTCGACTCCGTTCATCTTCACATCTTTTTGAGAGAGGTACTTTTAATATTACCAGGTAACAAAAGAGGAAATTGGGGCATAGAGAAGTTAAAGAACATGGCCAGGATAACACAGCAAACAGGTGCTGTAGCCAGGATTTATGATGGTCTGACTCATGCTCATGCTCAAAAGCAGGTGCCTTCTGGTGTGAACAGCATGCCTTAGGTTTTTGTTGGTCTGCTGTTTGTTTGTTTTGCCTTTTTTTTTCTTGATCTTCTGCCCATTCCTGACCGCCTGGCATAATGCCTGTTATCTGGTTGATGTTTGATACATTTGTTGACTCACTGAAATTTCATGAGGGGCACTGTCATTCTGCAGGATACCACTAGGTGGTGCTACATTCCAGAGAGTGGACCGCAGGCTTCCTGCGGCTCGGACACTGGGGAACAAGCCTGATCTATCCAGGAGTGGGAAGGCTGGGGTGCCCCGAGGAGGGGGGACTCCACACCTCCCCAGAAGAGAAGGGAGGAGAGAGAATCTGGCACTCCACCTGGTGCCTGGAGCTGCTTCCCCGAAAGCAGGCTGGCAGAAAAATGTGTGGACAAGATAGCAGAGGGGCCAGTGGTGGGTCTGCGGTCTGCGGTGAGATGGAAAGAAGGCAGGGCCACAAGCTACCAGGAAAGCATTCTAGAGAATCTGACTAGAGAGGGTCTGGCTGTCCCCCTCTGCTCAGGACCGTAGGATGCAAATGGTCAAATCAACCTTTTAATTCCAGTGCCATCTAGACGTGTCGCTTCCGCATCTCCCAGTTGGGCCTCCAGCCACGGTTGCGTTTCAGATCCCAGGAGAGAAATGTGCGGTGACTGATCCCAGACCCCGACCTTCTGGCCCCTGCTACCTGTCCACCATCCTGTTCCACGGGCCTTCACCCACATTTCCACTCTGGCACTTCCTGGTGGAGAAACAGATCAATGCTGGGCCTGGAACTGGGAGGGCGGGGCTCGGATGTGGGCGGGTCCCTGCAGGCTGCCTTCATGGGGGACTTCCTGTAGGAGGGGGGTTCCAGTGGGCAGGGGGCCTCCAATTTTGTGGACTTGGGTGTCAGACCTGGACGCATAGCAGGCGTTCAGCGGAGCAGGGAGAACACAGGACGTCAGGGGACCTGAGCATGACCGCCACTCTCCTCTTCTGCAGGAGAGCATACGGTCAACTGTCCACAACGCAAAAATCTTGTGAGTGGAAAGCAGTATTATTAACAATTACCCCGGGACAATAGGTGGAAACTGGAACAGCTATCTGGGCAAACCAGGACCTGGGGCCACCCCGCTTATCTGTAAAATGAGTTACCTTCGAAGGACCATCTAAAGCTGACGTCCTCTGATTTTTGGCTCCAAGGGAGGCGCGAGGAAGGGACCCCAGACCGGAGGCCAAATGTCCTGGTTCTGTCACATTCCGAGAGGCAGAGGAGCTTTATGCGGGGCTCACTCATTGATGTCGGGACCCAATGAATCTGTCTAGTGGTCCCTGGATTATACAGATCCAATAAATACGTAGGAAGTAGCTTGGGTCCCAGGCCCTGGAGTGTTATGCAGTCACAGCCCTGTCCTTGGGGGAGAGGCGAGGTCCTCCATTTGGCCCGAGTCTACACCTTGGGTTCATTGAGCCCTCCGCTCCCTCCCTGATCCCACCCCAGCTCTGCCCCCAGGAGCCGTCAGCCTGTCTGCTCTTCTGTTTCTGGACTCCTGGTCCGTGGAGTATGTCACCCCCCCCCCCGAGGGTTTCTAGGAAGTGTGGGGACAGTCCCCTGCTCTGTCTGTCTGGCCCTGCCTTGCCCACCCTTTCTCATCCCACCCTAGCTTTCCCATCCTAACAACCCCATGACAAATTATCCCACGGCTAAGTTAAATTGGCTGCTACATCAAATACAGTGGATTATAGAGGAAGGAAAGCACATAGCTCATTAACTCAAACCAGCCCCTCCCCCAGGCTTCATCTTCCCTCCCTCCCCCTCCATTTATTTCCGGAGGAGACTTGTCCAGAGGACTGCGGCCTCGAAGGGCTTCCTGGGTGAGCGGGGAACCTGAAGGCAGGGGACAGTGTTTGGACACGCAGAGTCAGGACAGGGCATGGAATCTGCCTTCCTCATGTGTCTGGGATCCACCAGCAGAGGGCGCCCTGGCAGAGCATGGCCCCTTCCCTTCCAGACTTTCTCCCGTGCTGCCTCCGGACTCCTTGGGGGCCTGGAGAAGAAGCTTGGGGAGGGTGCTCCCTCTTCAGGCCATTCGGTGGGGCAGGAAGGGGAGATCTCCCCCCTGGAGACCCTTTCTGGAGCCGGGAAGGGGACAGCTCCACTAAGAACCAGGGGCTCACTCAGTGTTCCCTGAAGCCTTGCTCAGTTGCAGGTGCTGTGGTGTGGAGGGAAAAGGGTACTGTGGAGGGAAAGGGGGGGTGTGGAGGGAAGGTGCTGGGCTGACCTTGCCTTGACCTGGCAGCGAGGATTCTGGTTTCAGCTAAATTGCATGGCTTGCATCTCCAAGGGGAGGAGGCTTGTTGGGAAGGAGGTTCAGGGAGCCCTGTTCGAAGACTCAAGAGAAGAAACAGGTTGGTTGAGAAGATAAAGTCCTTCCCCATCAAGGGCCCACCTGTGACCAGTGGCCGGCAGGCGTGGAGGAGCCACCCGTTCCGAGGGTAATGAAGAATTCATCAGGCTTTTGTATCTGCCTGCCCATGACCTCCTGAGCAGAGACAATGGTGGGCTGGGGGCCTTTGTCTCTCTCCCTAGAGAGGCAGTGTCAAATGTTGGCCACACGTGGGTGGCGAGTCTGCCTCTCTTGGAAAAGGGGCGGTCCCGTAACTTGACAAGGGGCACCAGATTCAGGGCTAATTGTTGGAAAGTAAATTTTCCATTTGGCCGGGCCAGAGACAACGGGGGGTGGGGCCTAGAGTGAGGAGAGACCACGGGGAAGAGAGCCGGCGTCAACTGTGTGCACTTCGGCAAACCTCACGTCATGAAGGAAACAGAGTGCCGCACAGGTACTCATCATCAGAAACTCAGTCATCCAGCCACCCAAACCGACCCCTCAACACCAACCAAATGCTGGTTGTACTTTGAAAGCTTTTCTAGTGAAGGAGCACGCCAACCGCCTGCCTTAAGATGGCGATGAAGGGCGCTAGCAGAGACATCAGGAAGTCGCTTTATCCTTCAAATAATGGCACCCACTTTGTTCCCCTTCAATAGCAATGCATGAAATTCCACTATTAGAAATCAATTTCTCTGTGACTTTACAACTATGCAATTAGTTTAACATTTATCAAACATTTACTGAACTCACATTATATGACGCATACTATTCCAGATGTGGGGATACCTGAGTAAACAAAGAGGCAGAATGTCTTCTTTAATGGGCTTTCAGTCTGGATAAAAAAATGAAATATGCATACCATGTCAAGTGAGGAGGTTCTGTGAAGAGAAACGAAGATGGGTAGAGGGAGAAGGCATGACTAGATGTTCTTTTAGATATGGTGGTCAGGACAGGCTTCTATGAGGAGGGGGTTCTGAACAGCGATTTAAAAGCTGGGAAGATGGGGCGCCTGGGTGGCTCAGTCCGTTAAGTGCCCGACTCTTGATTTCGGCTTGGGTCATGATCTCATGGTTTGTGGGATCGAGCCCTGCAATGGGCTCCATGCTGAGCATTGAGCCTGCTTGGGATTCTTTCTCTCCCTCTCACTTGCCCCCTCCCCCCCACATGCTCTCTCTCTCTCTCAAAATAAGTAAATAACTAAAAATTAAGAAAAGAGGAAAGCCGGGAGGGAGTTGGCCCTGTGGCTCTCTGGGGGAGGTCACTGAAGGCAGATGGAGGAGCCTAGGGGGGACTGGGCCTGGTGTCTGCAAATATCAAATGGGCCAGTGTGGCTGGAGCACCGTGAGCAGGGAGGAGAACTGAGGAGGATGAGCTTGGGGTCAGAGCATGCAGGCCTGGGGGAGCCACTGGAAGGACTTGACTTTAACCCTGAGTGAGATGGGCCATTGAAGTCTTGCGTGGGGCGTGACTTGATTTGAGTCGCGTTTTACCAGGTCACTGGCTGCCATGCAGACGATGGGGCGAGAGGTGGAGCACCCATGGAAACAGGGAGACGGAGTAGAAGCTTCTGCCGTGCCCCGGATGTGAGATGGTACCCACAGATCCCCTCGGAAATGTACTGCCTCTGTGTGTGTGTGCGTGTGTGCATGTGTCTATATGTGTGCGTGTGTGTGTGCACACACATGCCGGGGTTCCTCATTTTCGACGCTTCTCACCATTCCCCGAGGGGAGAGGCCTGCCGCCTGGCTGTGCCCAGGGTTGCCCTGGAACTGAGATGGCGAGCACCCTTTGTGGGGGGCGGGGAGCCAGGGCCTGGTCTCTCCTCCTGGCTCTGACTTAACTGGTGTTTCCAGCAGTTTGCTCCATGCCTCTGTGCCTCGGTTTCCTCATCTATGAACTTAATGTAACATCCACAGAAAAATCTATTCTAGGACAACAGTGTGGAAGGTGAGAGCGACCCCCTAGGCTCTCCAGGCTCCTAGGAGAGACAAGGAAACAGAAGACAAATGATAATAGGGCCCCGAGTGCCAGGAGCCTGTGGGAGGAGGGGCAGACCGCCCCTGCCTGGAGGGGTCGGGGAGAGAAAGCTGCCCTCCGAGGGATGGTAGAGGGAGGCAGACAAGGAAGTTCAGTAGGGAGGAGTTCCATGTTGGACAGGGAACAGCAAGAGCAAAGGCTCAGGGGTGGGAAAGTGAGTAAAGGAAAAGAAATCATTTTAAAATCAGACTTTTAAAGCCAGAAGAGACCTTGGAGATCATTAAATGCAGAGGTTTTCAGACATGTCTTTGTTCAAGCACGGTACGTCTGATCCTGTTACATAAATCAGATCATATTAATAGCTAAGCCCTTATTGAGTGCGTACTGTATGCCGGACGCTTTACATGTGCTGATTCAATTCGTCTTCCCAATAATCGACCCGCAGGGGACTCCCACGCTGGTGCTGGGCTGGGCTCTGGGAAGCTGTCCCGGCCTTCCCAGAACATTCCATCTCCCGTGTAATACTGAGCTCCCACCTCTGAGGAAGGCACCCACCCCTAATCCACACCATCCCGAATCTCGAGGACCCTTTAGAGGTCTGCTCATTCCATTACGATTTTGACCCCATTCTCTCTTCCCTGAGTCCAGCCAATGTGATGTTGGTTCCTTGTCAGCGGTCTCCTGGGAGAAAGGCTGAGGGCGGAAGAGAAAGTCCAAGTATCAGTCCCAGGGTTCTCCAGCCCTCCCACTCTCCGCAGGTTAGTACGACAGAGCGGTCACCAGGGGGCGCCCGAGCGTCGGGGTTCGCGCTGCGGCTCCTGGAGACCAGGCGGGCGCGGCGCGCGGCCACCGCCAGGGGGCAGCAGAGCGCGGGGCCTCGGGCGCAGGGCGCGGGGCTGGGCGGCGGCAGCTGCGTTCCCGGCTCCGAGCGCCGTTCTCTGTTAGGAGGGTAATTTAGAGCAATTACACCGATTATTATTGCTTTTCTAATTAGTGCTTTTCCTACAGAATTAGCCGAGTGTTTATTAGGAGCTGCTTGTTGCCAGTAGCTTAACTGCTTCGCTGCCGGGCGCGGGGCGCCGTGAGCAGGGAGGGGGCGCGCGGTCCTCGCCGCCGCGTGGGGCCGGTTGGTTATGTGGTTTCGCATAAAAGCACGGATTAAATATTCATTCTGCTTTGTTACATATAGCATTAAATTTTTATCAGCTGTATGTTTTCCTTGAAGTTTTCCCTGCGTGTTAACATTCAGGCGGGCTGCAGAAAAACTCCTGGGCCTTGGCGGGTGGGGTGGACAGATGCGGACCCAGCGCGGCGTTGGGGGCAGAGGGGCCAGGGGAGACAGGGACGGTCGCCTCCCTGACATCTGTGATAAACCCTACAGCTTTCCTAATCCCTGCGTCCCCAGATCCTTCTAACACTCCTGGGAGGAAGAGAGGAAAGGAATTCTTGACCCCATCTAATGGATGAGAAAACTGAGGCCCCACGGTGACGGGTCGTGGTTGTCGTCTCTAGCTCATTATCATTTGGGGGAGCTTCCAAACCTTTGGCCCCTCTGACCCTCTGGGACATCGCTTAGGTGCCACACCCAGGCCTCCCCTCCTAATTTTTCCAGGCTAGCCCCCAGCTAAACCCAGGACCCTGCCAGGGGCGAACAAGTACTGACATTGTGCTCCTGGGTCCACCACTTGCCGGCTCTTAGTTGCCCCTTCTGTATCCCTTCACCCAGAGTCATGACGAGGTGGGTGGTGAGAGGCAGAGGCCAGAGATTTGGGTGTGTTCCCTGCACTGCCTTCATATTGGGTGGTTGCCAGTTACTTCCTGGACTGGGGAGAGGGTATCCTCACCTCGTGGGCGGTGGGGACCCCACATGAGAAAAACCACGCACATGCATGCAGAGCAGAACCAGAAGCTTCTGGAAAACCATCCTCCTGGCACATCCAAGTGTTTGTTTACAGCTCATTAACTACTTGATGGAAAGGCTGGGGTGGGGGCGATGCAGGGAAATATTGACAGAAAATCAATCAGAAATGAAGATTAACAGTCTCCAAAATGTTCCTGTGGGTCAATAGGGAAACGGGATTTGAGTCTGAAAAACAGCGACTGATGAGCTGAGATTTCATTCCCTGTTTGTGGCCGCGCAGAGCGAGACCCAGCAGGGTTCAGACTGGCTGTGGGGAGCATAGCCCGCTCCCAGGGGTTCCGCGCAGGGGCTGGGGGCCCGGCGTCTTCCCCTTCTGGCCTCTGTTCCTGGTCAGTGGGTGGAGGATGGAGGCGAGAGAGGGCTGGTTCGCCTCATCGCCACTGTGTGACTGATCACAGTGGGCTCAGGACATGCGCCAAGGGGGGGGGGCTCTCCCCGATTTCCACCCCTCTGTGTTCGTTTACTTTGGTGGAGCTGGAAAGGGAGGCAGACAGATAGCTTTTGAGAAGCCCATGGGTGCCGGAGGGCCCAGAGTGGCTGGGATGTGCCTCAGCACCTGGCCGGACTGGCCCCAGATGCCTGGCAGCTCCGGAATCAAGCCAGCTGGGCAGGGCACGGGAGCCTGGCTCAGACACCCCACCCCACTCTGCTTGCAGGCTCCCTGCTTGGCCTCCTCTCTCTCCCATGGGGCTACCTTGCATGATGGTTTAGACAGGTAGGATGCCGCTTGAGCTCTGCCCCTTGTCTGAACACAGCTGGGTAGACCCCTTCCTCCCCACCCCCCCACCCCCCCACACTCCCCCTTTAAGGGGTGCCTTCCTTTGGCGAGGCTGTGCCCCCAGCCCCGGGGGCGGCCTCTGCAGGTGCACCACACGGCCGGCTGCCCCCGCATCTGGCTGCCTCCCTCAGGTCCTGCCATTTCTGGCCACCTGTCCCGGGGTCCTTTCCTGCTCTCCACCCTGCAGGACTCCTTGGGGCCGAGAAGCAGAATGGAGCATGGCTACCTGTGTAAGATGGAGAGGAAGGAGCAGCACAGAGGCAACTCCCACATTCATCTGCTGCACGTCCTCGAAGGGCTTCGCCCGGTGGATGTCAACTTGGCACTAAGGGGCTGGTGTGTGGAGTCTGGGGTCAGTGGGGCTGACAACCTCTGGGACGGGACAGTGTGTCACTACAGCTCTCTGGAACGGGAGGGATGCCTGTCCCTCAGCTTTAAAGTCTGTTCTGTTATGACAGTGGTGACCTGGGCCACTCAAGCCTTTTTGGGATGCTGTCCTGTACACACCCCTGGCGTCAGTGACTAGTCACCACGGGCTTGCAGGGCTGGAAGAGGTCTTAGATGCCCTACACCATGGCGTCCCTGCCTCGGCACTGCTGACACTTGGGCTGGACCATGCTTTGTGGAGGGCGGGGCATCCTGTGCATCGTAGGACGTTCAGCAGCATCCTGGCCTCTACACACTGGGTGCCAGCAGCACCTTCCTCCCTCCCCTGTGTGACAATCAATAATGTGTCCAGACATTGTCAAATGTCCCCTAGGGAACAAAGTCATTCCCGGCTGAGAACCACTGCTCTACACTAATCTCCTTTAACAAATGCACCAACTGATATCTAGAGATGGGCTTGTGATCTGTGCAACATAATTCAGGGCAAAATAATGGAGTGGTCAAGGGCCCAGGTTCTGGAATCAGCCATAACTATGTTCAGACTCCGTCTCTACTACTGACCAGCTCTACTGTGATCAGGTTGCCTTAGCTTGTCCATCTATTAAATGGGGACATTGATATTACCATCTTTTATTTTATTTTATTATTTTTATTTATTTCTAGGAGAGTGAGAGAGACAGCGTGAGCAGGGGAGGCTCAGAGAGAGAGGGAGTCACAGACTGAAACAGGCTCCAGGCCCTGAGCTGGCAGTCAGCACAGAGCCCGACACGGGGCTCGAACCCACGAACCGCGAGATCAAGCGAAAGTTGGATGCTTAACTGACTAAGCCACCCAGGCGCCCCTGATATTACCATCTTTATGGTACTATTAAATAAATGATATTAAATAGGGTGATGCATGTTAAGTGTTCTGCAACTTGCCCGGTGTCTCACAAGGGTGCAATTAACAGCAGTCAGTGTCCAAATCAGAGAGAAGTTCTGGATTAGGAAGACCTGGGGAAGGTACCAGGTGATGGCATTCTGGCGACACACGGCAACTTTCTTTCAGCTGGAAGGTCTCTTCTAAATGATAGGGAGGCTTTTTGATCCATATAATCAGAATCAACTAGAGATCATGGAAATGAAAAATTTGTTAGTTGAAATAACAAAAAAAAAATCTCAACATTGATGCACTAAATTGCAAAATGAGCAAGGATGAAGGGAGAATAATTGCTGACAAATCAAGGGAAGAATTTTCCAGGAATGCGGTGCCAAAGGTGAGGAGATAGAAAACAGGAGTGAAAAGTTCATGAACAATGAGGATACGGAAATAAAGGAGAAAACAGAAATAATGGAGGAGAGGCAATGCTTAAAGAATTAATCGAAGGGAATTTTCCAGAACTGAAGAAAGATAAAACTCCTCAGACCTAAAGGGCCAATGCACACGGCCAGCCAAATTTTAGAATCCACCAACATAGACATGTCAGGATGAGATTTTGGAAAGTGAAAGGTACAGGGAGAATCCTGAAAGCCTTCAGAGAGAAAAGACAATTCTGTGCACAGATATTAGTTTCCTATAATGAAGTATCACAAACTGGGTGGCTTCCAACAACAGAAATATAATGATCACTGTGCTGGAGGCCAGACATCGGAAATCAGAAAGTTGGTAAGATTGGTTCCTTTTGGAGCCTCTGAGGATGCGTCCCTTGCATACCTGTCCCCTGGCTCTGGTGGCTCCTGCCAATCTGGAACTTAGCCATGTCGCTCCCGTCTCTGCCTCCGCCTTCCCCCAGCCGCCTTTTCTGGGCTTCTCTGTGTCCTCTCTTGTTACAAGAACACCAGTGCTCAGATTTAGGACCCTGTAGGATCTCATCTCAAGCTCCTTAAGTTAATGGTATCCGCACGCAGCATCTTTCCAAAGGTCACACTCAAAACAGTTGCTGGGGGTTAGTTAGGATGCAGACATGTCTTTCCGGGGGACACGCTCTTCAACCCACTACCACTTGGGCACAAGAGCTGGGTTGACACTGCCCTCCTCGTCAGCCAAATGGGGTACAAGAAAAATAATGAAGCGTATTTTCGAAGCTCTGAGGGGAAATGGCTTCAAGCATAAATTATCATTCAAGTGTGAGGGTAAAACGAAGCCGCACCGGACGAGGACAGACTCAGAACATTTAGCAGCCTTCCAGTTCTTCTTTGGAGGAATTAATGCATTTGGCCGAGTGTATAAGATGCCTTCTTTCCCCGTCACCTCCCCTGCCAACAAAGAAAAAGTAAGCCCCAAATTGCCTGGCGTTAATATATTTATTGATTTATATTGCTCAGTAATGTAATGCAGAGAGTGTAATGCAGAGAGCAGAGTCCCACCCTGTCTGTCTCTGTGTCCTAAATTCACGCTCCCGGAAGCGCGCCACTGTGCATCCTTTGAGCTGTCTCTTGTGCTAGTTGTTTCTGTATCTTTCCCTTTCTGGTTTACGTAGCTATTTGTTAACTTCTCAGTTTTAAGAATTATCTGTTGACTCTCAACTGTGGCAAGTGAGATTTTAGTTCATTCATGGGCTTCCTGTGTCCATTTCCTCCCTGCCAAACACACGTATCTGTCCCTCCAGCATTAGTTTTGGTGACAATCGCTACTGGGTGCTTATATTCGTGTGACCGTATAATTACTCCTCACAGCTGAGCTGTGCCGTGTGTTATGATTATAATTCTTGCTTTCTCCCCTCTAGATTAATACTTGGTTTCTCTTTTTATTTGCTTAGTTTATATACCTGTGAGTACATGATTGAGAATCCACTCCCCAATTCTCCTACAGACCTGAAGATCTCTTCTCATTATGTTCAAACGAGTCAACTACTCTGTCAGCTATTTTCCTGGGCTTTTGCTTCCCCTCTTTTCTTGGTTAGGTCCCTGTTTCCTGGATCCCATGGTTTTCTTTTTCTTCACTCACTTCCCCATTTTGGCGAACTGCATCATTCAGTAGCTCCCTGTGAAAGCTGAAAGCCCTCATACCGGAGTGTTTGGTTGATAGAATTCCAGGTTGGAGAACCTTTTCCCACAGACTTCTGAAGGTATCAGTCTGTTGTGTTTTAGCTGCCAGGGTTGTTGTAGATATTCTGATTCGAAATCATTGGAATGTGACCTTTTTTTTTTTAATGTTTATTTATTTTTGAGAGAGACTGAGAGGGAGAGTGCAAGCAGGGGGGGTCAGAGAGAGAGGGACAGACGATCTGAAGTGGGCTCCACGCTGACAGCAGGGAGCCTGATGTGGGGCTTGAACTCACCAACTGTGGGATCATGACCTGAATTGAAGTCAGATGCTCAACTGACTGAACTACGCAGGCACCCCTGGAATGTGACCTTTTATTTTTAATGTGATTTCTTTCTATTCTTCAGAAGCTTTTAGGACCTTCTATCGATTCCTGCTATTCTTAAATTTCACTGTAATGTGCCCTAATGTAGGCACATCTCCATCCAATTAAAAAAAAACCCTCATTTTTTAGCCTCTTTTACAACTGATATAGTATATAAATATAAGTAGAATTATTGTGTTCTGGAAAGTCTCCTTAAAAGTATGGGAAGCTCTTCTTTTTTTGCCTCCTTCCTTCCTGCTATTTTGGATATGTAATGGCCGGAGTCCCAGCAGCCATATTGAACCATGAGGTGGTTCTGGGAACAGAAACCGTGTTCTATGAAACAACAAAACACAAGTCCAAGTACCTGACACCATGTAGTGACCACAATAGACCTGTGATGATTGCCTCTGGGCTTTCTTTTACTTGAGAAAAAAAAACATTTTGATGTTTTTCAGCTACTATTCTGTGGGCTTTTTGGTTAAACAAAGCCAAACCTATTGCTAAAATTAACATGAACAAAATAATACATTTTCCTTTGCGAAGTAACTCTTAAAACACTTCCAAATAACTCTCAATGCCTGTAGGATAAAAACATGTTAATTCCTTCCCTCCCAAATCTATCCGGATGAAGTTGAGATGGATTCTATACAACTGACTATGACTATGAGATGGATTCTATACAACTGCATGTGGCTATCTCACATGCAACCAAGTACCAAATAACGAGTCTACAAGGAAGACACAATAAAGTGAAGAGGAATTAGTAAAACCTGTTGTTTATTGTAAAAATATCAGAAAAGCAAAAACCGGAACAAAAATCTTTGGGACTATCAGGATGGGAAATAGCAAGACAGAAGGGTGATGAAGGGAGGGAGTGATAAGCAGACAATTTTCAGTTTGAGCTACGAGGGACTCTAGGTATTATTTGTAGATATTGTTACGGCAGTGCAAGGGATTACTCACAAAATTTTAAGGATAAACACTAGAAAAGTAGAAATCTAGGGTATGATCTCTATACGCTAGAAAATTGTAATCACATGAAAACAGCTCCAACAAATTAGCAAAAGTCAGAAAAGTGGATAAAAACCAAACCAGAAAGCCTGATAAATAGGGTAGACAGATACATATGCATGGTATCGTTAGAATAACTACACGTATCAGCAATCACAATTCTTGCGAATGAGTTACATTCTTCTCAAACTGGGTTTGAAAAACCCAGCTTCATGAAGTTTCCAGCAAGATACACATATAAAGCTAATAGAAAAGTTGAAAACCAAAGGAAAGATGTAAAGATATATATCAGGGAAGGCTAACGAAACAAGACACAGGAAGGGCAATATTCATAGCAAATAAAATAAAGAGGAATAGTTAATGTTGATGAAAGGAACTTCCTGTTAAGATGATATATAGCAATCATAAACCATTATGCACATAATAAAAAGCTTGAAAAATATATAAAGCAAAAATTGATAGCACTCCTGGGAGAAACAGATAAAGACAGCATCAGATCAGAGGCTCTAACTTAGTTCTTAGCAGATCAACAAGGTAACTAGGTAAGGCTATAAGGCTACAAATAACATGATTAACAAGGGTGATAACATCAAATGTGTGGACATACGCTAAAAGAAAAGAGAACACCAGTCCCTTTCAAAAACATCTGGAACATTCACGTAATTGCCCACGTGTAAGGTCACGAATAAAATATCAATATCTTTCTAAAGATCACTATCAGTCCTAAATGTCACATTCAGTAACCATAATGCAATAAAATGAGAAATCATCAACAAAATGATCACAAAAATAAAATCTGTGCTCCTGTCATTTAAATAACTTAGTCCTCTAAATAATTCCCAGATCAAAGGGTCAATCACAAAGGAAATTACATTATTAGAATAAATACAAGAATGCAGTATATTAAAATATACGGAGTCCAGGTATTCAGAAGATAAGTTACAGCCTGAGATCCTTTAATGACAAAAACCAAGTCTGAAAATAAATGACATCAACTCAAGAAATTAGATAAAAAGCAACGATACAAAACCAAAGACAATAAGCAGAAGGAATTAATAAAGATGAAAGCTCAAACAAATTTAACAGAAAACAAAAACCAGAGTTAATTCATAAAACCGAAAGCTTTTTGTTCTCTTTTAAAGGCCACTGTCATAGACAATCCTTTGCCAAGATGGATGAAAAACAACAAAGATTGATATAAATAAGCGACAGCAAGAACTAAAAATGGACCTAGTCACAGCAAAAGGAAAATGGAAGAATAAAAATGATGACTTTGGAAAAAACATCCACATTAAGATTTCCACTCCTGTCTTCAGCTTTCATGTCTACAAGGACACCATAAATACATTTCTAAAGTGATTACTTCATTAGTAAAATTTAACGGTCCGCTTTAATGTTCCTACCTTGTGCATGTTTAGATTTATAAAGGACATCATTGGATTTTGTACTTATTTTAAAGTTTCCATTCTTTTTCTCAAAGCACCGCCCCTCCCTCAAGCTTTCATCCTTCCTAGAAATGTCACCTGTCACCTCGCACCTCTTAGGTTGTGCCTCTTCTGGTTCAGGCCACTTCTCGAGGGCCTCAAACCTAGCGGTCAGTTTGGTGGTGTGTTCAGGCTGGACTCTCAGCTGTCAGGGACAGAGTGTGGACTCGGGAACAAAAGGCCTTGGTCAGGCCACTTTGGGGTTGGACTGGGAACGATATTCGCTTGGGCTCCTGGAGAAGCAATTCCCTCTCTCCCTGCACCTGTTGCTCTCTGCAGGTCCTCCCTAGGCTCCTCCCTGTGCCAACAGCCTTTCCGGTCCTGCATGGCCTCCTGTTGTGCCAGCTTGGTGTGGCTCTGACGTCCCTCACCTTCTACCCACAGGCCATCTCTCACTAGCCTTTGGATCAAAGTTGGGAGAGAGGGGCCTGCTCATCTCTTCACACCAGGCCTTGAGGCAGGTCCCTGTCCTTCCTAAGGCATGGCTGCCCTTGGACTGGGTCCCCGCCTCTGGCCCGGGGGTCCCAGGGGACAGAGCACACAGTGTGGGCAGCGGTGTTCCGCACTGGCCATTTCCCCCTGGGAGGGGCGTGGAGGCATCTGGACATGACTGGCCTCTCCAGGATACGCTGAGGCACTGGCCTGGGAGGGTGACCACAGTTTCCCCAGGGGGTCATTCAGGGGTTCTGTGACTCTGCCTCCCTTGTTTAATTCCAGCCATGACTGTCCCCTACTGAGCCCTGTGAGAGGGAGGGTGAGCTGTGAACCTCTCAGAGTGTGAATAGAATGTCAGGAGGCGATGAGGGTGCCAAAAGTCCTGCTGTGTCCCTTGAGGCTGAGAATCTTTGGGGTAGGATGAAGCCAGTGACTCCTCAGCATCCAACTGGCTTTTGGGCAGAGTTTCCAGGACCTCTGGATGCAGCAGCTGCTTCTTCCATCTTTGGAAATGTGGAAAATGTGCAGGCTGCCACAGGGCCTCTGTGGACACCTCCCTGTGGCTAGGACCCCAGGACAGGTGGCTGCCATCTAAGGCCTCCCTTCTCTGAAATAAGTCCACCCCTCACACTTCCCTTAGCCAAATGCTGTGTCCCTAACTGACCACTGAGGCCCATGATACCCTATAAGGGTTTGAGGTTGTCTACACTGTGGGTCAATGTTTGACAAGCGCTGTGCTAGATACAGAGACAAAAAGATTAGTCTTTGACCTTGAGCTATCCAGTGTGTTATGGACTGAATGTTAGTGTCCCACTCCACTGCTCCTTGCCCCTCCAAATTTGTATGTTAAAATCCTACCTAACCCACAATGTGATGTGTTAGGGGGTAGGGCCTTTGGTAGATGGTCAGTTCTGAGGACAGAGCCCTCAGGAATGGGGCCAGTGACTTTCCAAAGTGAGACTCGAGAGCTTGCTCTCCAGCTCTCTGCTCTGGCCATGTGAGGACACAATGTGAAGACAGCCTTTTATGAACTGGGAAGCGGGCCTTCACCACACTCTGGGTCTGCTGGCACTTTGATCTTGGACTTCCCGGCCCCAAGAACTATGAGAAATAATAAGTGTCTGTTGTTTAAGCCACCCACCCCACCTGCAGTATTTGGTTATAGCCACCCACACTGACTAGGACCCCCACATAAATGACAATGCCGACGTTCTAAAGGAAAGAAGCCAGAGGAACGACGCCCCATCCCTGGGGTGGGGAGGGCCAGCCCAGGCAACACATAAACCTTGTTTACAAATGTTTATTCATTTTTGAGAGAGTGTGAATGGGGACAGGGCAGAGAGAGAGGGGGACAGAACATCCGAAGCGGGCTCTGAGCTGACAGCAGAGCTGACAGCATCAAGCTCCCTTTGGGGCTCAGACTCACGAACTGTGAGATCATGACCTGAGCTGAAGTCGGATGCTCAACTGACTGAGCCACCCAGGTGCTCCACATAAACCTTGTTCACAAAGTCGAATATGTTTGTCTATGTTTGTTGATTTGTGCCCCACCTCATTCTAGAAAGGTCTTGAAGGTGAAGAAGCCCTTGGTTTTATGCCTCTGACCCTTGGTCAAGCAAGAGAGCCTGGCACATCGAGTCCCTCAACAGATCCGGTTAAATGGTGTCCGAACGCTGTCCTCTTCTCTTTCTTCTGCAGTGCAAACCTGTCTTTCTCTCCTCTCCCTTCCCAGGTCCTGTGGATTTAAGCTTCCTCCCTGCCAAGCGGCTGGCTCTCCTGGTGCATGTTAACACCTCCAAGCGGAGCCACTGGCCTCGCATCTAAAGAAGGTGACTGTTTCATGTAAATGTTATTCCAGAACACATATTTGGGATCTTCGGAAATCCTTGTACACCTCTCAGCTTCGATAGCTTAGATTGAAGGTGCGAGAGAAACACTGTGTGAATGGCATTTAGAGTAAATTATTAACGCTAAGAACCTCTTTATTAGACAGTCCTACACAAAGGAATTTTATTTCAGATTCTCTGACACATGACAAATGGCTGCTTCAGATGAGAAGTAAACGGCGTCCTCTGGCAAACGGCACCGAGGGCTGTATCAGCTGGGGGAAGCAAATCCAATTTGCTTTTAAATGCCATTTACAGACTGTTTCTTTCATCCTAACAACCCACGTTATTGAAGTTGAGAATGTAAAAGTTTCAGTGTGAAGAAACTTCCCACAGACTCCGTCTAGGCAAGGAGGTCTCGTCTTCCGCAGCCCAAGTTGGGGCCACGTCAGGTGTGCGGGCATAGAGCAACTCCATTTTTCATGCATCTTCTTTCTCTCCGATATGCCAGGGGTTTGTGGAATAAACGACTTTGCTAGCCAGTGAGCAGAACATAAAATCCACCGAATTACATCCTACTTAGGAGTTTCCAAACGGCGGCTTTGAAACAAATTCCTAAGGATAAGTAGGATAGGCGATAGTGTAGCTAATATGTGTACACACACATAGGGAACAAAGCCTGTCTTCTAACTGTTTAAACAGCCAGAGGTGGGAAGAGGAATGGAATTCATAGTCAATAGCCCATTGTTCTGCTGGCTCTCTTTCTTTCAACCCCACCACCCTCGCTGAGCAGTGGTGGGTGCCAGTTGCTGGTTGAGGGGAGCCATATTGGATGGTGGGCTTTGTGGGCAGACTGGATAGGGAGTCAGAGCTGGTGGAGCTGAATAGGGCTGGGGCACCACCAGAGGGACAAGGACCTGGAAAATGGCAGGCCCAACATAGGCAGATGCCCTGAAGCCCAGAAGGGCTGATGGGGTCAGTGAACACACAGCAATGGGAGGTCATGGGGTTCCTCATGGGTGGTGTGGTAGTGGTGGGCATTCAGGGGTGTGATGGTGATGGATGAGTGTCCGAGAGAGATGAAGAGAACAGAGACTTAGGGACAATGTGAGGCACATGTTA
The DNA here is from genome assembly GCF_003009895.1 of Hyaena hyaena. Taxonomy (NCBI): domain Eukaryota; kingdom Metazoa; phylum Chordata; class Mammalia; order Carnivora; family Hyaenidae; genus Hyaena; species Hyaena hyaena. The sequence goes on from NW_024080666.1 coordinate 3,038,496, forward strand.
AAAAGCGGGGAAGCACACAGATTCCTGAAGTCAGGGAATGGCTCTAGGGTGAGGCAGGCAGTCCCAGAAACTGCTGGAAGATAGCACTGACAGGACGACCAGACAGTGGGAACTTGTCCAGCTCAGCACCCAAAGCACTGCCTGAAATCTGTCGCTGGCAAGAGTCACTGTTAAGATGTGATTCGCCTGGGCTCTGCAAATGGGAGACGGTTTAACAGTAAAGAGTTAACGGCTTGTGAGTGGTGACTATGGGGTTGATCATCATGAGGAGGGAATGGAAAAGGACAGAGATACAGCACTGCAGCACTGGGGGCAATGGAAGGTTCAATATGTGAGTGTTGGGAACACGGGTCTTGCCGCCCTAATGCAATTGTGGAATTCGAAGGGGTTATCACTATGGTTGCTATAAAAACTTTCTGCTCCTCACCCAGTTTCTTCAAGGCTATCTAGTAAATACTGTGGGACTGGTGGGTTGGCCATGACCTTGCCACGTGCCTTGCAGGAGAAGTTAGCAGATAGGGGAGATGGCACAGTCTTTATAGCATGGGCTCAGGAATGGCCCTTGGCCCTAATTCCTAAGCCTTCCTCCTGTGTCTCTCTTGCGTTCAGTGGCTCAAGAGTTAACCTGGATTAGGGTCTGCCTCTCCACCTCTGGCTGAGCAACTGCCCCTCACTTCCCAAAGGATGTGGACTTTGGTTCTCTGTCCTCCATCTTCAAGGCAAAAGGCTGGCTCCTGGTTCCCAGCAGCCCAGCCTGGGAACTGGAGACTCTTTTCTTACTTGGTTGGGGTGAGAGATTAGTTGGCTGGAGACAAGGGAATAGGAGACAGAAGTGGGACATCCCACAGGTGGCAGGTCAAGAGGGAGGGCATTTGTGGTTCTCTTTTGCCTGTACCATCAAATGGAAATTAGGACACCCATATCCTAGTCCCCGCTATGCTAACTCTTCCATTCCATCCCACCCATTCGATCTCACCCTTTCTACTCCATCTCATCCATTGGATTCCATCACATTTGATGGGCACCTATTATGTGCCAGGCAGTGTTCTGGGTGCTGGAGAGACAAAACTGACACAGTGCCTGCTTTTAACACAGCTCACGTTTCTATAAATGACAGATGGTAAGTGATACCCTGCCATTATAGAAGGGGAGCAGACAGACACTGGTCTAGGGACGAATCCTGGGTCAATTACTAACCTTGGGGAAATCCTGCAGTTTCATGGGACCTGATGTTCTTGTCTGTTGACTTGGAGGTTCAACCTGAATACTCCTTAATATCCCTTCCTAGCTCTGACATTTTATCTTTTCAAATTAACATTTGTTTCTGCCTATTTACTTTCTTATTTCTAGCTCCACTCACTTCCAAAATAATTTGAGGCTATTGGCCATCTCCAACATTTTTTCCCTCCAAGGGACACAGTGTCTCCTAGTTTTCAGTGGGACTGGCATTTGGCAAGAGCAGAAATGAGAGCTATCCATCCTCAGCTCCCTCTCGTCCAGGGCCACTCCTGCCCTTTCACCAGCGTCAGTGGTGTGTTTCTGCTTAGCAGGTAACTAGTGAGCACCTGTGCGTGTCCAGCACCATTGCTGTTTCCTGCCTGCCACCAGCTTGCTTCTCAGGTTCTAACTCAGCTCTGACTTTCCTTGACCTTTGACCTTGTCCATTCAAATGGACTTGGCACTTAGGCATGGACTTGTCTTTGGTTCACCTTTGTGACCCACACAACACCCAGATATCTACTTTTATAATCACAACTAGCCCACTCATTGGAGATAATAATAAGAATATTGGAGATAATGTAATATTGGAATGTATAACAATACTATCAGAGAATATAATAATATCATTGGAGTATATAATACAATATAACATTACTTAATATAAACTCCTCTACCCAGATTCAATGGGGAGCAGCTATTCACAGGAAGCCTAGGGTGTGCTGACATGTGATAAGCATGGGGTGGGCAGAGGTGGGATATGGGGAGCTGGCTGGGCACAGAAGTGGCTTTGGGAGATGTGTCGTGGGAGCTGAGATCAAGGGTTATGAGGAACTGGATAAGACTTCAGGGACTACAGCTGTAGGCCCAGCACAGCCTATCTCACATCTGCATTGGATGCCTCAGCCACGAATCACTCCAGACCCTCATCCCACCCTTGGTGGCCTTGTTCCTGCCTGGTTCCATCCAGTAGATAGTTATTGCTCTCTATGTGGCATCCATCTGATGAAGACACTGGACCTCCTGTGGCTGCCATCTCTACCAGACCCTCAGCACAAAGGCTCTCTGGAAATCTCAAGGCGTGGCTACACAACGTGGACATGTGTTGGAGAAATGTATTGAGCATCCAAAAGCTCAGCAGTGAACAAGTGAGCCTCATCTCTTCCCTCGAGGCTCCCACAGCCATTCTGATGACCATGGTTGCGGCTGGTTGGGCTATGTCACCTGTGTCTGTCCTCCATAGCCTCCTCTCCTGGGGTAGTTGGAACCTGGTCGTGTAAGTTCTGGTTCTAGGTGGTTCTGGGTGGGGCCCTGGCCTTCCACAAAGGACAAAAGACACCGGGGACAAACCAATCACTTCTGCAGATCTGACTTGCCTAGTGGATTGAAGGAGATTCAGTGTGGCTGTTTCTATTTTTAGCACTTCCTCCTTCCAGAAACCACCTCTGCTTACAGGCCAATCCTCAATTTCAAGCCTACCCAACATTCTCTTCGACATCTTTTAATTAGGAGATATTTGCATGATGGCTTCAAGTGGCACCTTCATCTGGATGACTAGTTCTCAGAGGGGTCTTTTCCTTCCTGATTCTTACCAGTTACCCAACCCTATTCATAATCACACCAAAGTATTATACTTATCCAAACACTATTATTATAATAGGACACTTTTCCAAAGGGGGAGGAATCAATGTCCCACCCACCACACATTTATTACAAAGCACTTTGATTTTTCTGGATTGCCATTTAAATTTTGTCCTTAGTCATGCTTAACCTTGTAGAGTTATTGGAGTGGAATCATGTTTTATGTCCTTGTATATTTCTCTTTAAACCTCAAAGTATCTTCAAATGTTCTGTCAAGAGCATTTTCCCATGTTCCCGCCTGCTGCTCACCCCTGGACTGCCCTCCATACTTCCTTCTGCCAACAACACCCGGCAGGCACCCTTGGCGGGGAGAAGCCCAGGCAGTTCTGGGGCTGAGGCAGGCAGCTTCTAGAAATCATTTAGCAAATTCTTGGAAGAAGCAAGCACAAGGGCTGCCCAGGGCCCCCCCCTTTCTGTCCCCCCCTCCCTTTCTCCCTTCCTTTCCTTCCCCATCTCCCCCCACCCCCAAGCTGTTGTTTGGTTAAACATGTTTCTGCTTCTGTTGTTTTGTTCCCACATGCTAAGGCTGGGGGAATAACTACATTGCAAACTATCGAACAGAGGCTGAAATCCACGCATTACATCCTGCTTAGGAGTTTCCAAAGGCAGCTTTGAGATGGATTCCCAGGGATAAGTAAGATCAAAAATATACTGGGTAATGTTTGTACACACACAGAGTGAGCAAAGCCTTCCAGACTTGTTAACAGGAGAAGGTGGGAGAGGAATGCATTTTATGGGCTGGGGCCCGAATAACCCACCCGGCCCAGCCTCAGCCAGGGGTGGGGGATGGGGGCGGGGAAGCTGCTCTGGGACACAGCCGCTGACCCTGCCCTGCCTTCGGGACACATCTTCTCCTGACCTGCTTTGGGTATTGGGTGGTATTGTTTCTTAGAAGCCCCTGGCCATGTTATTGAAACATGAGCTGTCCAGGGTGCTGAGGGGTATGGGGCCTGGTCAGTAAGGGGACCTCTGTGGTGTGGGTGTTGACTAAGGTGCCACTCTGGCAGCTGGTGAAATTGGGAGGACCCCAAAGCACCTAAATCAATGTTCCATTCCCCACTCTGCTTCCTACAGATAAGGGTCCCCAACCACACCACCATCCTTATCGAGGGGGCGCCTACTGGTTGTGCTCATCCATGGATGATTCAAACAAGCTGGTCACACCTTCCCTTGGGAACCAGGGGGCACCTCGCCCTCTTTCTACTACAAAGCTTGCCTTCCACAGCTCTTGTTTTTCCCTCTGTCCCCAACTGCACCCCTGCCCCCTGCCCCCGTAGCTCTGCATGGCGCAAGACACCCTCCTCCTCAGGATTTGAGCATCTGTGACTAAGGAATGGCTTGCTCTCCATCTCCCCCGCTGTCTGGTGTTGGCTGTTGTGTGTCCCATTGTCCCTATAATCCTAGGGTGAGAATCCCTCCCTCATCCGTACGGGGAGCAGGAGGTGATGAAAACAGACCCAGAAACACAGAGGCTGTCCTTGCAAGGTGTGACCTCAGGTAGGCACTAAGACCTTCGGGCCTCATTTACTCACCTGCTCACCGGGACTAATTCTGCCCTTCCTTGTGGGATTGCTGCAGGGTGATGGCACCACTGCTGTTCTGACAGGGACTGGGGCGGGGGACAGGAGGCATGAAGAGTTCTGCGAAATGACGGGCACTTGTGTGCATAAAGTATTATCGCCATCATTACCGTTGCACGATTGGATTCCCTTCTCTTGAAGCACATTCACTTTATTTTCATTGTTTATTTTTTTCCATTGGAAGCAGCCAGAGACATTTTGTGTGTAAGTTTCTCTGTCAAGCCTCCCAGCTTCTCCATCGAGGAGTCGATGATCTGTAAACAAATGCCTCCATGCACAGGGGAGCTCGCCCATTTAAAGGCACCTTAGGGGGAACCCTTTTACAGTGAGAATTATTACCCTGTAATGTCTCTATTTGTGAATTTGGAGTTTTGCTTAGCAAGTTTACTTTAAAATGAAGACCATATATCCTGTGAAACAGACCAGGAGCAGGTGGGTGAGACTTGTCCCCATCATGGGAGATGGCCCCTGGCCACAGACAGAGCCAGGCAGGGCTTGCCTCTGTTAGGAAGTTTGTTTTTGAGAACTCAGTGGCTAATAAAAGGTGATATTGGTGGGGAGGTGTGATGTGTTGAAAAGAGCCCCAGGCTTTGTCTTTTTAAAGTGTGTGATCTTGGGCCAGAGTCCTCAGTCTTCCCCCCTGTGAAATGGAGAAAGTGTTTGCTGCCTTCTTGTCCCTCTGCAGATGAAGTGCAGTGTGGTACATGGCAGATGTGAGATCTGCGAACACGGGGTACCGCTGGGCTCTGAGCTCATTCTCTTCTTGTCTCTTCCCTCCTCTGATAGAGACAGACAGGGAAAGGCCAGTTAGTGTTGCCACTGTCCCACTTCTTCAGCTTCATCTGGGGACTTCTGCAAGAGCCTGTCGTTGTCCCTAAATCTGGGGGCTGCAGCAGGAGTGCCCTGTTGTTGTAGAATCCCTTCCTGGGGTGAGTGCAAAGCAGTCATGAAGGACCCCACTTCCAGGAAGTCTTCTCTGATTAATCTTAGCTTCGGCCTGATGGCTCCATTGCCTTTTTGTTTTAATCCCTACCCTGCTCTCCCTCATTTCTTTCCTCTGCCTGCAGTTCAGGCCCCCTTACTCCCTTGCCTGTCCCTCTCTGCTGCTGCTTCTTTCTGTAGCACCACCTTTTCTTGGGGGCCCTCCTTTCTCCCTCTCCTCCCTTCACACCTGCTTCTCCCACGCCCTCTTCTTCTTCCTCCCCCCACCCCCGTTCCACCCTGAACCTCTCGATCTGTGTCACAGAATCAGAAAGGCAGGCTCGGTGGCCTCCCTTGCTGCAGCCTCCCTCGAGCGCCACCACTCGGAATTGCCTGCGGTCCTGTCCCATTTTGCCCTTCTGTGGTCAGGATTTGCACAAACGAACCCGGGGCCCCAGCCTAGGGGCCCGGGACACTGAGACCTGGAGTGTCATCTTCCAGCCCAACCTAGCTGCCCCCTGGAAACAAGCTGCTGTCTTACCCAAATGACAAAAATAAAAGAAATAACGGGGCAGGGGCCTGCGCGGGCAGGCCCGGCGGTGCCGAGCGAGACTTCCCACCAGCCCGCTCACCAGCTCCTGCAAGCTGGGCTAATTAGAGGGGCCCTGCAGTCCCGGTGGTAATTTGCTTAAATGGAAGAAGTTGATTTCCTCTCCTCTTTCTGTTCTCAGGAATTCCAGTTTTAGGCTCCGGCAGTCTCTAACCACCACTCCCCCTGGTCCTCTGGGGACGTGTTTGCTATGGAAATATGCAATTAATATTGCAGCGATCATAATTGCTAATTATTAAAACAATGCTACCCCCTTTTCCTGGCCTAGTTTCATGTTTAAAACCATTTAAATAACAGGGAGGAAGAAAAAAAAAAGGGAAAAAAGTTAAACACCAGTGCTGAACTTGTGCAAAAGCCAAATGCGAGGGTCCCTGGGCAGCTCAGGACTTGTCCCGGCATCTGGGAGGACAGTGCTCTCCAAAGCCCAGCATTTAGGTGTCCCTGGAGCCATGTGCTAGATAAAGTGAGGTACAAACTGCACTTTGATCCCTGGAATCCCATTTTTGCAGTGACACAGGGCTATTTTCTCTTTGTTCTGATTGATCTCCATTAGGGGCCCAGACCGTGGCATCGCTCAGTGCCTGCCTCCTGCCTGAACGTTCCCCAGCTCACTTCCTTAGAGCCAGGGCAAGTCTTGTCTGGGAAGAAACAATTCAGTGGACCCACTGCGTGGTACTCTAATCGTAGAGCGGAGAAGTGTGTCCCTAGTGCATAACTACAGAACCATCATTTCCATTGGTTCTTTCAACAAGACTTTATCAGTAACAACTGCTGCTTGGTCGCCACCCTAAGGCATGATGGTATGATGTCAGCCCCCAGCAGAAGGCTTTCTGCACTCTTCTCCCTTCACCCCACTTCTCGGGGCCAGCCCTAATCGTTAGTGTGGCATCCCAGTGCTCTGTGATCCAGGCTCCGTCCATTTGTCCAGCCACCTCTAACATGACCCCCAACCCCAGCCAGGCTGGCCGTTCCCCAAATGGAATACTTCCGCATTTACACGGCACGTCCCTCTCAGCTTCACTCACCAAACTCGATGCCATCCTTAAAGATGTGCCTTAAATCTGTCTCCTTTCCAGGACAGCTCCTTCTCTGCAGAGTCTCTCCTGCCCTCTGAACTCCCTGGTGAATATTTTGTCCCTCATGGGGCCTCACTACACACTGCTTTTTCTTCTTCTTCTTTTTTTTAACCTGGACCATTTCCTAATGTATCTTCTGGTTCTGACTAAATCCTAAGCTTGTTGAGGATGTTGATTTGTACTCCCTGACCTTAGTGAGGTCTGCTTCTCCAGAGTCTAACCTTATGCTCTGCATATAGGAAGGGTTCAATAATGATGAAGGGGGAAAATGGTACAATTCAGGAGCATTACAAAGAAACAAATGGTCATGGTCACTATGTTAATTTCCTGGGGCCGCTGTAACAAGGCACCATTAACGAATGACTCCCTCGAAACAATAGAAGTTTGTTTTCTCCCCGTTCTGGAGGTTAGAGGTCCAAAATCAAGGTGTTGGTAGGGCCGTGCTCCCTCTGAAATCTCCATCCTTCCTTGCTTCTTCTGGCTTCTGGTGGCTGCTGACAATCCCTGGTGCTCCTAGTCTGTCTTCTATCACATGGCCTTCTGCCTATGTGCGTCTCTGTGTCCAAATTTTTCCTCTTCTTGTGATGACACAAATGACCTCATCTTAATTTGATGACTTCTGCAAGAACCCTAATTTCCAAACAAGGTCACGTTCTCAGGCTCCGGTGCACATGATTTTTGGATGACCCTCTGTCACCAAGAGGATAATGGAGATGGATATGAGGTCTTCACACTTTTAAAGCCTGAGTATCTTGGAAAATGTGGGGCTGTAGCCAAAGAATGGAAAGATTACTTGTGCTTTTTGTCATGTGGTCGGTGGAACATTCATCCAGAAGCAGGAGGTCTGGTAGGAGAGGACTGAATGGGGATAATAACTAGACCGTTATCAATTGGTTATCAAATAAGATAAAATAAGATCAATTAAGAGTGATGACTTGAGTAAAATCAAAGGTTTGGACTTCATCCAATAAAACTTTTTTTTTTTTTCAGTAAAAACACTCTTATGCCCTCTATCTTGAAATATATACTACAATGATAGTAGAGAAATAAAGAATATGTTAAGTCACAAGTTCAAAGACAACAAGAGAGTGGATAATGGTGCCCAGTGGAGTTTAAGGACACGGTGAGGGTGGAAGGCAGATTGAGGCATGTGTTTCAGATCTCAGAGAGGAAAACATCACAGTCTAAGAGTCTACACAGGAGAAAAGCCAAGAGAAGTGATGGGCTTGTCCTGCAGGATGTCCGAGGGGTTCAGATTATCCCATGGAGTTCAGATTATCCCAAAAGGAGAGAATGAGGTGTGAGGTTGCAAATGGGATTGGTTGCAAATAGCTGGACCAAAAGACTCATCCCCAATCTGTGCATCCAGCCACACCTCTCTGTCCCCTGCCCTTCCCTTCTGTAGAGGGATTTTATTTTCTGGTCAAAAAGAGGCTCCACACTAAACACCTGGTCGGTGGAGGGTACAGCAGACTACTCAGCCAAATACAGGGGATTCCATGGAAGACTTTGTACCAAACCCTCAGCGTTCCCCCAAGCCCTACTTTTACCCTGATCGTTTACATTTTGGGTGAGGGTGAAAAAAATAACATCAAGAGTGTAGACAGAAACCTAAGCTTGCATTTGACTTTGGCACTTAGCACCATGTGATGCCATTTTCTCACCTGAGAAATGGGACTGTCTGATAATATCCCTGGAGTGTGTTGTATACATGAGTACGCTTTGTCCGATGTAAACTGTAAACTGCAGACACGTGCCCAGTGTGACCCCAGCCCTGGGGTCAGAGTAGGGTTGGAAAAGATCAGAGAATTTGAGTATGGGGTTCATGCTTCCAAAGCCACAGCTTGCCCCTGCCCTCCAGTTTGTCAGGCAGTGTCTGGCCCAGCCCATCATCTCACCAGTTCTGAACCTTCGCTTTCATTCATTCATTCATTCATTCATTCATTCAGAGTGTGCACCTGTGCACACAGCAGGGGAGGGTCAGAGAGAGAATCCTAAGCAGGCTCCTCGCTGACAGTGCAAGGCTCAATCTTGCAACGTGGGGCTCTATCTCTCCAACTGTGAGACCATGATCTGGGCCAAAATCAAGAGTCAGACGCTCAACCAACTGAGTTACCCAGGTACCCCTGAACCTTTGCTTTTTAATGAAGCATTCTTGGATTCATTCACCTGTGCAGCAGACAGATCTGTTCTGTGCCAGGCACTGTGCCAGATGCTGAGAACATTTGGAGGGAAACCCACAGAGTTTGCCTTCACAGGACTGACAGTCCAGAGGAAGGCAGATTTAATCAAATAGTCAACTGGAGAAAGATCCCGGTGGTTGCAATGGTTACAAGAGAGAAGTGGGAGACACTGTGACAGCGATCTGTCCTGGAGCTCAGACAAGGCTCCCCAGGGACACGCACAGGACTGTGTGTGCACAGAGGGCAGGAGATCTGGGGGAGGGGTATTGGGATGCACTGAGTGAGGGGATCCTGGTGCACGAAGAGGCCAGAGGTGGGCAGGACCAGGCCGACCAAGGGTTTTGGTATTTATCTTAAGAGCCCTGGTGACCTACTGAAGGTTTTAAGCAGGCTGACGGTGGGATTAAGCAGGCTCACATTGCCCCCACCCACTCGCTTGGCTACATGAGGGCAGCTGAGCTCGCTGCCCTCTGCGGCTTCTCCCCTCCCGGACACAGACCCAGTGGGGCTGCTGTCCTTGATCTGGGTCCAGTTCTACACTTACCCTTGTCCCCTCTCTCTAAAATGCTTTAGCTGCAGTTGTTATTTTTGGAGGCTTTCGCAGACAAGCCCAGTTCTTCATTTACCCTTGATGGACACACGACCTGTCCGACTGGAAAGGTCATTGCCTCTTCTACTCTCATTACTTCTGAAGGTTCCGACATGGAGCAGTGAGGCCAGGAGGGCACCAGGGAGATCTGTGGGGCTGACACAGTCCATTCAGGTTCCCTAGGCTTCGGACATTGGGGGTCAAATCCCCCCCGGCCATATGGTGCTATGTGGTTGGGACAGGTGACTTACGGTGCAAGAGACTCCAAGGTGGGCTATAGGGGCTCCTGCTGCTGATCGCAGGTGATACGCAGCAAGGTGGACCTTCATACACACCCATGGTTTCATAAAGCTTAAAGGACTTCACTGTTGCCAACACGTAGAGACTTAACCACAGGCTTTGTCATCACTGGTCCTGGCACGGAGGTGAAGGCTGAAGGCCCTGGTCAGTTGCAGAGAGCCACCAGCCTGTATCCCAGTGTCCTGGAGGTCCACTTCTGAGGAGTCCAGTCCCACAGTCTTGGGTGTGGGCAAAAGGTCATGTCTGAGGTGGGCTAGTCTCCATGCCACATTTTGGGAAGAGCAGTCCATTTGTGGCAGGAGCCAGGGTGTGGTTGTGACCAAGGGTGTGTTTTTGGGAGGCCAGACTGCAGCGGCCCTGAGGTAGCCACCATGCGCCACGCTGGGCTCCCTTGCGGGAACAAGCCCCTCATGTTGCTCTGAGAAAATCCTTCCGTGTTTGGCCCCCTCTAGACCCGAGGGCTGCCGAGAGCTGCAGCAAATGTCCCACCATCAACGGATGATGGATTCCAGCCTGCTGCAGGCTGGTGGGGTCAAGGTTGCTGGTATTTTGCCACTGTGACTGTGGGTGAGCTCGATGTCCAGGCTGGGAGAGGCTGGGGGAGACAGGGACCCACAAGACTGTCACAAGAGCGCTGTTTGTGACAGAGCTGGCCAAGTTTCCTGCTCTGCTGAGATATTAGCGACAGCTCCCGACTCAGGATATGCCAGGGTGCTGAGCTGCTCTCACGGCGAGCAGAAATGCAAGCCGGGGGAACAGGGCCGTCCTGTTCTGTCCACATATGATCAGGCCCTGACCTGCACGCAGTGGGGATCTTGATACTCCTGGATGACACTGTGGGACAGCAAGTGAGCCTTGCCTTCTCCACCTTTGGTGAAACCGAATTCACAAATCTACGGCAGGGGGTTTGCTTCCTACAGAGCTGCCCTTTGACAAGTAAAAGTGCTGTGTGTGTCCTAGAACCAAGGCTCCATTTTCTTCTGCACATAAAAGGAAATGAAATGTGCAGGGCTCTAATAAAACATGAAAGGCTTAGGTGTAAGCCAGGAAGCAGGGCTTTGAATGGGATCTGGCGGTCTCAGCTGGTTGGAGGTGTATCTATTATATGTCAAGCAATTAGAAATAGGTTTCTATTAACTGGCTGACTTTGTGCACAGCATCCTGCGAAATGAACCCCTTTCCCAGTGGCATCTGCCAACCTAGGCACACCCTGGGATCGGTTACAGGTGTTGGGAGGTTGTGAGTCTTCCATCTGCACTCGGAATATGCACTCGGTTTTTCCAGAGCTGCTGGGGATTTAGTTGTTATGCTGATGTCAGGAGGTTTCATTCATTCATCCATCCATTTATTCATCAGCCAAGTGTGCTTACAAACATGGCATGAGCTTGTGGGTACAGATGAAAACAAGTAATTAGATAATACAAGGAAGTAGATACTGATTGTTACCCAAGTGGCATTGACAAATGTCATGGGGGTTTGGAACAGGGAGATTGTTTCCGGGGAGCCCCATGGAGGAGGAGGCACCTGAGCTGGACCTTGGGAGACGGGTAGAGATGGAGTGAGGCATTTGGGGTCAGAAAATGGCATGAGTCACAGGGTGAATGCAGCCGAGGGGGACAGTGAGGGCACAGCGATCTGGCCGAAGGGAGGGGAGGGGAGGGAGGACAAGTCCGGTGAGGGGGCTTCAGAGGAAGAGGAAATCCTGGGATCCGAATCCCTGCTCTCTTTTGCTTATTTTGCTGCCTCACTCCACTTGAGCATGCCCCACTTGAGCAACACCAAGTAATACGTCCCGCCGTCCTGGCTGGGGCTCCACTGACATGAGCCTTGAGGTCACACGTGGCAGTGCAGTCCCTGAGTGAGGCCTCTGAGGCAGGTTACAGGACTCTCCAAACCTGTGCCTTTGGTCCTGTTTGGAAGGCGGCCTTCTGCCTGCAGGTGGTCAGGAGCTCGAGCATCCTGGGCTGGACTTCTGCCGAGCCAGACTTGGGCGCCTGATGTCAGCTCAAGACAGGAAGAACATCTCCAGCACAGAGCAGGTGTGTCCAGGCAGGAGCTAGGACAGCCTCTCTTGGGTGGAGGCCCTTGTCTCATTGGCTTAACATTAAGACAGAGGAAAAATTCCTTGACTCACTTGCCCTTGTCCTATAGAAGAGTGAACAGCAAAGGGAGAGGAATTTCTGCAGAACCTGAGCAAAGTTGCCCCATACAGCTGCACAGGTTGTCTACTATACAACTCCAGGGATGCTTTCATGTAGATCAGTGCTCCTGAAGCCGTGCAGGGTGTAATCCCAGCATCCTGGCATGGCAGCTCTGGCCTTGAAGAGGAGGCTCAGATAGCCTTGGAGGAAAACTTGTTTTAGGTCACACAGCTCTGAGGTCCAACCTCCCAGCTGCATAGATGTGACCCTCAATCTTCAGGTTCCCCTTGCTGACATTCGGTACCTGGTCGGGCATGACCAGCCTGTTTCCAGATTTTTCTGGGAGACTTGTGGCTTCAACCTGGAATCACCTTCTGGGCCCCTTCTTCCATCCGCAGAGGGGCAGCCAGGTGAGATAGCCACCCCAGCAGGGGGAAGAGCGGTGGTGGGGTTTGGGGAGAACAGCAGATGGCCCAGCAAACTAGACAGTTAATCCAACCAAATTACGGCAACAGATGTTGGAAGATGTTTGCATTCAAATTCAAACTGTTAGGTCTCTTGGAAGAGCCAACCAGAATGGGGAAGTTCAGTCTCCCTCTTAATTAAAACAAGACAAAACTAAACAATCATTTTTAAAAATCAGACCCTGGTACCAAGATGTCAGGGATCATCCACCCGCATGGGTGGAGACTCCGGCTGCCTGTCTGGTCCCGGGTCTGGGCCCAGCCCCCGGCAGAGGGGCTCCCCGCCGGAGTGAAGCACCTGGGGAGGGCGGTCAGCCGCCTGGCGGATGGGGGAAGGATCGGGTCCGGGCAGTAATGATGTGCGGCGGGAATGCCCATCAGCGATGGCCAGGCCTGCGTGCGGTGTGGGGGAGGCGCAGCATCTCGGAGAGGGAGCATTATTGATGCCCTCGCCTCGGGGAGGGAGAACCGATAATGGATGGCGGACGGGGGATGAGCTTTGTCATCAAACAAGGGGGCTGAAAGATGGTCCGCTGGAATGTTATCAGTCATGCCTTGATCAAGATGTAAGACTCTCAAGGTCTTCCGTCTTCTCTCTCCGACTCTTCCTCCCACTGCCTCGGATGCCCCTCACCCTCCCGGCTCTCCTTCCTCCCTGGCAGATCCCACTCTCCTCCTCCTCTCCCTTTGCTGCCTCTCCTACCTCTTCTCCTCCCCTCCTGGGGTTATTCGATGGCTTCCTTTTCCCTTTGCCTTTTCCTCTTTCCCCTTCCTCCTTCCTCCCTTCCTCCCTCCCCCTTCTTCCTGTCTAGTATTTTCTCTAAGTCAGAGCCCCTCTCCTATCACTTCCTGGCCTCACCCAGCCCATGCATGACATGGTAAGGTTTTTTATTTCAAACCAAACTACTGAGTGATGTCTTCTTCCTGCCATTACTTTCCCGGCTCTTTCCACCTCTCCCCTGCCCACAGATGTCACTAAAAGGATCTTGGAAGTGATGTGTGATCTTAAGGAACCCAAACTAACCTGTGTTCTTAGCAAATTCTCAGCCTCTCTGGAGCCCGGAGATAATGCCCACCTGGGTCCTGCACCGCCCATGCTGCCTGTGTGCTGGCTTCCAGCTGCATGGGTCTCTATCCTCTGCTGCCCCAGACTGATTGCTTTCCTGAGTCACAAAGGTGCCGGGAGCTGTTGTCACCACCTTCCCTCTGGACTGGAGCTCGTCTCAGCAAAACTGGGACACTGTCACATTGGTCTAGAGCCCTGCCCCTTCCTTGGTCTCACCTTTGAGGCATACTGTCCCCTACACCCAGTGCCTTCCCTTGGCTAGCAAGCCTCAGGTGACCACAAGCTCTTCGTCTAATGCCTTCATCTTGATGCTCACCAACCCCAAGGAATATGTGCATGCTAGTGGCTCAGTGTTGGAATGTGGCCACACGGTGGGATTTCAGGTGGCATTGAGCAGGGGTGAAAGGTATTATTTGGGACAGGAGAACTTCTTGATGCCTTTGAAATCGCAAAATGAAATCATAGAATCACTTAGTCTATATGTACAGCCGATCCTTTTTTGTTTACAAATTAGATCTAGCAATAATGTCTTCCCAATCTGAAGGCAAAGAACCAACTCCAGCCTAGTTCTTAAGAGGTCTGTACAGGGCTCGGACAGTGTTCTAGGGACTGTGCCTGGTGTGTGGGCTCTTTCCGCATTTGCTTGTAGGCCCCAGGCAGCACCGTGCTACGTGGGTCTCACTCCCCACCACTGGCTACATTTACCAAATGCTTCCTACGCAGGCAACTGTGCTAAGTGACTTCTATACAGGAGCTCATAATCCTCACATGTCTGGGATATGAGTTATATTCATCTTATTTTACTGATAAGAAAAGGTTAAGCAACTTGCTGAAAACTATCATTTTATTGAATGGCAGAACTGGGCTTTCATGCTAGATCAGATTGACTCAAAAGGCCATACTCCTAACACCTCATCCTGGTCTGGAGAGGTCCCACCTTTATGCACCTCAGTGGTGGCTGGAGAGAGCAGTGCCAAGCCGTGGGGCTGGCCAGTCACTTCAACATTGCCTGGTTGGGTGTGTGATGGAGCCAGTTCTAGGGCATCGCTTCCCAAGTCTGCAGGCAGTCCATTGACGTGGGCCACAGCAGGGGCATTCACTCCATAGAAACTGGCCAATATGACAAATCAGGGCTTGTCCTCCCAGGGAGCTGGCTGTTACACCTTTACGAGCACACCGCTGATTCTGACCCACCCATGGGCAAGCCTAGGGTGGCTTCATGGACACGTGTCATAGCCTTTGCAAAGTAGGGATTAGGAAAGATGGAATGGTCCACCAGTTCAGGAGTACTCCCTGGCAGAGGTCCGCAAGGGCTTGGTGTGGGGGGTAGAGTCAAGGAGGTGGTAGAGGAGGGCCAGCGGGAACTGACTTCCAGAAAGAACAGGTGCATTAGCATTCCCCAAAGAGCCACAGGGCAAGCTAATGCCTGAACCTAATGCCTGATGGAGCAGCCGCCCAGGCCTCTTGGCTTACGGAGGTGGGACGAGAAACTGGTGATTGCAAAATCAATGAGGGTGGGAGGGGGCGGGGGGGGCTGGTTTTAGCTGGGGCAGAGAAGGGGGTAGCCAAGGGAGGGGCCTGCCTGGCCCTTTGCCCACTGCCTCTCTACCTGTCTACATTCATCCTTCCAGACCTTTCTGGCTCTGAGCAGGCAGGTGCTGAGATTATGCAGGCACCTGCTGTCCCTCCCTGCATGATAGAAGTCATGCCCAGAATCTCTCTCTCCAAATGCCCACCTACATGGGCTGTTGGGAGCAAATCAGGGTGGTGTCTCAGCAGGCGCCATGTCTGTGCTGAGCAGGGCGGGTCACTGAGGAAGGAGACAGATTCACCTGCTGCCTCCTTCTCCTGAAATATAGCCCCCAACCCCCGTACCTGGTCCAGCTGTGTGTCCTTCCTCCGACTTCCCATAGCCCTCACCCTGGTCCTTCCCTGGAAAATTGCCTGATACCTACCTCTTCCTCCCACCTGTGACAAATGGTCCTCAGTGTCCCTGCATCCTGCCACCGTACATCTTTATGGACTAAATAAGTAGATAGCGAGGGATGGTGCCCACAGGAAGGGTGATCTCAGTGAGGACTGGAGGCCACATGGCACCATTGGGCCCTGAAGAGAGGTGACTGGTGGCAGGCTGGGAGAGGGGCCTGGCCCCCATGCCAGGGCCACAGGCTTGTTTCCAGGGGAACCAAGAAAGAGAACTCTCCTGCCGGCTGCAAAGGGGTCAAAACAGCCTGAGGAGGACTTCCTCTCCAGAGGGCTGCTGCTGCTGCTGGTGTGTAGGGGCAGAGACCCCGAAGGAGGAGGTCCCGATGGTGGTGGAGCGGGTGGGGTCAGGCTGGAGTGGCATCTCCACGCAGGAGAATTCTTTGCTCCACAGCAGAGCAAGGAAGTGACATCAGGGTGGAAAGGACACCTGTTGGTCAGAGAGAGGTAACTCTGGCTTTGGGTATAAAACTATAACTTCACCCCAGGAGCCCTGGAAACCACAGCCTTCCTCAGCCCCTGCCAGCCACATGTGGTCCAGAGGACACCACCCAGGACGATGGTCCCCAAAGATGCCCAAGGACCTGTGAATATGTTACTTTACAGGACACCCAGGGCTGATGTGTTGCAGTTAAGGCTCTTCAGACAGGATATTACTCTGGAGCATCTCGATGGGCCTAATGCCATCACAAGGGTCCTTGTCGTAGGACGCAGAAGGGTCAGAGTCAGACAGCACAAAGCCAGCAGAAGCAGGAATTGGAGGCACCAAGACTTGCACCGCAGCCCCTCCGCCTGGAAGATTCTCCCCAGGCCCTTCTGGAAAGAACCAGCTCCGCCAACACTTTTCATTTAGCCCCTTAGGACTGTTGTGGACTTCGGACCTCCAGAACTGTACGGGAGGAAGTTCGTGTTGTTTGAAGCCACTAAGTGCGGAAATTTGTTACAGCAGCCGCAAGAAACTAGAGCCGCCACAAAGATCAGGTGAGATGCAGGGCTGTTTGGGCTCAGACAGGGCCCCTGGTGGGCCAGGCCCTCTCCGCCTCCGCGTCCTCCTCTCACGCCATGCCCCCATTGTCTCCCCACATCTGACATCCGACATCCGGGGCCTCTGCAGCATCTCCGTCCCTCTCCCACTGCCAGGTGGCTTCCCCCTGCTTGGAATATCTCTCCATTACTCCTCTGTCCTTCAGTCCTTGGCCTAAATGTCACTTCCATTTTGGTGACATTCCCATTATTCTCTGTCAGGGCACCCTATGTATTCACACACACGTATGCACGTGTGCACACACATGCACAAGCATGCATATTTGATCTGCTCATGGGTCGTTGTCCATTTCCTGTCATTAGCATGCAAAACCCTTGAAAGCAGGGTGTCTTCCCCTTACTACATCTGCTCTATCTTTCTGTATAGCACTGACTCCTGCCGGAACTTACACGTGGATTACCTCTTTCCGATCACTAGAATGTAACCTCCTTCTGTGGGTTTTAGTGCAGGCTCAGCATCGGGCCCCTGCATAGTGCCTGGCTCATGGAGGGTGCCCAGTATACGTTGTTGAATGGGTGGATGGATGAAAGGATGGATGGACCGATGGATGAATGGATGCTCTTAGAAAATGCTCCAAGGGCGATCAGTGATATTGAGCAGAGATGTGAGGGCTTGAGTTCTCTCTCAGCAGAAGGTGTGCCTCCACTGTCCTAACAGATTCTGAGTCTTATGCATTTTCTAGGGGCCAGTGCCTCTAAACAAGCCAGCCAGGAGGCATCATTACTCCTATTTAAAAAGGAGAAACCTCAGGTGCAGTGAGTGGTTAGCTCAAGGTCACAGTCAGTGGGTGGTGGAATGAGTTTCAAACCAAAAGGCAGCAACTGCACTAGGCCACAGACCTTTGTGGCCAGAAAGCTGGGCCCACAGGAAGGGGATTTTAAGCATCCCAGGGCAGAATGGGGGTGCTTTGGGGCAGGAGAAGGTGGGGGATTCTCAAGGGTTCTTGTAAACATACCAGGAGAGTTCTGTCTGTGGGCGGGGCCTCCCAAAGCTTGGGCCCATAGCCAACAAGCTTGGGGGGCTTCCTTCATAGAACTGCCCTCTCCTGTAATTGGTTGATCACCATCCTAATTTAGAAGCCTTCCTGGACAGGGGCTGATGAATCCCCTCCGTGGCCCCTTTCTAGCGCCTTGGTCACATGGCCATGGAGTTTTATGGTTTGACAAGCCATAAAACACCCTTGGTGCAGCACACCTTTTATTGACTTCAAATTGCCTCTTGTCATCAGAGGTAGGGGGATCATAAAATGCTGACCTTATTAGTTTTCCCATAGTGGGAGCTGCTTAGCAGGAAGCTGGGAACAAGGTGGTAGCAAGCTGCCTTCCGGACTGAAGGACAACTTCTGAATGTGGGGGTGGAGACAGCTGGGTTTGTCTGTCTTCGTATTACCAGTTCGACTGCTTAGTGAGGACAGGAGGCCGGCCCCCCGAGTAATCTACTAAAAATGCTCATCTACATGACCCCTCCACTGACAGCTCTACAATGTTACCCCCCCGACACACGATGTATTTGTGTGTGTGTGAGGGGGGGGGGGTGGTGAATGGACTTTCTCCATCTGCTAGAATGAGGTTCCAGGTGCCAGGCACTGTCTGTTTTGAGCACTGCTGTATCTCAGCACCTAGAGTGAGCCCTGGCTCAGAATATATTTGTAGGATAACTGACAGATTGAGCGAGGACAGGATCTGCTCCCTGCCTCTGCCTCCATCTCAGCGCTTCTGGCTCTGTTCACAAGGCCAAGCTCCGGCCAGTGGGCCCGCAGGAGCCCATGGTGTTTCCTGTCTTCCTGGTCTTCTCCTGTGCTGTTTCCCCTGCCCGGCAAACCTCTACCACTCTCCCCACACCCACCCCTTGTGCCTGGGGATTGCAGCCCATCCTTTAAGACTCAGCTCACCTACCTCCCCCCCCACTCTAGAAAGCCTCCCCAAGACCCATCTTAGGGGACTTCTCTCTGTTTCCCCTGCCCCTGCAGTCACCCCATGGATGGTCCATGCGTCTATCACCACACCAGACTGTGTTTTATTATTTATTTTTGTATTAAAGGAGGTGCTCAAAGTTTATTGGGTGAAAGTCAGATGTGGTAAGAGCCTGACGATGGGGTGTCCTACCAAGACATTTACCCTCTAAGAGGGGCCAGGACACCCCTAGAAATCATGGAAGCAAAACATAGATGGGCAGCAGACACACTAGCGCTCACAAATATGTAGAGGACAGGGGCTGAGCAGCATGTGAAAGGTGCCCAGGAAGGACGGAATGAGCAAGTGAACAGATGGGTGGATGGATGAGCAGTGGCGGGGCACAGCTCACCAGGGGCTGTTTTCTGCAGGAGGAAGTTTTGGTCAGGATTCACGGGAAGAATGAGGCAAGACTTTCACAAGGGGGAAGACAGGCAATCCAGCTAACTCATCATGTCCCCGTAGAACGACAATGTCAACTTCAAGTTTGCTTCTTGACTGCTTTCTGTCCTTGCTCAGTGCCTCAGTTTCCCCGGCTTGCAGAGCAGGGAGCTGGTCCCTGCCCAGCAAAGTTGTCCTCGGGTGAAGTTGGGAGCATGGCTGGGGCTCTGGCGTGGATGAGATGTATGAGGCAGGTGTCTTGGAGGCCATCCTTCCAGCACAGTGATGCCCCAGGACACACCCTGGTTGGGGCCAAATGATAAGGCTCACTAGGGTGCAGAGGCTTCCGTCCGCCTATCTTCAGCAAGGCTGCAGGGTCAGGGAGTCAGTGCAGAGCACCTCCCTGCTGCCTTCCACCCCCGCCCCCTCTCCTCCATGGCCCAGCCAGGTCCTCTGTGACTCCAGCCAGGGTGGGAGTGAGCAGGATGCAGAGGGGTGTCCTGGCCATGGCCTAGACCTTGCTGGTCCCTACCCCTTAGTGCTCCGTGGAGAAGGGATGTTGCTCCAGAAGGAGCTGAAAAGCACCTTTGACAACAGCATTCCATCTGCAAAGGTATTCAAAGCTCTTTCTTTCCTAAGGCTGTTTCTTGGGCTCCTAAGGTGCAGAATGAGAAACTGATCACATGCTCTGCTCCTCGGAACCCTGGCTTAGGAGCTGCAGGAAATCTGTCTCCTGTTCAAACGGCAGAGCTTTACAACTAACCACCCAGACTGCGGAGGCTTATTCAACCTTCCAGAGCTTGATCCTTAGAGATCTGGGAAGAGACTGCAGATGGGTGTACCCCCTGGACCTGTGTACAAGTGTCCATCTGTAGATTTCTATGCACATGCACAGTAGTCTATAGTTCTGCCCAATACTTAGAGGGTTTTAGTGGACAAAACAACACCAGAGAGATTCAGAACCAACCTCTCAGAGCACCTAGCATGTGGCAGGGACTGTGACTGGCCAAGAGCTCACATTTCAGTGGGGGCGACACACAGTAATGGTACAGAACCACATGCCAGGTCATGGACGATGGTAGAGGCCCAGTGGCCTACAGAGCAGGGGAGGGCTTGGGCAGAGATGGGAGCTTGATGGATGGAAAGGAAGTCAGCTGTTTGGAGGCGATGACTCTACCAGGTAAGGTCACAAGACCAGGTGAGGAGGAGAAAATGTGTAAACCATGAGGCGGTGAAGAACGGGGTGGCTAGAGCAAGATGAAGGCAGACTCCATTTCAACTGCTGCTCTGTGACCGGGCCGCAAGAGGCTTTGTTTAAGCTCTCCCTCAACACCCCTTCCCTTATCAGTTACAACGAGGTACCCCCAGACACTGCTGTTTAAGACAGGCTGCAGGTGGTGGAGAGCTTGCCCAGGCCATTCATTGTCTTCGCTTGTTTAACTGGCTGGCAAGTTCCCCCATGACCTTCTTCCGTTCCCACAGCCCCGCTTCTTGCTGTCCCAGAGCATTAAAAGGATTTCAGATTGCCGAATGATTATTGATATACTAATGAGTCTGTCCAATGGCCATTAGCCTGCAGACCACTTGGATATTTTTAAACTACTAAAATCAAATCTTGCAACATCCATTATGCCCTGGACGGTTCACTGCTGCCGAGACCCCAACATGTATAAATGCAGTTGAGCCCTGCATTATCAAACATTTAAGCCCTTAAAAATTGCCCAACCTCTAAAATCTCCTCTTAGGACCCTGCTCTGGCGTGGCCTGGGCAGACACTAATCTCCCCATTAAGACCTCTCCACCTATTCCCTGCTCAGGCCGGGGTCTGCTTTAGACCCGAGCAGCAGCTTTCAGGCGCATTAAAGGATCAGGCCAAAACAAAGATGATCTTCTTCTCTCTTCGTGGGGAGGTGGGCTTAGTGGCCAAACTGGCCAATCACTTTTGCAGGCAGAGCACTATTGAAAACAATTCTGAGTGTGTCTGTGTCAGGTGGGGGGGGGGGCGGGGGAAGACTTGGGTGGGGGAGTATGGCAGGACTGGTGTGGTTCTGATGCCCAGGCAGGTGTTCCTGTGACCCGTAGAGAGACCAGGGGGGGTCTTCATGAATAGCAGACATAGCTGGGTCAGGACAGGAGGCAAGCTCTGACCTCAGTGCCACCAATGCTCCCTTCCCTTTGTCAATGTGCTGGTCCAGCTTGTAGGGGGGCAACTCCAGATCCCTCACCCTGGCCCACAGGACAGGGGTGCCACCTTTAGGAAGTATGGGAGAGCTGGCTTCTACAGATGAAGGCGTGTGTCCATTTTCTTCTCAGCTCACCTTCTCGTCCAAGGGCGGGGTGGGGGGGCAGTTTCGAGAGGCAAGTCCAGCCCGGTGTGAGGGAGGCCCACTGCCGTACCTGGGAGGAGAGGATCCATGTCAAATTTGGGAGTCAAGTAAGCAGGGGCTGGTGATTCCAGTCATATTTCCAAGCTAGCTTTACCAAGAACTTGATTATTTGGGATTCCCTCTGGCTGGCTCTTGTGTCTTATTTCTCAGTTGATGCCGAAACTGAGTAGAAGAGGAGGGTGTTTCTTACTGAATCCCTGATCTTTCCATGCCTTCCTGGGGTCGAACACCCTCCAGCTCCCCACCGAATGGCCTCTTGCATCTCCTCTCATTGCGCACTTCCTGGTGCCACAATCTTCTTAGACCTCAGAACCCCATCGTCCTTTGCCCTGAACCTTAAACGCAGAGCTAAGTGGATAAAGTGGCTCCAAGTCGCACCCTGTATGAGACAATGGGTGGGAGAAGAGAGAGGTGCAGGACTCTGTCCCTATGTGCGGCTGCTCACAGTCCAGCTGGGACACACATTCCCGCAGCCCAAACAGTAACCTGTGTTGCCCCTACATTTGCAAACCACGCCCAGGTCGCTAACCTCCCTTGCCCACTCCCCTGCAGATGATTCCAAGGCAGCTGGGCACCGGGGCGGTGGGAGCCGGCACAAGCGCTGACTCTCTTCTGGGTGAGTACCCATGTCCCTAGCTCCAACCCGCTGTGGCCCTGTGAGCAAGAGATTTAATATTTACTTATATGAGTCTCATTTTTCTGTCCTTCTAGGATTCCAGGATTCACTAGGGTTCTAGTGAGGATGACCCACAAAAAGCACATGGCATATGATAGATGCTCAATAAACTTTAACTTCCTGCCCTTCTTCCCCTCACTGTGCTGGCTGAGTGACCTTGAAAAGCCACACAGCCACTCTGAGCCCCCGTTTCCATTTTCCCTTCTTCTCCCTGTCAGTCTCCAGACTGATGAAGTTCTGGCATGAAACTCTTGATGCATCTCCCTTCACCTGAAGACCTTCTCATTCCTTTTGGTCACTGAGGGGAAAGGATGATACAACCATTTCTGCCCTCTCTTCTCAGCTCCCACATCCGTCTGCGACACGGGGCCCTTGGCACATGGGGTAGGAGCAGCAAGGGAAGAAGGAAAGTGGACTTGAAGTCCAGCCAGTGTGCCGGCCAGTCCTGCATGCAAGTCTGCGTTTGCATGATCTGAAATATGGACAATTGGCCAAGACAGTAATCTGTCTGTTGGAAGTGGGGTGTTGGTATCCCTCTTCTTGGGGTTCTCTCCTCCCACGGTCATTATGCTCACTGCTGCTCTGGACAGAAGGGAGGCCTGGGGGCTGTGAGTGTAGCTTCACCCCAGTGTACTTGTCCTGCTGCAGCCTGTTTGGTACATGCCAAACCCCTTTAGTCTACTCCAGGTCAGGCCGGGAAGGGATGGGGGCCAGAGAAGGTGAAGTCTGTGCCTGATGGTCAATAGCCCCCGTGTGACTCTGGGTGTAGAGTCTCCAGGGGTGAGGGTGGGGGCATGCTCTGTGTCCCAGCTTCCTGCCAAGTTCCCCTTCATCATTTGTCATGGCTCAGGCCCCTAGCTGGAGTCAAGCCGGGGCTTACACTACCCACCACCCAGCACTGTGACATCTGTGAATGGATTTCTAATTACACATATAAATCAGCATGATTGGAAATTCTTGAAATTTTATTGGGAAGGAAATTTATAGTGATTAAAACCAATTAATTTGGGCCTCCTATTAATCCAGGCGGCGGGGTTGGGGCTGCCATGCTGCTGTGCCTCCTGAAAGCCATTGGGTGGGGCTGGGCTCGATCTGGGGGCCACTGGGGGCGCGTGCTCATTTTTCAGGTTACAAATGCTCATCCCATGTTTTAAATTACACCCGTGCCCCTGGCCACGTATCTTGTTTTGTGTCTAAAAATAGAGTTCTAGGCTTTCACTAAAGATTCAGAAACACTAAAAGGAATCTTTTTAATCAAAATAAAGAACCCTTTTTAATTACTCAGCCTCCCTCACAGTTGGAGGTAATAATTGTCGTGTGCTCTTAAGTAGGGCTGTTATTAGATTTCCCTGGGGCTCCTCTATTTTCTAGAAGTTAGCAATACTGGCTACGCAATGCCAGAGAAGGAGTCAATTCTTGTCTCTTTACGTTTTTAGTGTTAAAACCCCCTTTAATGTCAAGACCAGGTTGGGGACCTCCCCTGCTCACATGGAAACAGGTGAGAGAGGAGTGAGTCGTGGTAGATCCCAGGTTTGCCTGGCACAATCATGTTCAAATCCCTCCATGGCCAGCCGCTCTGCTGCATCTAATGTCTTCCTCGCAAGATCTCAACCAAGACCTCCTGCTCCATCCAGGCTGGGAGTTGTCTTGGCTTCCATTCCAACCAACTCATCCTGAGCTCTGGGCTGGTGAGAGTGGTCTGGATTAGCATCCTAATGGGGCTGCCATAAGAAAGGACCATGGACCAGGAGCTTAAGGTAATAGACATTTACTGTCTCCCAGTTCTAGAGGCTAGAAGTCAGAAATCGAGGTGTCAATGAGGCCACACTTCCTCTGAAACCTATAAGGGAGAACCTTTTCTTGTCTCTTCTGGCTTCTGGTATTTGCTAGCAGTTCCTGGTTTAGAAATGCAGCGTTCCAATGTCTGTATCCATTGTCACATGGCCATCTTCTCATATGTCTCTGTCTTGTACTCTTCTTATAAGGACATGAGTCATGTTGGATTGGGGCCCACTCTAATGACCTCATCTTAACCTTATTACATATGTCAAAACTCTATTTACAAATAAGGTCACATTCATAGGTGCCAGGGGTTATGGCTTCAACATATATTTTGAGGTCTAGAAGTCAACCCATAGGAAGGCCCTTTGTTGACAGATCTCTGAAGCTATAGGACCATTTTGAGTTCTAGTGTTGGCAATCCTTAAAACTTTAAACATCTGTTTTCTATTTTTTTGACATTTGTCAAGTCTACTCCCCACACTGTGTAAGATCTGGATGTCAGGCTCCTGGTCTTCCTTCCAGTTCTCTCCCTCTGGCACTTTTACTTTTGCATCATGTGGCCAATTGCCACCAAACCTCCATTTCTTCTCTTCTTAAACCGCATTTCTCAGTCTCCTTGTAGCTGTTTGAGGCCATGCAATTGAGTTGGGCCAATGGAGGGCAGCGGGAAGGGTGTGTGGCACTTCTGGGCCTGGCCTCTAAAACCTCCTGTGTCATCCTCCACACATTCTCTTCTCTGGTCTGCAGGATAGATGTGGACAATTTGGGGTGTCCATGTAAAATTATGGTCTTCCTTCCCCTCATCTTCCCTCTCAGTGCCTTCTGGAATCCCCCTTTCCTCAATCCCAGCCCCCTTTATCCTGTTGCCCTGTAACTGGGGTACATTTATCCACCCTGAAGTATTGGGGTTTATTGTCTGACTCCTGCGTGTGTGTGTGTGTGTGTGCGGAGTATGTAAGGAAAGTGTAATGCCTCACAGAAATGAGTTGATGAAAGGAGAAATTTCAGGTGTCAGTGATGGACATAATGCAGATGTCCAAACCAGGCCATGTTCTCTATCAGTGGGCAAGACCAACTCTCCTTGCAGATTTGAACCCATTCTTAATTTTTTCCTTAAGTAGATGATACCTTTCCTACTTCTGCATCCTCCACCAAGTAGTAGAACATCTTTCATCATGCTCTCCTTGGATTTGGTCCTATGGGCACTTGACTTGGAAGGTGTGGGCTACACATTTATTATCCATGTGTCTGCCATGGTGTGTGTATGGGAAGAGAGAAAGACCACATGTTTACTGAAGTACCTTTGTGCTAAGTACTTTCTGTATATTATTTAAACCTCCTAAAAAATCTTAGAAGGTCGATATTACCCCATTTTCCAGATGACCAAACTGAGGTAGAGAAGTTAATGATCTTACCCCAAGTCAGAAAGTGCCAGGACTTAGGCTCATTCTACTAGCTTCAAAGATGGTGCCTTTTACAAAATACCTTACACACAGTGGGTCCTCAGAATATTTTTATTGAACTAAATCCAACCAAACACATCACAAGCCCTTGTGAATGAGGTTTTAAAGCTGGATTAGGCCCAAGATAACTGGCAGAGACTCATCCCTCAATCCTGGTTCCCTGGCATCCAAGTCCCTTTAAATCAGGCTGGTAATTGCTCTGGGCTTGCTGTAAGGCAGTGCATTTAACAAAACAAACACAGGTTCCGTTTCACATACAAGTAAACATTTTCCCTAAGCGATTAGCACCCAGACAGCTAATAATTACCCCACGTGACACTTTTAAAAGCTGACTATGCATATTTATGGAAAATGATTATTATCACAATATTAGGAGCTCATTAATCCACAAGAGCACATGTGAGAACATTCCAAAGTCAATGTAACATTTGTGTGCAGTAAATACCCATCTGCTTTGAAAGCTGGTGTGGCGAGTGCTTGAGCATTCCACAGGTAGGGAAGCCTTCTGAATGGGGAAATACACCCCCTTGTTTGGGGTATGGCTTTGAACAGCCTTGTTCTTTCCAAATAGCAGTACACACTCACACGCACACACACACACACACACACACACACACACAGATACATGTTTCCTAGAAGGATTTAAGAAAAACTAACATGCCTTACTTTCTTCCAAATATCTTCTTCACCCAAGTCCTCACCTTCAGAAGATTTCCCCCAGTTCATGGCTAAAGCACTGAAGGTGCCATTAGAATGCAGGCAGATGCTGGGAAGTACCAACATGCATTACTTTTGTAGGAGTGGGGTCTTAAGGCATCAAGTCACAGAATGAGAGTCTCGAGGGATCCAGTTAGAACAGGATTGTCCAAGCCAAAGGCCCAGCTGGGCAGACAGACCTTGCAGGGGTCCCAAATCAGGGCATCTTCAGCACACAGGGAGGAGAGAAAATGGACAAGTTCTGGCCTGGAAGTCAGAAGTCCTGGGCTCTACAACCAGCTTCTTATGAAACCTTGAATAAGCTGTTTAATCACTGAAGATCGTTTTATCATCTAGAGAAATAAAGCATTGGATTAGAGTGATCTCTAAGACTTTTTTCTGCTTTGATCTTGTCTCCGTAGGCGTAAAGGAGGAAAAAAAGAGATGGCGCCAAAGGTTAAGTTAGGGGTGTGGCTTCCAAAGCCTCCAATAGTTGTCAGTTGTGCAAAGGAGAGCGTGCATCCTTGTAAATGCACAGCCTCCTTGTGAATCACAGTACCGCCAACTCCCCTCACCAGTCTGTCTTGTCTTTCTTGTCCTCAGAACCCAGCTTCTGCACAAAGCAATTTCACTGCCTGCTCACCCTCCACCTCACCGGAACTGCTCTTCCCAAGGATAAGAGGACCCCTTTGTGGATGAATCCAATGGGCCCTTTTGCAGTACTTGCTTAGCCTCCTGGCAGCATCTGGTCTTCCTGACTTTGCCCCCTTCCTGCAACCCTCTCCTCTCTTGGATTCCATGACTTCATTTTCCCTTGGTTTCTTATTGCTCAGGCCTCTCCCCGTTCTCAGGCTTCTCTTCCTTGGCTCACTCCTTAGGCGTTGCTGCTCATGGTGGTTCTGAGTCAGCCCTTCGCTCTGCCCTCCACATTCCCTGACTGGGGGAATCCCATGCACATCTTTGGCTTTACCTGCCTTTTGTAATTTATATCCTGGTGACTTCCAGATCTGTGTCTTCAGCTCATGTCACTCTCCTGAGCTCCAGACCCATTTATATAACCAAATTCTGGATCTTAGTACAAGCAGGCTCCTTGAGCCTCTCAAACTCCATGTTTCCCAAACAGAACTCACCTCTCTTCCCCTCCACTGACAGTACTCCTGGAAGCCTCCACATTCAGGTCTCTGTGCTATTCGTTTCTCTTCTAGGGATTGCTTCTCTCTGGCCTATGGCTCTGCTGTCTGGCAGCCACCCCATCTCACTCGCTCACTGCAGTGGCTCTTACTGTCCTCCCTGCTTGTGGATTACCCACCATTCCCCACATGCATGGCCGCATGGCCACATGCCCTGCTTGATGGTTCGTCTTTAGTTATAAATCTGTAACAAAGTCTCTCCTTGTCCAAAGTCTTTTATGATGGATTTCTGGTTTTATTTTTGTTTTTGCTACCCAGCATCCATGCATCATTCTACTGGCAACAAATCTCTGATTTTCCTTTAGGGAGCTCCACCCCCCAACCCCCCTCTCAGCCCATGTCTTACTTAGCAGTGGGTGGACACAACAAGCTATCTCATCCACAGATGAGTTCATTTCACTCTTCTGGCCACAATGGTTGTCAGGGATGGAAGGCTCAAGCCAGTCCACATCCAGGGCGTTAGTGTAAATCACCTGAAGAATTGCCTGAGAAAGGATTTGCAGGAAGATGTGAGGTGAGCACAGCTGTGGCCTCACATGTGGAGTCTAAGGCAGAAACCAGTTCCTGGGAAAGATCAAAACTAAGCTGAGAGATGCAAAGCCAGGTCCGGATGCCTTGTTTGAGCCAGATTCCACCTCTAGGTAAAGCTGCTCAACCCCCACAGTTTCAATTGCAGGTGCCACTAACTCTTTCCGCTGAAGCCAGTGAGATTGGGGTTTCTCTCATTTGATACTGATACACTTTGAGTGATCCTCTCTTGCCTTTGGGAGAAAGTCCAGATTCTTGAGCAAGGCTTACAAGGCCCTCTTCCATCTGGCTTCATTTTCCTTCCAGCTTCATCGCTCATTGCCTTGTACTTGATGACAGGACTTCCTCCAGCTCCCTGAACACCCTTCAACACTTCCTTGTAATTGCTTTTAATTGTCCACCTCCCCTGGGAGACTGCAGTGCCATAGGGACAGAGCTGTGTTTATGTGATTCATTGTTGTAGCTCTAGCTCATACCAGGATGATTGCGATATGGTTGGTGCTTAATAAATACTTGTCAAAACTACCTGTGAGCGTGGGTTCACAGGGTATGGGTGCAAGACACCATTCGGTAGATTCTTCTGTTCTTGAACTAAATCTCATTTTATTCACTTGTTTGTTCAATATTTATTCAACATCTATTTTATGTCAGAAGTCAACAAAGATAAGAAATAGTCTCAGATTTCAAACGGTTTTTAGTCTGGTGGGAAAAAAAGATACAGAAGCAATTATATGATATAATTTTTGCTATAATTGAGTTGTGTACACTATACAATGGGAGCATGAGAAAATGCTCTCCTAAAATTTCCTGGGGATGTCAAGGCTGTTAGGAGGATGTCATAGGGGAGATTATGCTGAGACTGTCATGCCAATAACAATCCAGGAAAACACTAGGGTCAATCTGGAGGCAGAAGGAGAGAGAGGAACTGCGGGCAGAGCCTTTATTGTGCTTTTTCTGCAGGAAGGGATGAGCAAGGGAGAGTAGGCAGACTTAGGACTTAATAATTTTAGCAGGTCCTGGGGCTTAGAAGCCATCTCTAGTTGCCCGGTGTGCATTGTGGCCTGGAGGGATTGGGGGTATGGACTCCGGATTGCTTTTTTATATTTGAAAAGCATGTATATTATCTCTAGGAATTGGCTAGCCCCAAAAGGGGCAGCCTCTCCAGGTTCAGCAAATTCCCAGAGGTCAACATTTCAGAAATGCAGAAAAACAAAGACATGGTTAATACAGGTCTCCTAAACACAAATGGATGGATTGACACTGGAAGGGGAGAGGGGCTCCTCTTCCGTAGAGGTGGGTGTGTGCCCACACTCCGGGGTCAGTTATGCTGGTGAACATGAGGAATTTCATGCTTTCTTCTCTTCTAAAATTGCTTGGAGCTATGTGACCATGAATTCCAAGCAAAAAAAATGGGCTCTGTGGTCTGATAGTACAAACGAACGAAGGAGGTTTGCTGGGGAACATTGGCTCCCCAGGAAGGCTAGATGTGGGTGACTAGGGGACTAGAGTTCAGAAATGCCTAGGCTTCTGTTCTCACTCTGACTTTGAAATACTCAGGTGACCTTGACCAAGCCATGTCCCCTCTCTGGATTTCTCATGCAAGGGGTCTCATGGTCTCAGAGGAGGGTGGTCCTGAGCGGGACTGGAGCTGCATGAGAACTTGGATGCTGACAAAGGCATTGTTTCAAACCCTTATCATCGAGGGCAGGTGCGTACAGGAGTTTATGTTTTCAGAGATCCCCATGTAGAAAAACCCTTCCTTAACTCAAGTGACATATTGGAAGGGGGTTTTTCATTTTATAGATGAGGTTTTTAAAATGGTGTTTATACACAATCAGCAAGTTGACTAAGGTCTCAGAGGCAGAAAACCTTAAAACTGAAGTTAGGAGCCACTGACCATGGACAATCAACTCACACAAAAATAAACATCGCTGGTATTTTGAAGGTCAAGGGGTCAAAGAAGTCTCCATTTATTGGCTCTGGCTTGTGCACGACATTACATGAACACATATTAAGTTACAGCTTTTTTATAATTTAACAAGCAAGTGTCTTTGGTACACCTGCTATGTGCCAGACATTGTGTGCAGAGATTTACATTTAAATAAGATATAAACTCAAAACTCAAGAAAAGAGATTCTCAAACTTGAATGGATTTCAGATGTACTTAAATGGGGGAGAATTCGTATTGTTTTCATCTTAATGGTGTTTCTTTGGCTTCATCTCGAGGGTAAGGATTCTGGAAGTCTTAGACAGGACCAGGAATCTGCATGTATAACAAGCATCCCAGGTGATTCTGATAAGGAGGTCCAAGATAGCACACTGAGAAAGACCATGAAGAGGTCACAACCATTCATCAGCCATAAAAGTCTAACTGAAGACAAATTTGTCTATTCAAGAAATGGCAGGGGTGGTGGTGGTGGTGAATGGTGGAGGAACAAATAAAGCTGTATTTTTTTTTTTAATTTTAAGTAAGCTCTGTGCCCAATGTGGGGCTTGAACTCACAACCCTGAGATTAAAAGTCACCTGCTCCACTGACTGAGCCAGCCAGGTGCCCCTTTAAACAGAAGGCAAGTAACATTACTCAGCTACAGTGTCTACAGCAAGGGGCAGGGGCTGACCTGTCCACAAGAAGTGTGAAACTGTGGCTTCAAAGGAGAGTCTAGGGCAGGAGGGACAGACTTTTTCCGTAAAGGGCCAGATAGTACATGTTTTAGTCTTTGCGGGCCATCTAGTCTCTGAAGCAGCCATTCAGTTCTGCTGTTAGAGCCTGAAAGCTGCCATGGGGGACTGTGCGTACATGAATGAGTGGGGCTCTACTCCAGTGAAACTTTATTTACAGAAATGGGAGAAATTTGGCCCCCAGGCCTTAGTTTGCCACCCGGTCTTAATCTGAGTCCCCAGTTTTTAGCTCTGGGTTCTTTGCAGGTGTCTTTATTCCCCAGTCTCTGAAGGAAGGGCTTGCTCTTCTCTGGAGCAAGGATTCAGGGGAATTAGGGTGCAGGCAAGGCGTGAATGTACGGATCACTGGAATCATTCGATCTTTCCTGGCCAATGCTTTGTATACAGAAGGCACAAACAAAACACTGTGGGTTCGAACTTTACCATGACTGGTCAGACACCACTGAACAAGACACGTCTATTAACAATGACAGCTTCTGCCTACTGACTACTTGCTGTGCTCCCAGACACTGGGCTACTAATTTCCTGCTCTATCTCAGTTCACCCTCTCAGCAACATTACTAATAAGGCACTATTATTATCGCCATTTTAGAAAATAACAGAGATCAAGTAACCTGCCAAAGACAACTCAGTAACTCGTAGAGCTGGGACTTCAGTCCAGCAGGGTTGACATCAGAATCCTGCTCCTAATGTAACACAACCAGTGTAGGATGGGACTCGATGTTTATAGTAAACTTTGGGCCAAATGTGATCTATAGGAGGGCTAAACATGCTCGCTTTCCAGTTGCTTTGGAAACTCATGACGATGGAGGTGAAGGAGAATGGGTGTCTAGAGGTTGAATGCCTGTGCTTCACCACGGAAAGTTGTGGCTTGCTGGAATTACCAATGTTCGTTAAAGTCATCAGACTCAGAGAGGCAGAGAGAGAAATAAGGATCTGAAGCTGTCTCTGATCATTTAGCAAGGGATTTTCCAAGAATTTCTGGAGGCTTTGACTTTATAGCTCTGCCTGCAACCTGGAGAAGCTGTAGTTTTATCTGAGAGAAGAAATGGATTCAGCCCCTGGGTTTTATTCTGCTGGCCGCGCTATCCAAATCTGCATTTCTGTCACTGTTTTACTAAGCCTGACTAAGTTCAGGAGTTCTCTCTGACGACTTCCATTGGTTTTCAAAACTATCTCCAGTTTTTTATAAGTTCGAATCAAACTTTGTTTTGGAATAGCCATTGTTTCTCTGGGAACTTCTCAAAGGGTTTCTATTTTCCTCGTCTATGAATTTTTAGGGAAATGTCCCATCTTCTCTTTCCAGACTTATTTTGTTTAGCAAAAGACATCAGAGATATAGCAAAAGTCTCTGTGCTTATCAACCTGTTTCCAAAGTGCACTGACACTTTGGTTGAATGTTTGTACCAACCATCTGGCTTAACATGAAGGCTAATGGAAGCAGGTCTTAGAAATAAGCCTCTGGGGGTGCCGGGGTGGCTCAGTGGGTTAAGCCTCCAACTCTTGATTTCAGCTCAGGTCATGATCTCACGGTTTATGAGATGGAGCCCCACATTAGCCTCTGCATTGGTGGCACAGAGCTTGCTTGGGATTCTCTTTCTTTCCTTTTCTCTCTGTCCCTCCCATGCTCGTGCTCTCTATCTCTTTCTCTCTCTCTCAAAATAAATAAAGAAACATAAAAACAAAAGAAACAAGCTTCTGGAAAGTAGGACTTGAGCTTCTTGGGGGTCAAGATTGGGAGTCTCACGGATGTTTCTTCTTTCCTGTTTTCTGATGGTCTGAAACTGTGTTCCTCAGATTACAGAGCTTAGGGCAGGACCAAGCTGCCCACCTCATTTGAGGTCTCTTTGAAATCTTGTTAATAAATTATAAAAAAGTCAATCTTATTTGCTCCCATGCTGTATCCATCTTGTTTTTGTAGAAAAGTGATTTCCCCTGCCTGCCTTCCTCCCCACATTTCTGTCTATGTCCACCTCCGAGTAGATTTCATGCTCCAGGAAGAGACATGAGGCTTCCTGGTGGGTCCGTGTCTCCTCTGGCACATCTGTCCCTGTTTGAAATAGGGGAAAGGTAACACATAGACTCAGGTGGGGTGATCCAGCTAGAAACGATGGAACAATTATGTCCCAGGCCACTGGCCAAATCTTGGGAATGGACACGCCTTTCTCCTCAGTGACTCTATAGCCATTTGCTTGGATTCTGGTCCACAAGTTGTTAAGAATGGAGGCCCTGAGATCAGACCTACTTGAGTTCATGTTGGGCCATTTGCTAGCTGTGCGACCTGGGGCAAGTCACTCAGGCCCGTCATGTGTTGAGGTGGAGAGGCTGGGGACACAGCTGGATGCATGAGACTGGACAGAGCCCTGGGAAGAGCTCAGGATGGGAGAAACTAATGAGGGGGGAATAAATGGGTGGTGGGTAAACCCGGGGGCTGTGTAGTGTGAAGTCAGGAAAACATATAGGTGGAGAAAAGAACGAGGACTCAGACCTGGGCCATTCCGACACTTTACAGTGTAGCTGAGGGGAGAAGGGAGTGCATACGCTCATGAGCAGGGGTGGCCAGCCAGGGAGAGGAGACCCTGGACAGAGGAATGACATGAAGCCCAGAGGCCATGTTTCTGGGAGGGAGGTTAGACACAAGGGACGAAAAATGGGCCTCATATATTGCAACTCTGAAGCTAAGAGTGGCTTCGGTGATGTGCAGCACTCCCTTACTGGAGAGGATGGACTGTGGACACGGCGTGAGGCAAGGAGGTGGTGATAGTGATGACATGTGACCTTGTTCCCAAATTTGCCGGAAAAGGGCACGGACAGCTGGGGCTGGAGCTGGAGGCTAAAGGAGAAATGTGAGCGCCTGGTGTGTCAGACACCAGGTGCTAAGACAAGTGACTACAATTACCACCCAGTTTTCAGACTGTCCACTAGTCCTTAGAAATGCACCTGCACGGGGGTCTTTCCAGGAGCTCCCAAGTCCAAAAGGGTCTAGACATGAAGGAAGGGATCTCTAGAGGCAGAACTGTAGGTGAACTGGAAGGTTTTTCTTTGAAGAGATGGGCCTGTTCAACTTCCTGTGGGTGGGACTGCCGCTGGGAGGTCTGGACAACTTCCGGAAGCTTCTTCTCTGGCAGTCCAGGTCATGTGCCGGGTGTACCGTTCTACCAGCACTCCGGCTCACAATCTTCACTTACAAATCAGATTTGTGATGTAATCTGCATGGTGCAGACAACCAGCGTATGGGTGCGTGTGTATGTGTGTGTGCGTGTGTGTGTGATCTTTTTTAAAGAACAGAGTAAATCTTATACAAATCTGATAATCGTCTCAAAAACTCTGGGTCTTGCCATTTACATTCCCCGGCCTAGTCTCCCTTCCGTGTCAAGGACAAAAATAATGGCTTGTGAGGGCGTAACGGCTTAGCAATGGAAAACTTAAAACTGGTCAGATTCTGCCCAAATCCTATCAGATTTTCTTGCTTCTCATAAACCTTTAATCAGCATCAGCTGTGTGTGTGTGCGCGCACATGCGTGCGCGTGTGTGTGCATACTCTGGTTTGTCTTCTCAACCAATGTTAATAACCTAATGACAGTGTGAAAGATGCACACACCACAACTGGAGTTGTGTCAGAAATGGGATCCACTATTAGCAACCAGTGGTGTATCTGAAAGTGGGGGCCAGGGATGGACTGGAGTGTTGCTGGGCGACCTGACTCTCATGAGCTGAGGCCCCAGGCTCTCTGCTCACTGCTTTTCAAAGCTGCACAAGCCTGTGGATGAACAGAAGTTTGTTTGGGCCCAATCACCCATGACTGAAACACTTCCTGTTTCCCTCAGCCTCACTCCACATCTGAGCTATGTCAGTCCTGAGTATTTTTGGTGGAGGAGCTCCTCAGTTATATTAGGCCCAACATCTGTTCCATGAAATAGCCATAAACAACCAACCAAAGTATCTAGCATGTGTGTACATTTTCAGACTATTAGTTTTTTAAAAAATTTAAATGTATATTCGTTTTTGAGAGAGATCAGAACATGCGTGGAGGAGGGGCAGAGACAGAGAGGGAGACACAGAATCCGAAACAGGCTCCAGGTTCTGACCTGTCAGCCCAGAGCCTGGCGTGGGCCTTGAACTCAGGAATGGTGAGACCATGACCTGAGCTGAAGTCAGACACAACCGACTGAGCCACACAGGTTCCTCTGGATGTTATTTTACCAGTAAAAACTTCACTAACAGAACCTTCAAATCACCAGATTGTGGTTAGCTTTCATTTTTATTTTTTTTAAGTTTATTTATTTTTGAGAGAGAGAGAGCATGCACAAATGGGGGAGGGAGAGAGAGAGTGAGAGAGGGAGATAGAGAATCCCAAGCAGGCTCTGCACTTACAATATGAAACCCAATGCTGGGCTTGAACTCATGAAACCATGAGATCAGGACCTGAGCTGAGATTAAGAGTCAGACACTTAACTGACTGAGCCACCGAGACACCTTAGCCCTTATTTCTAATAACATATCATTTTGGGGGAAGTAGACAAATCAAATCACAAACTGCAAAATAATGAGGTGTTTATCACAGATACAAATAAAACTAACCCAGTGATCTCCCTCATCAGGCTCATCAGGAACAAATACTTATCCAAGCTAATCTCTACCTTCAGCCTAGACATCAAGAAGTGACCTGGGATTCTTGGCTCTGTCTTAGCCAGAGTTATCTAGAGAAATAGAAGCTAAACACACACACACACACACACACACACACACACACACAAATATGAGAGTGGGGATTTTATTTCAAGGAATTGTCTTATACAATTGTGAGGGCTAACAAGTCTGGAATGTACAAGAGAGGCCAGCAGGAGTTTATCAGCAATGCAGTTTTGAGTCTGAAGACAATCCAGAGACAGAAGGTCTTCTTTTTCATGGAAATTTTTTCTCTTAAGTCCTTCAACTGATTGGATAAGGCCCACCCACACTATGACTGATCACCTGCTTTACTCAAAGTCTACTGATTTAAAACGTAGTCTCATTTTAAAAACACCTTCACAGTATAATAAAGACTTGTCTTTGACCAAACAACTGGGCACCATAGCCTAGCCAAGGTGACACATCAAATTAACCATCACAGGCTCCATACTCCTCAGACAGGAGAGATGTCCCACTAGTCCATTTTTTGTCATTACTAAAGCTGAGAAGTGGACACAGACACTTTAGAAGCATTTCAACACCAGAGGCTAAAATTAAAATAATATGAACAAATTACAGTTAACAATGCTCCTCTCCCCTGAGTTCTCCACCATTCTAGAAACAGTCCAGCCATCTGAGATACACAGACTTGATAAAGTTTGCCATTGAAAATAACAAATACAGATGAAAGATCTAAACTGGACACTTGTTTTCTGCAAGGGGCATGCAGAAAGTAGAGGTAGATAATCAATCAGAATGAGTATCTTTAGTACTGTTGTGTCTAAGCATTTGGACCAGGCATTCCTGTGTGGACACAGTTGTTGGCTGATCCAACTCCAACTTCTCTCTCTCTAGCCAACTACCAGCCAAGGGTGGCCAGGGACGTGGGACATAATTATAGCTAAAGAAATGTTGTTTGTTCTCTTGAGTTTCCAGAAATGTCTTTTCTTTCCCTTTACAAGGAAAAAGGCACCAGATTGGGCACCTCTGGATCTAATGAAGATGAGTTAAGAATACTCCACCCTATTTCTCCCACGAAGTATGATGAAAACCTGAGGCAGAAGATACAAACCAACTATCTGAGGAATTCCTTCTCTTTTTTTCTCCAATAGGCTCTTGGCTCAGACTCTGAGACAGCCATAATCCAAAATACTATAGACAAGGAAAAAAAAAAACAACCTCAAGAAAAAACTCTCATTCTGGGTAATGGACTGGGAAGCAAGCTCCTACAGGATAAAAAGTAGGGCAATAGTGGTAGCTTCCATTTATTTTTCTTGCTGTCATTAATCTTTTGGCCCTGCCCCAAGGCAAGCCTAAGTCACAAGGCTATACTCCTGTCATAGTAACATCAGAAATAACAACAGCGATGACCTCACAGCCAGCTAAAATTCAGAGAAAATTTATCTCTCAGACCAGATGAACTGGGAAAAGGGGTTTCCATGATCTGAAGAATATACGTGAGAGATAATGGCCCTTTTCCCCTCTCTTTTCTCTTGTCATTTCACCCCAAGATGGATCTAATCACGATGCATATGTGACAGTTGAATCCTGGCTTCCTAATCAGTGTGCTGGGGAAAACAGCCCTTTCTTGGGGGCAATCACGGAGAGGAGGAAGCTTCAGAAAGGGGTCTCTTATATCTGTATGTGAAGCTTTGGGATTGTCTCCAGGCCTTATATGTATGAAACTGACCCAATGCAACAAAGCAAAGCTTTTGAGAGCTGAACTACAGGGTAAACCACCACCCAGTCAGCCCCTAATTGTGCATGTGGGAGGTGGACCCGATAAGCACAGCAAAGCCTTAGGAAGAAGACAGACATTGGAGTCACAGCCCTAAGAATGCAGGTCATGACTTGCATCCTGAACTTAACAAGGCATATTGCCTATTAAAACAAATTACCAACAAGAACAACAATATCCAAACCATATTAACAGGACCCCAAATCTCACCCTATTCAAGATATCCAGGACACAATTACTTGATATACATAAAAGAAGGAAAATCTTAACAGCTCTCAAGAAATACTAATCAATAGGCACCAACCCTAACATGACACAGATGTGGGATTATCAGACAAAGACTTCAAGCAACTGTTACAACCGTGCTCCATAGAGTTAGGCCAAACATTGTTGAAATGAATGAAAAGATAAAAAGTTGTCAGCAAAGAAATAGGGCCTCTAAAAAAGAAACAAATGGAAATTTTAGAACTGAAAAGTACAATAATGGAAATTAAAAATTCATTGGAGGAACTTAGTAGAAGAATGGAGACTACAGATAGTAAACACGAACAAGATAACCTTAAGAAAACTGGAGCCCAATGGCCCCATAAACAGACATAAAAAATCTCTAAAAAATATTAGTGAATTGAATTGAGTGATATAGTAAGAGAATACTACATCACAAATAGGTGATGGTGAGGTTTATTCAAGGAATTCAAGGCTAGTTTATCATTGGAAAATCAAAGTAATCAATTATACTAACAGACTAAAGAAGAAAAACTGGATGATCATATCAACAGATGAAAAGAAAGGACTTGACAAAATTCAACATTACTTGATGGAAAAAAGAAAAAAAAACTTCAGCAAACTAGTAATAGAAGGCAACTTCTTTAACTCTAAAAGG
The DNA here is from genome assembly GCF_003009895.1 of Hyaena hyaena. NCBI lineage: Eukaryota > Metazoa > Chordata > Mammalia > Carnivora > Hyaenidae > Hyaena > Hyaena hyaena. The sequence continues at coordinate 3,076,340 of NW_024080666.1, forward strand.
AGCATTTATAAAAAGCCTACAGGTAACATCATATTTAATGATGAAAGATTGAATGATATTCCATTAACATCAAGAAGAAGGCAATGATGTGCACTCTTATGAATCTTCTTGAATATTGTGCGGGAAGTTCTAGACAATGCAACCAGGTGAAAAAGAGAGAGAGAGAGAAGGAGAGAAGAGGAGATGCATATAAAATGAAAAAGAAGAGAGAAAACTAGTACTATTTTCAGATGACATGCTGTCTACAAAGAAAATCTCAAGGAATGTACGAGAGTTTCCAGAACTATCTACTGGCATTAACAGGGGCACAGAGTGCAAGGTCAATATACAACAAAACAAAACAAAACGAAAACTCCAGCAATAGCAACCAACAATTGGAAGCCAAAATAAAATTCTTAAGTACAATTTTACAAGAGCTGCAAAAGAGAGTGCAAATCTAACAAAATATATGCAAGATATTCTAGAAATATGCTCAAAATGACAAAACTAAGATAAAAGAAATCAAAGAGCTAAATGGAGAGATATCCAAATTTATGGGTTTGAAGACTCAATATGATTTGTGATATCAACTCTCCCCAAATGCACATGTAGATCTAACACAATTCCAATGGAAAATATGAACAGTGTTTTTTTTTTCTAGATATTTTCCAACTGATTATAAAATTTATATGGAAAGACAAAGCAACCACAATAGCCAAAACAACTTGAAAAGGAGCAAAGGTGAAGGACTCACAGTATCTGAATTTAAGAATTACTTTAGAGTAGTAGTAATCATGACATTATGTTGTTGGTGTCATGACAGACACCACAGACCAATGGAACAGAGCAGGAAACAAAGAAATATATCCACTCAAATATGGGCAATTGATTTTTGACATAGATATACAAATAAGTCATTTGCAAATAGTCTTTTCAACAAATGATGGTAGGACAATTGGACATCCATATGCAAAAAAATTGAACTAGGGGCACATGGGTGACCCAGCTGGTTAAGTGTCTGACTCTGGGTTTTGGCTCAGGTCATGATCTCAAGGTTCGTGGGTTCGAGACTCACATTAGGCTCTGTGCTGACAGTGCTTGGGATTCTCCCCCTCTCTCTCTCTCTCATTCTCTTTCTCTCATTTTCTCAAAGTAAGTAAATAAATATTTATTTTATTTTTTTATTTTTATTTTTTTAAATAGTTTATTGTCAAGTTGGTTTACATATAACACCCAGTGCTCATCCCAACAAGTGCCCTCCCCCATGCCCATCACCGCACCCCCATCAGCCCTCAGTTTGTTCAAGAGTCTCTCATGGTTTGCCTCCCTCCCTCTCCCCAACAATTTTTCCCCTTCTTCTCCCTCATGGTCCTCCGTTAGCTTCCTCCTAGTCCACCTATATATGCAAACATATGGTATCTGTCCTTCTCTGCCTGACTTATTTCACTCAGCATAACACCCTCTAGTTCCATCCATGTTGCTACAAATGGCCAGATTTCATTGCCATGTAGTATTCCAAGTAAATAAATATATTTTTAAAAAATTGAACCTTGACCAGTACCTCATACCTTATATAAAAATTAACTCAAAATAGATCATGGACTTAAATATAAAATGTAAACCAGAAAACTTTTAGAGGAAAACATGGGAGAAAATCTTTGTGACTTTGGGTTAGGCAGCTAAACACTAAAAGCATAAACCATAAAAGAATAAGTTGCTAAACTGGATTACACCACCACCAAAGTTTTGCTCTATAAAAGGCACTGTTAAGAGGATGAAATTCAAGTTACAGACTGAAAGGAAGTATTTGGAAATAACTTATCAAGCGGATTATATGAAGTACACAGAAAATTCAACAATTAGAAGACAGCCCAAGTAAAGAGAAGAAACGTCTTGAACAGGCTCTTTACCAATGAAGACATAGAGATGGCAAGTAAACACATGAAAACCTCCCAAACATCATTTGTCATTAAGGGAATATAAATTAGAACCGCAATGAGACAACCATACAAATCTATCAGAATGGCTAAAGTATAAAAACAAAACAAAAAACCTGACAGTGCCCAGTGGTGGTGAGGATACAGAACATTTGGAATTCTCATGCATTGCTGGGGGGAATACAAAATGGCACAGTCCTGCTGGAAAACAACTCGACAGTTCCTCATTAAGTTAAACATACTCTAATCATCTGACCTGGCAATCCCACCCTCAGGTATCTATCCTAGAGAAATGAGAACTTCTGTTCACACAAAAATCTGTGTGCGAATGCTTACCACAGAGTTATTCATAATTGCCCCAAACCGGAAACAACCCCATGTCCTCAACAGGTGCATGAATAAAACCATGGCACATCCATATGATGGAATGTACAATGGCATGAACAGGAGTGAACTGCTAATATGTGTAACAGTGTGAATGGATCTAGGGGCATTATAGTAAGTGAAAGGAGTCAGACTCAAAGTGTTTGATTCCACTTGTATGGTCGTCCAGAAAAGGCAAAGGATAGGAAAGAAGACAAATTGGTAGTTGCCAGCATTTAGGGTTGGAAGGTATGACTCCCAAGAGGCCCTCCAAGGGAATTTGGGGCGGTCGGTGAATTGCGCTGGGTCTTGATCGTGATGGTCAGTTCAATGCACTTCTGAAAGCTCACAGCACCTACAACAAAAACAGTAAAAGTGCCTTTTACTCTTTGTAAATTAAAAAGCATAAAAAAGGGACCGTTTTGGCGGTAACTATTCTTTGCCCCTGTCCCTTTGGCCTTTCCATGTGTCCTGGCTAGAATGTGGCCATAATGGTTGGAGGTGCAGCTGCTCTTCGGTGACGGAGGGGGGAGAAGTGAGGATAGAAGCCAACAGGCCAAGGCTGGTGGAGGATGCGGACAGAGTATCCTTACTGCCTTGCTGGACCCTGGAGCATATTCTTCCTGACCAGCAGCTCACCAAAGGTGAAAGGTGCCCACACTGCCTACGGGCAATAAGGGGCTGCATAGTCTGCAGAAAACTTAAAATGGTAATAAAGCCACCTGGAAGTCAGACTGCTTTTGTCCCAGCCGTTCCAAACAATGCCATCGATGACATCCTCCCCCTTCCCCACAGAAGTCCTTTGTTAGTCCAAGGGCTGAACAGCTGTGCCAGTTACTGTGGGGCCCGAATACCATGTATGTCAGCCACAGCTGGTCACTTACAGGACACACGTGCACTGACCCCACGTATTTGTTTCAAGTAAACTAGTGAAGGTTTCCCCAGATTCGGATCCATTTGGGAGTGGTTTTTAAAGGGTCACTCCTGCCATTCTGTTTCATTCTTTTAAATTTTAAAGTATTTTTTTAAGTATTTATATTTTGAGATATAATATATATTTATTTTTTGAGAGAGAGAGAGGGTGCAAGCAGGAGAGAGGCAGAGAGAGACAGAGAGAGAGAGAATCTCAAGCTGGCTTCTCACCGTCAGTGCAGAGCCCGACATGGGGCTCCAACTCACGAACCGTGAGATCATGACTTGACCCAAAAGCAAGAGTCAGACACTTAACCGACTGAGCCACCCAGGCACCCCATTCTTTTAAATTTTAAACACAAATTTGGAAACTCTGTGTGATCATATAGAATGGCAGGATTGGAGTAACTCAAGTTTAGATTCTCTACTTTTATGGTCTTTGTGTTATCATTGTTTGCTATGAATCTACCGTTTAAACACAGGGATGTGTACACACATAGAGTCACAGATTACACTCAGGCAAAGCAAGAGGATTCAGACTGTTAGGAAGTTGCTGAGGGTTCTCTGAATTAACTTCCATGCCAAACACAGTGTTCATTTAAAAATACATAATAAAATACGCTAATTTGAAACGTATGCTGAAAATAATTTTGTCGTAAACAGAAGTTTTTGTTGTTGTTGTTTTTTGTTTTTTTAAAGAGAAGTTTTAAAAAGCAATACATTTAGTTGTCACATATGCGAGGTAAGCAACCGCTCCCGATTTCTTGTGAGATAAAACACGGATATTTAAGCCACATTAAATAGGTATTCTGTTACTCGCAGGCGAACTCAAGCCTGCGTTTCTTGCATTCATGGGTGGTCCTGCAAATCTTGGGGAAAACAGTATAAAAATAAAACTTGTTATGTGACTCCACACCATCAAAACTTTGATTTCCTTTGGACACGTCCCATAGCAGTTCAGGGCTGCCCCTGGCTGCGACATGGCTATCTGTACTTCTCATCTGTTCAGCCTTTGTAGGCGGCAAACGTTAATCAGAGGAAGGGTTTCTTGGGGAAGTTGATCTCTGTGAAGGTTAAAGTGGAAAACAGAAATTCCAATATGGAAGAATTCAGCTTGCCTTTCACACTGAAAGGCACATTGATTTTTATCTTGCAGTGCCAGGGACAGAGTGCCCTATTGGAACCGCTCCTAGAGAATGGGACAGGTGGCCACATGGGCCTGCATGGCCCCATGTCATGCTGGCTGTTTGTCTCCCGAGAGGGAGAGAAAGGTTCTCCCGAGAGAAAGGTCCTGGCCACATCCCCTTCTTCCTCCCTGGGCTGCAGTCTCTGTGAAAGCTAGGCCGACCTCTTGTTCGTTTATTCCTTCTCTGTGTTGAGTTTTATCCATTGGGCTTCTTCTCTGTGTTGGGCACCATGTGAGTTCCAAGGGCACAATGCGAGCCAAAGCACACATAGCCCCTGACCGTTTGAAGCCCACATTCTAATGGGAAGAGAAAAAAGACACAAATAGTCCCAAGAATCAGGGTATAATTATTAGCTGTGCTAAGGGTCGTGAAGGGGAAGTTAAATTGAGCTGGGAGACAAGATAGGGGTTTGGCAATGCTTCCGGCGGGCGCGGTGGTCTTGATCAGGCCAGGCCACTCTTACTATCCTCTGTTCTAGCAGTTACCACCCATCCTCTTTTTGCTTAGGGGAGTTTGAGTGGATAAGGCCCCTTACAATCAGCCCTAGAGAGAAGATTAAGCAGTAAAAACTCTTCTGAATTCAAAGAAATCCACATCAGATGGGGGGATTCTAGGCACCAGGAAAGAGGACAGTAGATATTTTTGAGGGGAGGCAGCCTTTCATTGCTTTTCAAATAATATTGCCAATGGGCAGGCCATTCCTCAGTAAGGAGGTGCTTGTGAAATTGAGCAGTGGAACAGTGGCCCTTCGGTTGGTGGAAGGGCCTCCGGTGACGGTGGAGAGGTTCTTGCAGCTTCCTGGCCCAGGAGGGAATGATGGCATTAATTCCATGCCTGCAGAAGAACAGAAAGAGGTGCTCCTGGGAGCTCCGGCGCAGCCCTCTGGCTTTGCTGGGAGTTTCCTTGTGTTAAAATGCATTGGCTGTGAGTCAACATTTCCCTCGCAGTGGGGGGCTCTGTGCCTGACTTCCTTGGCCTCATTTCCTTCCCAGGACCCGGATGACTGGCAGGCAGCTGTGAATGACAAGCCCCCCACATAGGGGAGGGGGTTGGCAGGGAGGAAAACAGCCCTTGGCAACAAAGGCCTTAGTGCTGGGGCCATGTGTGAGTAGCATCTAGGCGCATCCAGGACTTGCACCTCTGGGCAGGCACAGGAAGTGTTAGGGGCTGGATGCGTGCAGGTATTAGGAGCTGTGGAGCAAGCGGGAGAGAGAGTACAGGGAGGGCTCACAAGGGAGTGGGGGCATGAGGAAGAGGGAGGCTGGTGAGGGTGTCCTGGCTGTCTTCCATGCCTGGATTGCCAGTGCCCTGTCTTTCAGGAGACAGTTGGATGGCCAGGCCACCATCTGACAGCCCCCACTGGACTTGAGCTTCTAAGCTTTTACTCTGACCCTGGGCCGGGAATTTGAAGGGCTGAGGCTGGGTTCCAGCTGGGTTCCTGCCTCCAGACACCAGGCAAATGCCTGGGTTCTCTAAGCCTGTGTCCTCATATGGAAATGGAAGGGCAGGAGCTCCGAGATCCCCCTCCAGCTCTGTTGTGATCTCTTGGAGGCTCTTTCTTCTGATAACATTTTAACCACTATTGACTCTACTTTCATCGTGTCTTTATGACATCACAGAGGAGGTGGGAAGCGAAATCCTTTTGCTATTTGGTGAACAGGCTGCCATAGAATGAGAAACCTCCACATTCTGGGCTGGTTTATGACCAGATTCAGATTCTCCTTCCTACAGTTTTATGCACAACCCAAAATGGGCTCAGGGCTCGGAGTCGCATGCATCTTCTCAGCCAGGTGGGCAGAACTGGCCAAACACAGGCAACTGCTGCAGAGAAGAAAGACTTGTACCGAGACAGGATTCTGTGACAATTTGCTAAAAAGCCTGTGAGATTTCTATAGTTTCAGGATTTTTTTGGGTGAGATTTTCTGAAAATTTTTAAAATGTTTAATTTTAATTAAAGTCTATATAATCTAATTGTTGCAAAGAGAGTGCAGAAAGAATTCTCTCATACTCCTTACTCAATTTTACCTGATGTTGACATCTTACGTAACTATGGTACAAAAGGGAGACATTAACACGTGTAGCATGCTTTTAGGTAAACTACAGGCTTTATTTGGATTTCCCTAGTTTTTCCACAAATGATCTTTCTTGGTTCTAGGATCCAGCCAGGATTCCATGACACATGTCGTCATCATGTCTGCATAGTATTCCTGGAGTGATCTGTGATAGTTCCTATCTTTTTTTTTTTTCCTCCATGAATAGTTCTGGTCACGTGTTTTGGTTTTGAACACTGTCCCTCAGTTTGGATTTGTCCGATGTTCCAGCATGAATAGATTGGAGTTTTGAATTTGGGGAAGGGTACCAGAGAAATGAAGTGCCCTTCTCATCATATCATCAGAAGTACATGCTATCAGCGTGAGTTACCACTGGTTGATGTCAACCTTGATCGCTTGGTGAAGGTGATGCCTCCCAGGTTTCTTCACTGCAAAATTAATATTTTCCCCCTTCCATTTGTTAGAGGGGACTCTGAGTATTTTTTATGCTTTGAATTTGTTTGGGGTATGATTTCCAAATGCAGGTCCCAATAAAAAAATTCCTCCTGTCCTAAGGAATATGATTCTCTGAGACTGCAATGTAATTACTGTACAAGGTGCTTTGGGAGGTCCGGGTGGGTCTAAGGAGGTGCCGGCAGGTTGAATGAAGACGGGCTTCCAGCTGAGGTTTCTGGAAAGCCAGAGTGGGCTGGGGCAGCAGGAGGTGGGGAGAAGGGATGGGAGGGCAGGGGGGTGACTGATACAGAGCAAGCATGCCTGGCTGGGCCGCAGGAGCAGGCTGGGCAGGAAGCTGCAAGAATGGCAGGTTTAAGTGGGGCCTATGGCAGATTAGGGGGCATCAGTGAGGATGGTGTTCTCCCGTCCTTTCCACACCTGACTGGTCCCGTGAGTCACTTGTCCAGATTAGGGAAGCCATCTGTGGCCATTCTGATTGGCCTGTGTGGCTTGTGGACCCACGACTGACCTCATGGTCAGCGTTATGGTACTAGATGGCCAGGAACCCCATTCAAACAAATGTTCAACCACACGAGGTCTACTCTGGGTGATGTACATTTCCAACCAAGTTTTGCCTAACGTCTAAGAATGTTGTACTTGCCATTGATCAGAAGGTAATCTCATACCCACTGCAAGCAAGGGGGCCGCAGAGAGCAGATTGTCCAAACGTCTGCTGGGCATGGGTTAGTAGAAGAGTTTTCTGGGGGCTCATCCCCTGTATTGCCCCCACGCTGTTCATCAGAGGCCAGCCATCAATCTATTGTTCCAAGGGGAAGGCTCTGGGTCACTTTTGATGCCTTCTTCAAGTCACAATGACTTTTAGCAGGCGACATCTGACAGTACGGGAGCCCCTTGCAGCCCTGGGTGAAATTATGATAACAAGAGAAAAAAGCTATTACTGCCACCATGCTTTCATTATGCAAATGATATTAAGATAGGCTGTGTGGATCGCCCCTGGCTATGCTATAATCTCCATGCAGTGATTATAATGTGTCAAACTTAGTCATTTTGATTATGACATGTTAATTACATGCCATCCTCATGTAGACGTGAATATTACTCCCCGTCAGACAAAACACAAATTGGGGCCATTGTTAGTTGGTTAGTTGTGTGTATATGTTTTAACTTTTTTTTTTATTAAATGGATTAAAAGATTTAAAAGATATGTAATATTGCAAACTAATTAAATACTGGCCCGCTCCTCTGTGCTCCACTGGGTGGGGAGGGGGCTGCGGCTCACTTGGACTGCTTGGGTTGCATTTTTGTGCTCTGGGCGCCGTTGGCAAAATGGGGTTTCCTGGGAAACAAGAAGCCTGAGTTGTTGGGAACGAGGGTGGGAGGGAGCGGGTAAAGGTTGGTAGGGAGGGATGTCAGGAAACATTTGAAAACTCCGGGCCCCATGCAGATTGGGAGAGAGTGGAGAATAGCAATGGAAGCCTGATAGGGATGGCTGAGCCAGAAGGGCCCCTACAGATCCCCAAGGCCACCTTTCCTTTCACAGATGAGGAGATTCAGGACTCAGGTCAAGGAACTCGTTCAGGGTCACCAGGCCAGGCTGAGAGAGAGATGGGACACAGTATGCATTGTGCTTCATGATTTGGGACCGCCATTTACCTGTGGCAGCAGAAGGACTAGTCTGCCCTTAACAGGAAGTGAGCACATACATTCACGGGTCAGAATCAAGTTCAAGCCTCCCAGCTGGACATACATGGCTCCCCATAATTGGGCTTCATGCTACCTCTTTTTCAGACTAGTCTTGTCTCCCATAATTCCTTTACTTCTATACAAATGTTTTCCACCTTTTTTTCCTCCAAACACACCTTGAATCTTCATTCCTTTGGGCTTACACAAAATATGAAATAATAATAAGAGCTGGTATCTATTTAGTATATTTTTATTGGTATCTATGTACTATGTTCCAGGCACCATTCCAAAAAACTTATTATTTGTATGAATTCACAAGTATCAAGTATATTTTATTAGTGTTCCCATAAAACAGATAAGGAGACTGAGGTACAAACAACTCAATCCAGGGCAGCCTGCCTCTAGAGCCCACTCTTTAGACTTCTAGAATATGCTGCCTCTCTGAATTAATGTTGTCTTTCCTTTCTTCTTTAAATTGTATTTGTCTTTCAAGGCCCATATCACATCATTTCTTTCTCAGGAAGCTTTCTTTGCTGTAGGAGATGGTGTTATTATTCACAAATAAGTTCTGTATCTCCCCATTCCATTGACAATAGGCTTGGCCATGTTGCTTGTTTGGGTCATAACATGAAATGACACTCAATGTGGGACTCCCTCAATGAAATGTGAGTAGAAATGATGAGTAACACATCAAAGTGGAAGCATTACCAGCCAGTTCTCTCTTTTCTGGCCACCAAGACAAATGGAAATGTCTTAGGGAGGGACTGTTGCATGAGCCTGGGTTCTAAAATGAAGAGAACATGTAGCAGAATGCAGCTGGTCCACATAGAGCAAGTTAGAAATAAATCAGGTGCACACCATTGCTGTTGTGAAAGACAGATAGTTCTGGGCATTTGTTACCCCACTGTAACTTAGCCTGTTCTGACTGATATACCTGCTTATGCATCCCCAAGGAATCTGTCCCCGCCACCGACCTCCTCACCTTGCACTTACTGTCTGTACTTCCTGGCATGACCAGACTGAATGGTTAGCTAACTTGTCATACTTTTCTTTTTCCTTAACAGGACTGTCAATGCCTTGAGGGCAAGTCGTGTGTCTTACACCTGATGCTTCCCCTACACCCTTAACACACACCTAGAACAGTATAGGCATATAGTAGTTTCATAGCACATGATCATTGGTTTTTCGTTTATCAGAGAGAACTGAGATCCCATGTGGCCAGGCCAGAGGCTCTGGTGACATTATTTCCATCTCTCCTCACCCTTCTTAACATCCAGCCTCCTCTCAAAGCCACATTTGTGTGCTGTGGACCTGGGAGAAGTCTTGCTCAAAGTGGGCCTTCTCTGGGCTGCGGGAGGGGATATTAAAGGTTAAAGAGTCAGCCTTGGTGAGAGGGAGACTGTGGGAAAAAATAATAATAAAAATAAAATAATAAAGGTCAAACAGTCCAACAACCAAGCCCATCGTTAAGTTCTCTCACTGTCTTTCCATGACACTCCATCCAGGTCTATATCCAGCCTTAACATCTTGGGCCCCAATTTCTTCATCCTTAAACGTCAGTGGGCTGGACCAGGTGGTCTCTCCAGGTTCCTCCCAGCTCTTTGCTGTAAGTCTAGGCTTGCTATTTATAGTGATGGGGGAATTAGTGAAGGGAGAGGACAATGGATCTGATATATCTGCCATCTCTTGATGCCACTGGGCTCAGAAGAGGAGATCCCATGAGGACTGACTAAACAAGAGTGGCAATCAGAATAGGGGAGGTTAGCATCAAGGTCAACAGCCAGAATTGGGCAGGTTAGTATTATGGTCAATAGGCAGGGTAAGAAGCTCATCTGAGACCAGAACATCCAGCATCAGAGGAAGTCTTGCTCTGAAGGTGGTCTCAGATCTCCATCCTGGGTCCATCCATCAGCCCCTTCCCCTCCCAGGCTGTTTTCTTACTCATCCAGGCTTTCTTGATAGAGGTGGGGGTGGGGCACAACATAAACCTATCAGTTGCCAGCATCAGAGTCTAAAGCTGCAGCTTTCACCAGTGGGCGTTGGAGGTGAGCTCATCGCCATAAGAGCCCCTCAGAAGCCACCAGGGGTTGTAAAAATGGATGGGATTATCATTGAAATATAATTTCGACAAAGATGGCACAATGCTCTGTTCTGCTGTGATGAAATGTGTCATTAAATATAGAAATAGATCAAACACCTTCCCACTGAGATCCTCTGGTACCAAGTATCTAGGTGAAAAGCTGAGTATCTGTAAGAGCTCAAAAAATGTGAAGGAGGTAGGAGGAAAAAAAAATCCCTCACTAGGGAGATATACTTAACTAGACTTATAAATAGCCTGATCACAGCTCGTTTGATTAATTTGGGGAAAAGGAGTAAAAGTGTTTTGCCAATTCATCAGATTTCATGCTTTCAAAGCAGTTGCTAATGTAAATATTAGCATCCAAAATGAACAAATTGTCTTTGGTGATTAAATGCCCTAATTCACAGGTTCTACTAGCAGAGAACAGAGATGATTTTCCCCTTAAATTAACTTTTCTCCCCGTCTCCCTATCTTAACTTGATATTCTACATCAGTGGCTGTGTTTGTAGACAGCGTGGGACGAACACTGGGGAAGCTCTCTCATGCTCTGAGTGCAGAGGCTGAATTAGTTCCTGGAGACAGAACACAGATAGAGCAAAGTAGGTTAATCTCTAGAGAGTCTAACTTCCATTGGATGTTGCAGGGTGAGCACAATCCTGAAAAAATGGCTGTTTGGAGGCCACTGGCCTTGGCCTATGGTATGGGGTCAAGAGTTCCCCCATTGACTGTGAGATTTGCCTTCTTTTGTTGTCTCTTCCTAGACAGGGACATTTTCTTTGGAAGCCCGCACTGTGGAGAGGTGAACATTGACCTGGCCCCCAAGGCTGGCACCAACTGCTAAGTCATCGTATTTGGGCTTCACAGTACCTTCCCTTTCAGAATTTCTCTCATCCCATGAAAAACCCCTAAGGAGCCCAAGACTGTGCCCTACTACACAGTGGAAGATCTAGATCTCCTATTTTGCCTTCACAAACTGGGACCAGGGTGAGGTGAGTCAGGCACCTACAATGCAGAATTTAAGGAAAGTGCAGAATCAGCATTGTGGGACCCTGAGAATGAGCTTCTCCCCAAATCTGTACCTTGGACACCTCACTAATCTTGCCCTAGTCCTGGCTCTGACCCTTCCACAGCTCCAAGGGAGGTTGGCAGAGACATAGGTGCCCCCACTCCCCACGGCCTCACATTGATTATTCCACTAATATAAGCCTGGGCTTGTAGACCTTACAGATGGGAGGAACCACAGAGCTATTTTGATTCAACTCATGAGGGGCAGCTGGGTGGCTCAGTCGGTTAAGCATCCGACTTCAGCTCAGGTCATGATGTCATGGTTCATGGGTTCAAGCCACGCATCGGGCTCTGTGCTGACAGCTAGCTCAGAGCCTGGAGCCTGCTTCAGATTCTGTATCTCCCTCTCTCTCTGACCTTCCCCTGCTCGCGCTGTCTCTCTCTCTCTCTCAGAAATAAATAAAGACATTTTAAAAAATTGGATCCAACCCAGGAGCTTTGGGGATGAGGCAGCTAGGGCCCAGTGATGTTTAGAGTCTTGCTTAATTTCATACACCTGGATAGGGGTGGAGGATAGAGTCCGTGCTGTGGGCTTCCTCTGTTAGGAGGCCCACCAGCTTCCTTTGTGAAGCTGAGCCTCTGTCCTGTGAGCCAGACATAGAGGAAGCATTTCTACATGTTGAATGTGGTTGATTCTCATTCAGCAAGGCTCACTTCCCACTGTTGGCACCTCCGTGCCTGCCTGTTAGCCACCCTTATGTGAAGAGGCCATCTTCAACCCCTGCCTTCTGAGATGTCCTCTGGGCATGCCTAGATTTCTGTGCTTTTACACCCAGAACGGAGAGAAATCTAGAAAGAGCATTAGAAGCTCACTTTCTGCATTAAGAAATGGTAAATCTGCATTTGGCATTTTTTCCCAACCTCCTTGTTTGTGCCTTTTTGAATTTGAGTCTTGGAAAGTTAAAATCTACATTTTAAGACTCCCTTGCAGCTAGGATTGTTTGAGAATTCAGTTCTTTCTGCTTGATATACTTGTGTGACATTTGGAAGCCAGGGCGATTTTCCTGAGGGTGTCACCAAGTGCTGCAGGAAAGCATGGTGTGGACACCCGGGGTTTCTGAGGAGGCTTTGGGGCACAAACACCAACTCTGAGGTGTTGGCAGAAAGCTGTAGTGAGAGCAGCAGTGGATCGCTCGAAGGAAGCTGTGCTCTTAAATTCAATAGATCCGCAGTGGGCTCCGAATTCCCACCTTCCACGGGCTGGTTGGTTTGGCATTATTGTGCATGCTCGGCGTGTTATTTCTGGAGAGCCAGGCTCTGGCATCCTCTTTCAGTTCTTCTGCTAATTTCATGAACAGCAATTTCTCATGTTAAATCATTTTCTGCTTAATATAAATGGCATGATTTCCTTTCCTGCATGAGCTCTGGTCGATCCTTTGTTTACTTGGCTAAAGCCTGCTTTCCTGTTTCAGGCCACTGTCTCCCAAATGTTCGTCATTTTCAGAGGACTGCCTTCCCCATCTACAGGGTGTTTATTCTTCAGTCTTAACAGCTTGCACATGTCAGAACCAACACATCTGACCCAAAATAGCATCAGGAGATGGCAATGGGTGGAGGGGGGGGGGTGTCTTCATTACAATTGCTCCTTTAGTATACAGTTTCTGTCCCTTGCTGCCCCAATCAGAATTGCTCAGAGACGTGCACACAAAGTTGAAGTCCCAGCAGGCACCATATGCTAGGACATGAGAGATCCTCTAGAATCCAGGGGTTTTCCTGTCCAGAGAACTAATGTCCTAAAGCACCAGGCCCAAAGCTGCTAAATGGGTGAGGCTCCCATGAGCCTTAATGGATGGGCTTCCTTAAATGGAGCTATTGAAGAGTAAAGAGACGAGTTTTGATAAGCTTCCTGGAAAGCTCATGTCCTGAAAAGAATTTCCAGGTTGAGGAGGGAAGTGGAGGTCTGAGGACCTTATCACTCAGGGATACGACAGGGCAGAAATGACCCACAGTGACCATCTAGTTATACCTAATCACATGTCCATATATTTGGGTTCTAATTCAGACTTTGATATATTTTCATATTGAATTACTTACATTTTGCTGTGTAAGACCATATGCCCCAAAACTTGAGTGGCTTAAAATAATAAGCCTTTATTACAGAACACAGTTCCTGAGGGTCAGGGATCTAAAAGCAAGTTAGCTGGATGGTTGTAGCTCAGGGTCTGTCATAAGGTTGCCGTCAGGATGTCACCTGGGATGGCCATCACCTGAAGGTTTGAGTGGGCTGGAAGACTGGCTTCTAAGTTCACTCACCTGGCTGTTGGCAGTTCCTTACCATGTGGACCTCTCATGCCAGTTGGCTTCCCCCAGAGAAAATTCTCTGAGAGACAGAGGGAGATAGAGGGAGAAAGGGAGAAGGATTAAGGATTATGCAAGATATAAGCAGTAGTGTTTTTCATAACCTAATCCTGAAGATGCTGTTCTACAGGTTACACAGGCCAACTCTGGTATGATAATGGAGGAAGACTACATAAAAATTTGAATACCAGGTACCAGGACAGGACATCTTGGTCCATTAGAGAGCACTTTGGAGACAGCCACCACCACCACATGTTCGTTCTTTCTTTCTTTCTTTCTTTCTTTCTTTCTTTCTTTCTTTCTTTCTTTCTTTTTTGCCAAGGTGATGTTATCATGCATGCTTTATTCAAAGCAAATGCTAGTGGGCAACACTCCTTATCCAGAATTCAAGTTTTCTGACCCTTAAGCTAACAATGACCAACAGGTCCAAATGTAGAATTTGGAGTTTGATGTCTAAAGAGACTAGAAGTATTTCCATTTCTTAAATTATTGCAATATGGATATTTTCATTGCTTCGGTGATAGATAGAAAACTTTTTTCTAAATCTGAAATAATATTGTAAGTACATTCTTGAGCCCAGGGAGTGAACTGCTTACTTCTTGCTTGATCATGGTAATGTTGATTGGGACCCTCTTGTGCCTTGTGCACTTGGATCTTTCTCCACCTGTTCCTCAGATCAGCTCTGTCCTTTCATTTAGTTTTTCCAGGAGACAAAGCACAAGCCACCAGCCCATTAAGATAACTTTGGAACCACTTAAGATGGGCTATTTCAAAAGGTACCAAATTCCCTGATCTTATAACTGAACCATTTAACTAGATCATCCTGTAAAGAGAAAGTGCGTTAAAAATACCAGTTAATTACTTTTTTTAATTCCCAAGGCACAAATAAGTCCTAGTTAACTGTCTTTGCACATTTATATATTTAGACATCAGGGTATGACTGTAGAGCAGTCAAAGAGCCAGCAGACACTTAAGTAGAGGACAACCGATTCTAAGTAATAGACTGGCTTCCACAATAACTCACAGACACTTGCCATTGGTAGGTTATATTGAAAGACCTTGAGAAGAAAACCCTAGAAACTACGGCCTTGTTAGGAATTCTTTTCTGGAGAACACACATCATTGGCTTAAGTAATATGGTGCACCTTGATTAGAAGTGTCAACATTAAGAAATATTAACACCTTGATGTACTGATGAGTAAAATCCAAAGGCAGGTTCAATGGATTCCTCAGAATCAATCAGCATTAAAGAAATCCCAGGGACTAAAAATTTTAATAAAATACAATTTGAGGGTTACAAAATGATCATCGTTTTTCCCCTGTCTGCATTTGGACTTTAGAGCTGTCAATATGACAAAGGCCTTGTATTGGGAAGGCCTCTTAAAATCCATTCATATCTCATCAAACACATCACATAAACTTATGGACTAATTCACAACCTATTTTATTTCTGGAGGGACATTTCATGTTTTTTGAAATCCAAATACCAAGTAATCCTAAATGTTTTGAACCAAATATATATTGGATTAATGAAGAAGTAAGTGGTAAACCCCAGCCAAGGTAAATTTCACCTACTGATGCATAGAAATTCAAGCCCTTTATTAATAGGAAAGTCTCTTAAGTCCTGTCTCAGAGTCCTGGGACCTTTAATTTTTGCATTAGTGAATGAAGATCAGTTATCTGGTTCTTGGATAATCAGTATATCAGGATCGGTGAACTAAGAAGAGAAGTCGCTCCCAGAGGCAGGCAGTGACCTTAGTAAAAATATGACAGGTGAAGACCCCAAAAGAGAGAAAAGACAGGACAAGTATAAAAAGCAGAAAAAAAGCTCAAAGATGTATGGTATTCAGGGTTATAAAGACAGGAGCAAAACCCTAAATACCTTCTTAGCCTTGTGGGGGTGGGGGGGACGGGATTCGTGCAGTGCAGCTCAGTACAAATTCATGTATTTATTCCTACACTTAAAGAACATTTAAGTTCCAAACAGCTGCCAAAAATGAGGAAATTGGTCACTATACTGGACAAAATCTAAAGCCTTATAGCTCTACTATTCTGTAATTATTTATTAAGCACTCCATGGAAAGCCCATACTGGCCATTCTACATTCTCTGAATCTATTTCCAGGTGCTTCTAAATAAGAAGCCTAATTTGCATTCAACTTATTCAGTAAAGAAGGCAGGAAAGCCTAAATTGCCTTAGGAAGATTTTCACCTTGATGGGTATAAGTGGCAAGTGCTGGTTCTCATCTGGAAGCACAACCCAGTAGAGTGGCACTTTCCCAGGGAGGCAAGAAACAAAGCGTTAACATATATGTCTGTGAAGGATGTGAAGGAATAAAGGCTGGATAGTATAGTTTCTATCTTGGAATTAGAGGACAGGTACACATTGGAAGAGTCAGAGTCTCCCAAGAAGCCAGATGAGAACATCCCAGAACTACAGTCCTCACAAAGTCAAGACCCTAGCCATGGTTTTGGTAGAATCAAGAACATAGCAGCCTGTGAGTTATTGAAGCACCAATAGGGAAACCCTCCTTCAATGTTAGGGTGACTCAGGACCACTGCTACACCAGGCAACATAATTTGACCTGCAGAACTTAGAATAATTATAAACCGTGTGGTGATGGTATTCTTCTGAAGTGTTGAGATTATCGAATAGAGTTTGGGTTTACTAGAAGATGCCTTCCTGGGTCCTTAACAAATGCCAGGCTTCTCCCAGAGTTATAAGGTTTCTAAATTGGAAGAGGCTTCAATGAATTTATTTCTTCAAAAATGATTTGGACTCTCTAGCTGTACTATACTTGTTCAGGGTACCTCCATGGGCACACGTGGGTACAGCTTCATTGCCCTCTGCCTGTTTGATGAGACTACAAGCTGCACCAAGTGATGAGACCAGAGTGGAGACAGTCTGGGATGCCATGGCCAATGGCAACCATAACACAATGTAAGGGGAAGCATCCCTACAAACTGAACCATCCTTTGTTTTCTTCATTTTACAGAAATGGAGAATGCCTGTCTCGGGGGGGAGGACTAAGAAATTATTAGAGGACCTCACAGCCCGAATGGAACATAGAAAACTATCTCTTTTTTTTTTCTTTTTTTTTTTTTTTTAATTGCAGCTAAGGGCAGGAGAGTTGGTGACTTTTGCAAATGTTTCCTAGTCATACGTGAAATTAGAGGCAGAGCCAGACTTAAGCCTTTTTCCCCTGCCCTGGGTCATGCTGTTCCCTGCTGCTCCTCAGTCTGAAACTGTCCACTGTCCTACATGGGGCAAGTAAGGGGGTATTGGTTTCCTGAGTGAGGGACCTATGGCTTAGGCATTAATGACTTGTCAAGGGACACACGTGTTATGGTTATTTAATCTTCTAAAGAACAGTTTTCTAGTTTCAAAGGTGAAGTCAAGAGCTGGTTCTTTCCTTCCAACTAAGTGAGACATTACACAGAGAGCATTAATACACTAGATGGGAGTAAACTCAAGTTTTGTTGCTTTTTTCCTAAAACCCTAAGACTCTCACAGAGGAGAGTGAGAGAATGTCAGGATGGGGTTCAGATCATGGACATTGGAGCCAGATAGCCCTTCATAATCTACATATCCTTACAAATTAATTAAGTGGTAATCTAATTTCTATATGCTTTAATTTTCTCATCTGGAAAATAAGGCCAGTAACAGAACTTATTCCACAAAGATGTTGAGAGGGTTAAATGAGTTAATACACACAAATGGCTTTAATACAGTGCTTGGTACAGAGTTAAGTGTTAGGTTGTCCACTTGATATATTTATGTGACATTTGGAGGCCAAGGCAAGCTGTCACTTAGCCAAGAGGAGAGAGCTATAGCTTTTAGTTTTCTATGCAGGATGTGGTCACCTTTTTACTTCTCACTATAAGGTAGAAAAAGAAGTGCAGATTAATTTTGAGCCAAGTGCCCATGGTCTAAAAATTTCAATACAAGTGACAGAAAGTCAAGAAATAAGCAGAATCATCAGCCCTCTATTTGCCTCTTAAATTCAAATGCAATTTGAGACAATTGACTTGAATTTGGCCAATGAATTGAGCTTTGATAACATTGGACTTTGGTCCAGAGTTGTGTCCTGTTAATACCTGGTGCATTCCTGCTAGTGGCACTGGCTTTACAGGCTACACTAGTCTACACTGAGAAGAGTTTTAGATGAAGAGAAAAGGAGATGAAAGCCACATCTGGTTTATTATAGGTATAAAGTCTCCCTTCCAAGATCTAAAGTAGGCCTCAGAGTTCAGTACTGAATTCGAATTCCATTTAGATGACTGGCTATTTCTATTTCCCCACCAATTTTTACTTCTCTGTAAACCAATATGACTGTCTATCAAATCTATACTTAGTTCAGTTTAGCAAACATTTGCTTGAGGTATATTAGACACATTGTTGTAAGCCTTGGTGCCTTGGACAAAGGACAGACATTAGAAGGACAGCCTTCGTAGCCTCCACCTTCTACACTTCTCCATCATCTGTTCCTCTTTAGCAAAACTCATTAGAAGTCTTCTCTCTACTTCTGCCTCCAATTTCTCCTTCCTTTCTCACTTGAATTTGCCCCATTTATTTTATGGGTTATTTTGGGGAGAGCACAAGTGGGAAAGGGGCAGAGAGACCTGAAGCAGACTCTGCACTGACAAGCTGACAACAGTGAGCCCGATGTGGGGCTCGAACTCACGAACCGTGAGATCATGACTTGAGCTGAAGTGGGATGCTCAACTGACTGAGCCACCCAGGTGCCAGAACTTGCTTCATTTAAGCTTGTACCTCCTCCTCTCCACTGAGATGGTTCTTGTCATCCTACTCCGGGTCTAATAACCCAGTCTCGGTATTAGTTTATTTAAATGCTCAGCAGCATGGAACACAATGCCTCTCTTTCTCCTAAAACACTTTATTCATTTGGCTTCCAAGGCACCTTACGCTCCTGTTTTTCTCCCTGCTGGGCTGGGTGTTGCTTCTCAGCTTCCTCACATCCTTAACCACTGGAATTGGATCCTTCAGGGCTCAGTTTCAGAGCTCTCCTTCTCTGTCTCCTACTCCTTCAGTGGTCCCCTCTAGTCTCAATTGTATGCTGAAGACTCTAACAATTTTAACTCTAGTCGGAACTTCCCCCAGTTCAAGATTCATGTATTCAACTACCTGCCAGGCACTTCTGCTTGGATGTTTAAGAAGCATTTCAAACATCCCATTGTCCCATTGATCTCCGAATCCCTAAGCCTGCCATTTTTGGTAACTAACACCTCCCTCCCAGCATCTTGGGTCAAAAACTTTTTGATTTTTCCTAATTCTTCTCTTTCTCTGATATCCCATGTTCATCAGCAGTTACTTTATCTTTGCCTGAAAATTCCGTCAAGAACACGAGCTCTTCTTCCCACCTCCACTGCCACCACCAAGCCATTGTCATCCCTTGCTTAGGATTTTGCAACTGTCTCCTTTCCAATGGTCCTACTTCTCTCCTTGTGCCTCTTTCATTGACTCTTGATGTACAAGCCTATTGAAGTCAGATCATGTCACTCCCCAACTCCACCTTTCCCTCCATATGACTTCCAGAGTCAAAGCCCAAGTGCTTATGGTCATCTGCTGAGTAATACTCCGTTGTATGGGTACACCACATATTGTTCATTCATTTGTCTATTGATGGGTGCTTAGATTGTTCCCACCTTTTGGAATGGATGCTGCTGCTATCAATATCAGGATACGGGTATCTGTTTAAGTCCCTGTTTTCAATTCCTTTGGGTATGTACCTAGGAGTAGAATTGTTGGATCATATGCTAATTCTCTGTTTGACTTTTTGAGGAACTGCCAAACTGTTTTCCACGCAGCTGCATGATCGTGTCTTCCCACCAACAGTGCACAAGCTTCCAATTTCTTCACATCCTTGCCAACATGTATTATCTTTTGCTTTTTGGAGAATAACTGCTTCTTGTTTTTCCTTGAGGGAGTCAACCATCCTCCGGTCTTGGTGCCTTGCTCTTCCTGTTTCTTTTCCTTGGAATATTCTCCCACCAATCTTCGTGGTTTGCACTCCCATCTCCTTTAAGTCTTTGCTCAAAGATCTTCACTATTAAAATTTTGCCTCCATTACCAGAGTGCCCTATCAACCTTCCCTTGCTTTAATGTTTTTCCATGGCCCTTACAGCTTTCTAACTTACAGGATAATTTACTATTCCTATACTATCTGCCCTTCCCCATTTTTATCACTGCTGTACCCCAGAGTCCAGAATAGTGCCTGATTCCTAAAGGTACTGCTGTGAGAAATTACTGTGAAATGAATGAGTGATGTCAGAGCTGCATCATCTTAAAGGGTGAGCTGGACTAAGCTAGGCAGGGACAGAGAGAGGAGAGAACACATGGACTGCTATGAATTGGGTCTGCTTACTGTAATGGATGAGGTTCTCCTAGAGGCAGAGACCCCATAGCTGCGGAACATATCACTGAATTTCCTTTGCTGGTTGTCCGTTGAAACTTGTTTCCCCTGCAAGCACCACAATGTGCTTCCGGGCTGACGAGTGACCACGAGAGTCTGCTGAGTTATGAAGATGTGGGTGTCAACAGCCAAAGATACCCCAGCAGTGTCATGAGAGGAGAATGTGCCTGGACATAGGTGTATACAATTGCCATCTTGATCCTACTGTTTTTACTGTTATTTCAGTTCTAAATGCAGGAATTTCTAGCTCAAAGCTCTTACACGCTGCCACTGCCTCCTGATGCTACAGGGGGATAGAAACTCCCCTCCCCATCTCGGTCAGCATTTGGATTTCCCCCAGACCACTGTGGTGCCTGCTCTGTGCCATCCCCAAGCTCTCCCAGGAAAGTTAGAGCATCAGAGGAGAAGCATGAAATCATGACAATTTGTGTCACAGTTGGAGTAAATTGAGGGGCGCTGGTGACAAGTGCTGGGAAGTGTCCTCCTTTCTCTTACACCCTCTGCTTCCAGCTCCACCAGGCAGCAGCTGGGTCAGGAACTTGGTCAGACTTATAGGCAAGTAGAAAAAGAGGAAGAAAAGGAAGAGAAATGAATCTTTCTGGTCTGTTTTCTAAGTCCAAACCCTCCTGGAGGGGCTTTCTGGTCTCTAAAGATGCTATGTGAATCTGGCTTCTGTAGACAGAGAAGGAACATTTCTTATGGTGCCCCAAAGGCAGCCCTCCCCCTGGCCCCCAAGATGCCCCAGACAGCAGAGAGCATGGAATGGGAGCATAAAAGCAAATCTGAGTGAGTTATTTTGCAGCAACCCACAGCCACCCCTACTTCTGGCCTGACCCATTTTCTCCAACTACAATGTGGCTCTAACAATCCCTGCTCGGCTCTCCATCTTGCCTAGAGGCTACTAAAGTTCATTAGATTAAAAAAAATCTATAAACTACTTTGAACACCTTGGAGGTAAGTGCTCTATAAGTACAATGTAATAATAATAATGCTACAATAATTACCTTGATTAATTTATGCATAAGACAAAAAAGATTCTTAATTAAGAGACATTCCAACAGCGTGAACACAGGCCTCATATATTGGAAAGTAATACCACCAGCAGGGATTCTAACTCTGGGCCAGAATGACAAGGATAATGAGCCACTCACCCTCACTCTGAGTGTCCTCTGCATGTTTTGTGTTCTGGGCGACGACTATAGCCTCTGTGGCCAGCAGACTGGAAAGGAAGAAGATGAAAGAGAGGAGCTTGGTGTTAAAATTACATAAAACATAAAATAAATTGATCTCATTGCCCTGGGAAAGTAATTAAGAACTGAAGGTAAGCTAGTCAGTGGCATCAATAAATTTCATGTTTTTCTTTAAATGTAGTCAAGACAAGATTTATGGATCGCCTAATGACTGGCCCTCCCTTTCCTAGATGGCAGCGGACATCTGTCCTATGGCTCTCTCCTCTCCTAGTGTAACTTTCTGCAGTCTTCAAGGCCCTGTTAGGTAACAGAATTGATTCTAGCTAAAGTGTTAATGGCTAACAACAGCAGTGTCTCCCCTGGGTACTTACTCTGCATTTGAACTGAAGTTTTTCATGTTTTTTATTTGTAGAAATGACTAGACATTATGACCCTTGACCTAGACTGCTGGGGATAAAAGCATTAGAGCATGGAGTTCATGGCGTCCTTCAAATTACAGTGCCAAGCAATTTAGCTTATGAGGCTGCTCTACAGGTAGTGTTAGAGGCTGAGAGGTAGAATGGGCATACAGCTTTATACCAGCAGACCACCTTAGGCGGTAGTTTATGCTTGCCCCTCATGTTTTCTAAGTCACCTGAAATAGCAAGTCTGTGAAATGGATCTTGAAGTCAGAGCTAGTGTGTGTGTGTGTGTGTGTGCATGTGTGCGTGCGTGCGTGTGTATATGTATGTGCAAGCATATGTACACTCATGCTAAAACTGCATCTTAAATATTTTATTTTTGTCTTCAGCTTGCTGTCATGTTATAATATCATATAATCAAATCCGATAGCTTGAAGAACCCCCCACAATATCTACTCCAGTTCCTGTCTTTGATCTACTAACATCATCATTATCATCTCCATTTTAAGGATGAGGCAGGTGATACTCAGAGGGGGTGCCCAGTCCCACAGCTGTCATCAGGAGGAATCGGCACCAGAACCCAAGACCTCCCACTCTGTTCCAGGTCTCTTCTCCGTCACAGAGATGTCGTATTTAAAGAGCTTCATCTTGTGCTCACTCTCAGCATTGAACCACGAGTCCATACCAATGCATGTGCATTATCCCAGCCAGTGTAGAAGCTTATCATGAGACAGGCGCATCCAGGTGTGACTGATTTTATGCAGTGGGGTGTCGTGGAAAGAGTCATATATAAGTTGCTCCTTTATAACCTGAGTTTTATCTGCACGGCTGGAAGAAGACAGCTAAAGGAATCCTTTGGTAATAACCCTCATATTCTCATGCCTGTACAATTTGCAATAGTTACAAGAAATGTATTGTGTTTTAACCTATACACTCAGTTTTAGGCATATTCATTCATGTGTGCTGTTTAAATTCTCAGATATACCGCAAGGATAAAAAAGCACATGGATTAGCACCTGGGTGTGCAAGAGCCAGGCACAGAGTTGGCTGGTGTGGAATATGCCCCTGGCAAAGAAAGCACCATGGCCTGGGAACCAGGACACCTGGGCTCTGTCCCACCTCTGATACTGACTTAGGCCTCTCTGGGCTTCGGCTTCATTACCTGCCAAATAAAAGAGCAGCATGATCAATTTCTAGGTCTTAGTTCCCCTTCTGACATCAGAGGGCTCTATGCATATCATGCTCCCACAATGGCCCTTGTCCACACCAGATGTATGACCCTGCCTGAGGCGGTTTGCACGGAACAGAAATCAAAACCATAAGCCACAGAGATGAAGCTCCCGTGGTAGGATTTCCAGAGTTATCATTATGTTGGGAGCCAAGAGCGAGGTCTGCCAGGTCCTTGGGAGCACACCCCACAGGTGGTGCTTGATCTGCACCAGGTCAAGGTGTTCAGTCTGGGCCCCTGGGTACCAGCAAGGCTCCAGCACCCAGCTTGGGCTCCAAGGTATAAACTTAGGGGGTCGGTGGGCTCACTGTGGGATGACTATTTAGTTTTAATGCCCAAAACCAATTTTAAATAAAATAAAGGAACCCCCTAAATATTCTATATGGGGCTTTCTTTTTTTTTTAGAGGGACATTTCAAGACTAGTTTCACACAGGTTTAGCCGAAAAGGAAATTAAACTCTACATTTAAATGGGAGATTACGCACAAAGGAATCCATTACTTTCAATATTTCTCAGCAGGAGGGCTCAGAGTTATTTAAATAAGTTTAGATATTAAACCTAAAGTAGCCATTAAAGCAATGTGGATTTGTTTGTCTGTTTTTTTTTCCCTAGAAATCTTTTTTTCCAGCTGACTGAAAAAATCCATTGCTTAACCAATGGAGGATATTTTAATGCATTAAAAAAAATCCAGGGACTTTTTAATATAGCACTTCCTTTGAATTTTTAAGTACCATATTATAGTGTACTTATGATAGCCAAGTGCTGTCTTTTGGACAGATTAACCAAAGCGCATTCCCTTCCCCGCCCCCACCCTGGGCAGAACAGCGCTAATATAAACACCGACATTAAACCATATTGGCTATGGAAGAGGCTTTGATTGTCATTGAGATTATTTTAAAAGTTATTTAGGCCCCACTGTTACATCTCTGCAAACCACTGAGAAAACGTTGCGCTGGGTTTCTCTTTGCGACATTTCTTTGGGGATTCATAAATATTGATTGTACCGTAAAAAATTGATGGAATCTTGAAACAGACTGCAGTTGAAGCAGCTGGGGAATTTACTCAATTTTTCTCAATCGCTGCAGTCTATAAAAAGAGGAGATTTTGCAAATTGTTTCTCACCTTGTCTTTTTAGTATTTAATAGCTCTCAATTCTATAGCCTTCTGAACCATGCGCTGGGCGTGTTTTCTATCAAAACAGAATCAGGCCTGTTCAATGGGAATTAAAAGCTGGGAGCCGGTTATGAGTGGGTTAAACTCTGCCCTGTCCTCCACCTTCTCTCTTCCTCCCCTCCCTCCATGTTCTCTCAGTTTTCTGTGTCCTGCTGCTTTGGTCATATCCCTATACCTATGTCACATGCCCACATTGTGCCCTGGATCATCCCTTAGCGTCCCTTCCCAGGGCCATATTGGAAATAAAGTCAAAGCACGAATGTCAGAGGTTCTCTGCAGTCCTATCTTTCATCCCACCTCGGTAACTATTAAACCACACTCCCATCAAGGTGACCCGGCTCCCTCTTTTGATACAACAGAGCTCTTCACCATCTTGGCATCCTGCCCACCATCTGGCTCTAAATTATCTCTTTAATCTTACTCCCACCACTGTACTTCCGGAACCCTGGTGTCTTTGGTCTCCTCGTGGTCTGTTCCTCAAAACTTCATCACACATTTCTTCTTTCCGGACATTGGCTTATACTTTTCCATCATTCATGGGAGGTTCTCCTTACCTTCCTTCTGTGGCAGGAAGAATAATGTCATCCTGACCCTCTGCCCTGATGTCTATGTTCTAATTCCCAGAACCTGTCAATATGTTAGGTTGCGTGGCAAAGGGAAACTAGGGTTGCTAATCAGCTGACCTTAAGATAGAGGGATTATCCTGCATTATCCCTTGGGACCCAGTGTAATCACAGGGATCTTTAAAAGTGGCAGAGGGAATTGGAAGGGGGCATCTGAGAGATAGGAGCATGAGAAAGAGCCCCAACATAGTTGGCTTTGGAGGAGGGAGCCATGAGCCACGGAAGGCAGGTGGCTTTTCAAAGCTAGAAAGACTTCCTATAAAAGGCAAGGAAACAGAGTCTCCTGTGGATCCTCTAGAGGGAACTGGTCCTGCAAACGCCTTGACTTTACCCAGGGAGACCTGTGCTGAACTTCTGACCTACAGAACTGAAAGGTAATATATTTGTGCTGTTTGAAGCCACTAAGTTTGTGGTAATCACATGTTAATCATCCTTAACGTAATCACTCTTAACCTCATCTGCAAAGTCCATTTAGCCACATAGGGTAAAATTCACAGGCTCCAGGGATTAGGACCTATCTCTGGGGGGCAATTATTCAGCCTGCCACGCTGGGTAACAAGAAGTGGCTCTACCAGCTCCTGGACAAGAACCTAAGGATAGGGAGGGGATGAGCCCAGTCAATTGACATTGAAATTACTGTTGGACTCAACGTTGGGATTTCTCGTAGGGAGTATAGGACATGGCATTGATCTTATTGATCTTGAATTAATCGTCCATGGAATCAAGTAGAAATTCCTTTGGTCTTAGCCACTGAATTATTTTTCTCTTGTTACAGTTTGCCATCTGAGGTCCAGTGACTTGTCCAATATTATACACGGCTGGTGAATTTATAAATCCCATGTGGTACCTGAATGGGATAGAAATGAACTCCCTTTGGAGGTATGTGTTGCCTCAGATGCTCTAATTGAGGGGAGACAATCTTTGATGACAATCCCCTCTCCACTCTGTAAGACACAAAGTATGAAAACATCAAAGCATCATGTGTCAAGTGTATATTCTGTGAAGAGCCCTGGGCTGGAGCCCCTGTCCTCAAGGAGCTTACAGTCTGGTAAGTAGCTGGGAACTGTCCATGGACAGTTTCAGTACCAACCATACAATAGTAAGTAGTCTGAAAGCGTTGAGGAGAGAGGGTATCCATGTGGGATGTGGATGGTCTCATGGTGGTCGTAGGGCTCACAGGGGAAATAATGGGTAGCTAGAAAGGGGTAGAGTGGCTTGGAAGGATATCCCAGGAACAAAGAACAGAATAATAAGCAAAGAAGCAGAGTAAAAAATCTCATGCCTATGAGGGAAGCCATGGGGAGTATAGTCTAGGGATAAAAGGTAGGGTTTCAGATTTCTGGGTTTTCCTTAATCATGGCCTCCAAGACCTAGCTCAGGTGTGGTAGCCTATTTTTTTAAGTTTATTTATTTATTTTTAGAGAGAAGGAAAGTGGGAAGGGGCAGAAAAAGAGCGAGAGAGAGAGAATCCCAAGAAGGGTCCTCAGAGCCCAACAGAGGGCTTGAACTCAAGAACTGTGAGATCATGACCTGAGCCAAAATCAAAGGTCAGATGCTTAACCTACTGAGCCACTCAGGCATATGGCAGTTTATTTCTGAAACCAACTCTTCTCCCATGCCCCTGACTCTCACTCTCTAACTCAAATGAAAAAGCTCTGTTACCTCTAAGGTATTCCAGGACTAATGCCATACCCATGAACTCTAGGGAAAGCTGGCCAGGACAGAGGACAGAATCCAGACCCACACTTACCCGGGCTGCGGCATCTGGCAGGATCCAGAGGGCATCATGATAAAGATGAGGAAGATAAGACCTCACCCCATCTGCCTTGCACAGCTGGCACAATAGGGAGTTTGGGTTGTGAGGATTTACCTGAGAGAGAAACAGATCATGAGATCGAGCCCCCAGATTTCCACCCAAAGCTCCATTGGTTTCTGTGGCCCCACCGGTGGTCTCTCATTGATGCAAACCCCCATTCTCAGTCTCCCCTGGCTGCAGAAGTCAGCTCACCTCCAAATTTCCTTCCTACCCAGGAACTCAGCCCCTCTGGAGCTCACTTCCTCCGCAGACCTCCACCGCCTTCAGATGAGTGATTTCCTTGCTTCTCTGGCCCGTCTACTTGTTCTTGGCAGGGATGCTGGTCTGCCTCAAGCTACTGTATCCCACCAGGAAGCAGAAAAGCTTTCCATCTTCTCTTCTGAAGGATATACTCATTGTAGGAATTTTCTGTTGGCAGCTCTTTTCTTTAGGACCTTGGATACATTATTCCCTGTCTCTCGCTTCCAAGATTTCTGTCGAGAAGTTGGCTCTAAGTCAGCTATAAGTCTTACTCCCGCTCTTCAAAGATAATATTTCTCTTTTTTTCCTCTTGCTGCTTTAAAGATTTCCTTTGCTCTCGTACTCTAGTTGCAGTGAAGTTAATTTTGTCACCATGTCCCAAAAGGCCTCCGTGCTCTTCTCTGTACTCCCCATCCTTGTGTCTTTCCATGCTGTGACCTGACCTGCCACCAGGCCATTATGCCTCGCTTGGTTCAGGTTCTCGTGGCCCTTCAGGTGGATGCTGGCTAACTAACCCCCCATGCTGCTCTTCCTGCTTCACAACTTGCTGTCCTCTCTGCTATTCC
This sequence comes from Hyaena hyaena, assembly GCF_003009895.1. Classification (NCBI taxonomy): domain Eukaryota; kingdom Metazoa; phylum Chordata; class Mammalia; order Carnivora; family Hyaenidae; genus Hyaena; species Hyaena hyaena. Next base: position 3,104,021 of record NW_024080666.1, read on the forward strand.
TCCATCCACTGGGCCTCACGAGCATTTTCACACCAAATCTGACCTTGTTGCTCCTGTGCTTCACATATCAAGTGATTTCCCATTTCTTATGGGCAGGTGATCTCCCAGCTTCTTAATAGGAGATTTGGGCCTTTTCACATCTCCAGGCTGATTTTGTGTTATTTTCTGTCCTTAACCTTGTGCTCTAAAGAACCCTGATCAGTTTAAAATTCTCCCATGCTCTTGAACACATGCACGCGTGCATGCGTGCACACACACACACACACACACACACACACACACACACCCCTCCCCAAATTGTTCTTTCACCAAATGCCTCTATTAATGCTGCTCCTTCTGTCTGGAAAGCTCTTCTGTTCCCTTTTGTCTAATGAAGCCACATCGATTCTTTTGGCCATAGTTATCATCCTCATCTCTGCCCTTCCCCAGAACCCCCACCTGCTGCTCCCATAATACACTTTGTATATTGCTATCATTGCACTGACCACAAATAACCAAGTTTATCTTTCTCTCTAGATGGCAAGTTCTTTGAACAACTGTGTCTTACTTATCTTTAGATCTCCTGATGTCCAATACCTTGCCTGAGACATAGAAGGTACCCAGTAAATGTTTGAATGATTGACAAATTGATACATAAGATTTGTATGAAAATTCCTTCAGTTTTCACATCCTTGCATGAGTCAATAATGTTAGCCCCATTATAGGTGTGGAAGACTATAGACTAAGGTCCTTGTCTCCAATTGCACAGAAAATGAAGGTGAAGTTCCAAAAATCTCTGAGGCAGTAAATCTGTCTGACCCAACCTGCACTGACTTCACCCTTCTCCCTCTTAACTCTTGCAATCTGAGTCCTAAAGACACAATCTAGGCTTTGATAATCTGCTGCCTTCTAGTCTCTAATGAGAATGCAGGTGGAAAAATCAATTGACCGAGTGTTCGCTATTACATTTTCCATCCGTTCAGTTCACAACTGTGGTCGTATGAATTGATGGTGTAGAAATTAGTCATTAGAAAAGACTGTGACTAAACATCACTGCCCAGGTGGTGGTCTACATGGGGTGGAGCCTGAGACATTGAGGCACACACCTCCCTGGGGAGGGACTCGGGGTTAGGGGTCGATGGGATAAAGCCAATGGGAAAAGGTGGTGTCAAGAGCGCCTGCTGAAGGGCGATAGGCCAGCCTGCACCAGGCCAGCCCAGCAGGAGGTGCGGAGGCTCAGATCTGGCTTGCACAGGAATTAAACCAGAGACGTGGTGGCAGCCATTGGCTGGAGGCCCTATTGGCAAATGGCAGCCCCTGAATGCTTAGCCAGAGTGGGGCTGATGGCTGAAGTTTGGTCAGTTATCAGGACTGAGATTCAGGAGAACAAGAAGGGGTCCCAGTTACCAAAACCAAGGCCCAAAGTAAGACACAGCTTCAGGAGAAGGTGTAATTCATCATTAGAAATCTTACAAGGACTGGCAGCCAGGCTAACCTGGACCAGGGGCATCTGGACTCCATAGCTAACACATTTCTCACTGAAGACAGCCTGGCTTGAGGTTGAGCGAGCAGAAAGGGAGGGGTGTTGCCAAGTGGCCCAGTTGCAAGATGTGCCTACTCTGGGCAGACACTGACCACAGCAGGTCAAAGAGGCAGCAGGTAGTGAAAGCTGATGAGGACCCAGGAAAGATATAGATGGAAGCCCACAATATGAGGTTGAGATGGGATGATGTGGGGAGAGGCTGGGGAGAGGCTGGGAGGCTGCCGGTCAAGGTGGCATTGAGGGCTTTGAGCCAGATGTGTGGGTGGTGAGTCAGATTCCAGGCAGTCCCACCAGGTACTAAAGCCCACCGTAGGCTATATGTCCAAGGTAGGTAAACTGGGCATCAAGAGTCAAGGTGATGGTGATGGTGTTGGGACATCAGAAGGGGACTGGGAAGGATGAGGTTAAGAGCTGGGTCTGTGGTCAGGTCCCAGGAAGTCTTGGAAGCAAGGGAGAAGAAAGCAAAGTCTGTATTTAGGGTTCAGGTGAGAAGGTGGTCATGAAACTCATAAGATGCTCAACTCCAGGGGAGCCAAAGAGACCAAAAGGGCAAGAGAGAAGATAGTAACTGGGTATAGGCACTGGGGTCCAGGCTCCAAGGGTACAGTTACCAGGGTACAGGCACCAAGCCCTTGCTAACTGAGGTGGCTCTGCCTCATGCCCAGAGCTCCCAATTTATATTTAAAGGGGCAGAGACCTAGCCCAGAAGGGCTTTCTAAGGCCTTCCTTCCAGCAATCTGGAGCAAATGACATCTGGATAGGGTGTGTTTGTCAGGGTCCTCCAGAAAAACAGAACCAATGGTAAAGCATTTATTATTAGAAATTAGCCCATGCAGTAGTGGAAATTGGAAGTCCCACAATTGGTCATCGGCAAGCTGGAGACCCAGGAAAGCCAGAGGTGTAGTTCAAAGGTCTGAGAGCCAGAGAGCTGATAGTGTAGATTCCACTCTGTGTCCCAAGACCTGAAAAGCGGTAGTGCTGAGACAAGAGATTGTTGTCTCAGCTCAATCGGACAGAGCCAGAGTGAACCCTCCCTCCTTCTAAGTTTTGTTCTATTCAGGCCTTCAGAGAGTTGGATGAGGCCCACTCACATTTGAGAGGGCCATTTACTTTACTCATTCTGTGGATTCAAATGCTGATCTCTTCTGGGAACACTTTCACAGATACACCCAGAATAATGTTTAGGCAGATATCTGGGTGATCATGGCCCAGTCAAGTTGACATGTAAAATTAACCATCACAGGGGGGAGCAGCACAGATCCTAACTTCTTGCTTGTGGCTCACAGTTGCCCAGTGCAGTCTCCTCTCAGATCTAGGGCTGACATTGACTCCACTCTAGTCAGTCAGGCAGCCCCACGCCATTCCACAGCCCAGGGATCAGGAAATCAAATGCTTTCAGGTGGTATCTTCTGATGATGAAACATCAGAAGCGTGGCTTCCTGCTTTCATATTTGTTGGAGCCATCCTGCACATCTGACCAATTTGCTGATTCCTGGCCTCTGCTTGGAAAGCTTCCAGCTCATTTTCATGCTACACTGTGCTATTCTGCCTTCTTAATGTAGTTTTAAACTTGTATTAAATAAACAATGGGTATAAAATCAAATTAATTATTGGACATTCCATGCTATTTAATTTTAAGGCTCCCATTTTGCCAGTATTTCTTCTGAGGACAACTAGGCGTGGAGTGCCAGGCATCTGGGATGGTCCTTCTTGAGCACCCCTGAGGAGCAGGAAGTGGAGGGAAAAGAGGAGAATGTAAGCCTCCTGGGAGAAGTGTTGGTGGAGAGAACCTTACTCTTTACTACTGGGATGTACCTTTGGCCCAGTTTCTTGGCTTCTGACTGGCGGGGTAGCAATGCCTGTGAGGGGTGATGCATTTGCTCAGGCAGTTGGGGGGGGGGGGCATGCACACCTTCCCCATGGCCCTGGGTCCCCACAGTCTAGCTGCACGCTGGGCTTGCCTGACCTGAGGAGCTCCAGCATGGCCAGGTGGCCTCCTCACCTCCTCATTACCCAGGACACATGTCAGACACCAGCGTAGTGTCCTCTGGCTGCTGGGGGCACAGCGCACTCTCCAAGTGCTTCCTTGACGCCCCCCCTCACTAGACTTGAGGGGGGGCACGCCTTCTTCTCCCAGGAGACGCAGACTCCCAGCACCCCCACAGCTTACACTCTCCCAAAACATGCTTTTGTGGCTTTGACGTCAGCCTTCATATACCCTTGAGTATGTGAAGCTATGTATGTCATGGGTGGTCTATAGCTCACTTTTAAATGTGGGGGCATAGCTCTTACTCAATTTGTTAGCTTTTGGACTCACTAAAAGGAACCTACACTGGGGTGTGAAAGTATAAGATGTATAGGATGGGTCTGGAGCACCTGCTTGTGCCAGAAGGTAAAGAAGGTCTCTAAGAACAGAGGAGACATCGAAAGACCCGGGAGCCAGCCTGAAGCTTCCCAGGGGCCAAATTGGGGACAATATGAGCACCACAATGAATAGTGAAGGTAGAATTATAACCCATGTAAGAAAAAAAGGAATTCTTGGGTCCATGCTTATACTAAGAAAGGAAATGGTTATAAAAATCAAAAGTGCATCTGAGGCATTTTAACCCCCTGCCCCACCATTCCCCACTCACCCACCCCAACCCAGGTGCTTTCACTGAAAGGAACTCTCTAGATTTCATTCTTCCTGTGTTCAGTCGAAGAAACTGAAACCTGGGAAGATGTGGTCACTCCCCCAAGATTGCTTAGTGGCCAGTCAGTTACAAATCCAGGACTAGACCCCCAAGTCTTTTGAACTCAGTCCTCTCCCAGCAGGGGGTGCAACTGATGACCATGAGTGACCTTCAGCCCCCATTGCTCCAGGCATGCCTCCGTCCTGGGCCCGGCCAGCTCTTTACTCTCCCGGGTACAATGTCCTTGGAGCAACCCTCATTGGACCCCACCACTCTCCCATCTCCTGGCCCCCACGCCAAAAACTTATTAAGCAGCCGACTGTGACCTCCACCTTAATAAATAAGAATCTCTTTTCAGCTTCTTTGTCTTCCTCACCTCGGGGCCCACCTCCTGTAACCACACTGTCAATTACACCTCATGTCTAGCAAGGCCAGAGCTAATGAAAAGCAATAGAGAATTCACTGCCTTTTAATGAGGGAAACATGGCTTTTTACAGGGAACAATTTATTGGGCCAATTCCCCCCGTCCATCACCCAGGGGAGTTGCTGCCTTTTTGTACCCTGTGTTTGTTACTGTGTCAGGCACCGTGTAAAATTGCCAGCCAAGCACTGAGGTGAAGGCTCTGACTCAATTTACAGGGTGACATCTCCAATCTCCCTCCTCGGATCAGTAAGTGATCCTGGCAATGATATGCATAGAAATTAATTACTCCACCCCTTCTGCTCGCTGGCAGACAGGACTGGGGTAACGTCCCCAGCCAGAACAGCTGGGCCGACAGGCCACTGACCTACATCATCTCTACTTGTTTGTCCTGGCAGGAGTATGTAGGGGAGACGGAGGACCACACTGCCAGAAAGATAGGGAAAACACGTGGAGGAGGGTGTCTTGGTCTGCTAAGCCCGTTGAAGGTCAAAAGCAAGAACCAGTCTATCACCATTTCTAAGATGGAGAGAGAGGCAGGGGTACAGGAAGAACTCCCTAGGCTGAGATTCAGGAGATGCCTCATTCTGCCACTAATTCTCTCTATGACTTTGGGTTTGACACTTGATCTCTAAAGTAAAATGCTTCAATCAGAGCAATTGTTCTGATGCTCTGCCAAAAGCAAAACCTCCCTCCCCATCCTCTTCCCCACCTGTCTCTGGATAACATATTAGGCTACTTCAAATCATTGTGCTTTAGACTTGATTGAGCTGCGTGACCTTGGACAAGTCCCTTTACTTCTCTGCACTCTGTAGAGTCATATGTTCATGATCTATCTACTACTAAAGATGGCTTTGGGAGTCGAATGAAATAAAATTGCTTTAAGACATAAGATCACATAGGGGCGCCTGGGTGACTCACTTGGTTAAGCGTCTGACTTTGGCTCAGGTCATGATCTCACAGTTTGTGAGTTCCAGCCCCGTGTCAGGCTCTGTGCTAACAGCTCAGAGCCTGGAGCCTGCTTCGGGTTCTATGCCTCCTTCTCCCTCTGCCCCTCCCTCGTTTACACCCTGTCTGTCTCTCTGTCAAAAATAAACACTACAAAAAAATTTTAAGACATAAGATCATATACTTTAAGTTCCAGACTTAGTTTTAGTTTGGAAGAATTAAGAAAAATGGCTGTTTTGAGGCACACTCACAGTTCCTGGCTTAAAGTATCTCCCATGTTTCTTATTTTATCTTAAGCTTTGCCTTCAAGGATTCATCTCTTTGTGACTTTAGCCTTAAGTTTCTAATGATAAGTTAGTTTTTATTAAGTGCTCACTCACTCTGTCCCAAGTACCATATTTAGATCACTGTAATACTTAGATCGTCACAACACATTTGCAAAGTAAATATTATGGCCATTTTATGAAATTGAGGCTCTCAAGGATAAAACAACTGGTCTAAGTCACTCTGTAACTGATGAAGATAGAAGACTTTTAATTTTTGTAATGTTTATTTTTGAGCGACAGAGAGAGACAGCATGAGCAGGGGAGGGGTAGAAAGAGAGAGAGATACACAGAATCTGAAGCAGGCTCCAGGCTCTAAGCTGTCTGCACAGAGCCCGAAGCAGGGCTCGAATTCACCAGCCATGGAGTGAGATCATGACCTGAACTGAAGTCAGATGCTTAACCAACTGAACCACCCAGGAGCCCCAGGATAGAAGACTTTTTAAAATAGACTCTACTGAGATATAATTTGCAAACAATAAAATGCACACATTTTAAGTGTATGTGTAATGAGTTTTGACAAGTGTATACATCCATATAACTACTGCCACAATCAAGACATGGAACATTTCCATGACTCCAAAAGGTTTTCTTATCCCCCTACCCAATCAATTCCTACTCCATTCCCCAACAAACACTGATCTGTTTTCTTCATCATAGATTAGATTTTTTTTTTTATTTTTGCAATAGTGAAATCACTATATAGTCTTTTGTATTTGGCTTTTGTTCAATCAGCATATTTTAAAAATTTTATCCATGTTTGTGCATATATCAGTTGGTTTTTCTTTTTCTTTTTGACTATTTGCTTATCCACTTATCTATAGATGGACATTTGCATTTTTCCCTGTTTTGCAATTATGAAAATAGTTATTATGAATAATTTTAGTGAGCTTCTGTATGAATATATGTAGCTATTTCATAGATTTCTTAGGATTTTCTAAGTACCTATTTATGCAAATAAAGACACTCTTACTTATTTCTTTCTAATCTATAAGATTTTTATTTCTTTTTCTTGTGTTATTGCACTAGCTAAGACCTCCAATACAATATTAAATAAGGAAGATGAGAATGGATGTTTTTGATGTTTCCAATAGTAGGAGAAAAACATTCAGTATTTTACTGTTAAGTATGCTGTTAACTATAAATTTTTCATAAATGCCCTTTATTAGTTTAAGGAGTTTCCTCTTCATTTCTAGTTTGTTGAGAGTTTTTCTTTTTTCAACCATGAATGGGTGTTGAGTTTTGTCAAATGCATTTTTCTGCATCTATTTTACTAAGAGTATGGTATTTCTTCTTTATTGTGTTAATATGATGAATTACATTGATTGACTTTTGAGTGTTAAACCGGTCTTACATTTCTGGTATAAATCCCAGTTAGCCATGGTATATCACCCTTTTCTTATATGTTGTTATATGCAATTTACTAATAATTTATTAAGAGTTTTTATGGCTATATTCATGAGCATATCATTTCTTTTCTTGTAATGTCTTTGGTTTTGGTGTCAGAGTAATGCTTATATTTCTCATAAAATGATTTGGGAAGCACTCTTTCTTCTTTATTTTCTGTGGTAGTTCATGGAAGATTGGTATTATTTCTTCCTGCTATTTATTTGTAAAACTTCTTGGAAAGTTGTTATTATTATTATTATTATTATTACTACTACTAATTAAATCTCTTTAATAGATCTAGGACTCTTTAGATTTTCTACTTCAGTTTTTGTCATTTGTATCTTTTTAACAGTTTGCCCATTTCATCTAAGTTGTTGAATTTATTTGCATAAAATTACTCCTAATTTATCCTTATTATTGTATTGATGTCTATTATATTGGAGACAGGATTTTAAAACAATTCTGTCTGACCCCGAAGCTTGTGCTTTTACTTCCATGCAATTCTATTCCTGTAATGAAATGCAGTCTCTGGGAGAAGCCATATTGGAAGAAGCCATATATGAAGTCCGCAGGAGGAAATACCTTAACAGCAACTGAAAGCCAGGTGAAGGCCAGGTTTGCTAGAAGGAAGCCCATATGTGTGTGCAATAATTAGCCAGGGACAAAGTGTCCAAGGAATTAACGGGAAAGGTAGAAGGAAGGAAGCAGTAACAGCGTATTTCTTTAACATAATTGAAGCACAAACTTAGACTGCATGAGCCCACCAGGGTCTTTTATGTTGCAAAGTGTGGGTGCTTTGAGGTAGGAGGACAGAAGGAGAAGAGGAGACATTGCTTTACTGAACATATGCAGAGCATTTTGAGTTGGGCTTGCCTATGGCAGCATGTCCCAGATGATGCCTAAATCTCTTTCATAGTTTTCTCCATGATTCCACTGCAAAGCTGTCGGCTTTACAGCACATATGGACAGCATGTAGCTCTAGCTTGGCACAAATACATAATTTAGGTGCCCAGAAGCCAGCCTCTTCTTTTCCTTTCAAGCTGGCAAAGCTTGTCTTCTTCTACCATAGAGGCTAAGGATGCCAGATATTTGCTTTCCCAGCGTTCTTTGCAAGGAGGAGTGGCCTGGTGACCAGTTTGAGTACAAAGACCTTCTGTTGGAGGACTTCTAGGGGGAAGATTTTCCTCTTCTTCTGGTGAGCACTCACACGGCCCCACCCTGGTTTCTTGCCCTTTAACCTGGTTATATGGAGATAGGATACCTGGGCGTGGAGCAGTTCTTTGGGGACTATGAGGCAATAACCTGGGTCTGGAAAACCAGTATGTAATCGGATAGCAGAGAAGAAAGGTAGAAAGAGGCTGGATCCTTGAAGATATCACTGAACTTCTGAACCGGCCATTGAACTACCCATCTTCAGGTTTACTAATATAAGACAGTAAAGCGTTTTTTTGGTTTTTTGTCTTGTTTTGGTTTTTGGAGGTGGATAAATGCCTCTTTCTTAAATGTCATTTTTAAAAGATGGGAGGGGCGCCTGGGTGGCTCAGTCAGTTAAGCCTCTGATTTCAGCTCAGGTCATGATCTCATGGTTTGTGGATTTGAGCTCTGTGTCGGGCTCTGTGCTGATAGTTCAGAGCCTGGAGCCTCCTTCGGATTCTGTGTCTCCCTCTGTCTCTTCCCCTTTCCCACTCACTCTCTGTCCCCCTCGCCTCTCAAAAATAAATAAACATTAAAAATTTTTTTTAAATAAATAAAAGATGAGTATTCTATTATTAGAGCCTTAACATCTTAACTGATGGATTTATTAGGTCCACCTCCATTTAGTGGTCTCACTTGGCACCAAGATGTTGATAATCAGAAATGTAGCACTTCTAATTACACAGAAGTACTAAAACACAAGATGGCACAGAAATGTTTATTTTCATATAATTTTGAAATTATGGCCAAAATGAAAACATGCATTAAAACTTTTCTAGTAGAGAACTTTAGAACCTTATAAGAATATGCCCACGGAACTCGTCCAACAACCTCAGAATGGGAAACCTTTTCCAGAAGTGTAGATTTTGACAGTAAGAATTTTCTAAAATCCTGAGACATTCATTAACATCCTCTTGTTTGTTATTTATATCATCTCCTGACACTTTTCTGGAGCAATTGGCAGTATAACCATTAAGCCACAGGAAGACTTGGTTCTTGCTATAGATCCATGAGAAAGAATAATGACTTGTTCTGACAAAGGTAGCCTTCTTAAGAGAAGACCAGCTCAGGGGGACAGAGGAGCAGCAAGATGAAGGGGAAAGCAATTACTACACAGAAGAGAAAAACTAAACAGCTAGTAAACCTATGAAAAGAAGATCCATCTCTCCAATAATCATAGTAATCTAAGAAATGGAGGGAAACAAAAATTAAAACCACGTGACACTGTTTCAAAATATTACCCAAGATATTATCACAAAACGAAAGAGGTCTGACCACACTGATATTTGGTGAGGATATGAAGCAAGCCTGACTCACATACACTACTCGTGAGAGGGTCAATTGCCAAACCAGTCTGGAGAACAACCTGGCACTATCTAAGAAAGTTGGAGCTATGCAAACACTCACACGCGGCATCCCCGCTCCTAGGTCGACTCTCTGCAGAACCTTTTGCAGAGTATGCATGAGGCAAAGGTACAGGAAGATCCCTAAGAACACTGTTTGCAATAGTGAACAATCAAAACTACTCTAATCATTCATCAAAAAGGGAGCAAATTAATAAACTGTTGTGTGTTCGCAAAGTGGAATACTACACAGCCCTGAACACAGGGAAGCCCATGCTTCACCACTGTTGAAGGAGGGAAGGGAGGTGCGGGAGGCTAGGCTCAGCATATCACCATTTACACAAATTTAAAAACCTGCACACCCAGATTGTGTGTCTTTTGTGCGCACATCCATATGCATTGAGAGTATACACATTTACATGGAAATTATAAAGCCAAGTTCAAGATAGCTCCAGCATCTCTGGGGGCAAGAGGCAGACAGGATCTGGAAGTGATACATGGGGAACTGCAAATGGATTTGTCGTGCTTTACTTCTCAAGTGGGGTGGTGGTATATGGGTCTTCAAAAATCTTGAAAATATTTTGGATGCCTGGAAAATTTCATTAACACTTCTTTAAAAAGAGACGCAAGCAGAGAAGCAAAGGAGTTTCGCAAGGGGAGAAATCCTGAGGGCTTGACGGCAGGAAGGTCAACGGCATGGGCAGGAGCCTCACAATCAAAGACCTGTATCTGAATCCCAGCTCTCCTGTTCACCAGCTGTGGTGCGGTGTGAGGGGCAAGTTAATTAACCTCCCATGACCCTAGTTTTCCCAGGTGCAAAATAGAAATAATGATATCTACTCTTATCTGAGTGTGGTCAGTTCAGTAATTAAATAAAATATTTTAAGAACCTAGCACGGCGCCTGGCACAATTTTAGAAAAATTACATATTCTAGTTTCTCTAGGACAGTCTTTGTTAACACCTGCTGTTTTATTAAGCTATCTTTCAATCTTGAAAGTGTCCTGATTTGGAGGATAAGTGATATTGTTACCCCACACATTTTATTTTATTTTTTACAAATAGTTTATTGTCAAGTTGGTTTCCGTATAACACCCAGTGCTCATCCCCACAAGTGCCCCCCTCCGTGCCTATCCCCCCTCGCCCCCCATCCGTCAGTCCTCAGTTTTTGTTAGCATTCAAGAGTCTCTCATGGTTTGCCTCTCCCCCTTTCCCCCACCATTTCCGCCCTTCTTCTCCCCCATGGTCCTCCGTTAAGTTCCTCCTAATCCTCCTATACGTGCAAACATGTGATATTTGTCCTTCTCTGCCTGACTTATTTCGCTCAGCATAACACCCTCAAGGTCCATCCATGTTGCTACACATGGCCAGATTTCATTGTTTCTCATTGCCATGTAGTATTCCATCGTATAGATAAACCACATCTTCTTGATCCATTCATCTGTTGATGGACACTTAGGCTCTTTCCATGTTTTGGCTATTGTTGAGAGTGCTGCTATGAACATTGTACCCCACACATTTTAAATACTCAATGTACTTAGTTCATGTGAGTCCTCCTTTTGGTTTTCACGTCCTTAGAATCAGCAAGCAATTGCTCCCCTCTTCTTTCCTAGGACGCTTCTTACCCTATCTCAAAAATGTTAGAGCAAAATGGGCAGAAAGTATTGACGGCAAAGAGCAAAAAAAAAAAAAAAAGCTGAAGAAATACAGGGAAAACCATATTTTCTTGAGCACTTACCATGTTCCAGGCATCAGGCTTCCCCTTTGTCCATTGTTCTGCATGGTCTCTGAATTCATGTTCAAGATGTTCCTCTCTGTCCATTATCTTCCATGCCCACCACCGAAGTGTGTGTGGACGTGCATTCCTGCCCTGGGGCTGCTAGCTTTCATACCCCTCTTTCTGCTTGGAAGTTTGAAGGCCTGGAATTTTTATAGGATCCCTACAGCTAGTGACCTTTTTAATAACAATTTCCTCAGAAAGTTTTGGTCTACACCTTTCCGGTCAACTTCACATACCAGGAGTCACAACACAACTTCTATTCTGGACATATTTCTTAGACTTGTTTTCACGTTTCTTTTTCTGAAGGTAAGGAAGGGTACCCACAGGACACTTGAAACAACAGGCTTGAGTGGCCGGCAGAAGCCTATCTCCCGCTATTTCTGATGCAAGAGCAGCTGACCTTCCCAACCATGTGAACTCTCAAATTTCTGGGCTCTTTCTATTCCCTTCTATCTCTGCTTTTCAATGCCAGAACTCGCAACTTTCTTTTATTACTTAGATATATGAAGCCCATCATTCTGGATCTTTTTTGAAGTCTTCCCTTAGAGTTACAAGTTCTATAAGCATCTTAGCCTGGCTTCCAAGTTACTGAAGGTGACAGTTCTATCATGTGTTTGGCAACTGCTTAACATGGAGCTCCCTCTTCCCTGCTTCTAGGGTTTCTTTCCCTCCGCTCATCATCTGACCCTTAGGCCAATGCCATGCATTTTAGGGTTTGCAGACAGCAGCACCTACTTCAAGATATAAGCACAGTCGAAGTATATTCTTGCTTAAGTAACAGTGCCAATTTGACGTTACTGGCCACGGGCGACTCGAGGACCCAAGCTCCTTTCCAGTCTACTGTGTGCTGTCTTCTTGAAAGCAGTCATAATTTAAGGGTCATCTAAAGTAAGAGAAGTTAGTTCTGTTAATCAGTGGGCTTCACCTGTTTAGATGAATTATGGGAAATAGCAATCTGAACCAAACCAGAAAAGCAAAAAGATTTTAAAAACCAAATAGATTTTAAAGACATTACCCAAGACTAAGGATGCCATTGAGTGGAGGCCCTTGGGAATCTGATTTGATGAATTCATAAAGTTCTTTGGAGCACATTCCATACATGTATACAGATGGATATCCCTGAGGTGGGTGGGCTCAGACAATGTCAGTTCTGTCTATGGATTTTCTTAGTTCAAGAGGCCAGGATTCTGTCACAGTTTCTTCTCCTCTGTGTCCCTGTGCCCTTGGGAAAGCCACGGTTCTTCTCTGACCCCAGAGTCCTCATCTGCAGTCCAAGAAGACCGAGTGAAAGGGAATCTAGGAAACTTGCTGACTCTGGAAGTCCATGATTCTAGCTCTAGTGATGCATTCAGCAGATTCTGAAAACCGTAACTTATTCTTCATCTGAGTCAATAATTTCCATCTTGAAAAAGACCCAGAATCTCATAAGTCTATTCTCGTAAAGACAATCCTCTGGGCAGTATGATGTTCATGTCAGAGAAGTGCATTGGAAGCAGCAGGTCTTTGGTTGAAGGCTTGCTGTGGGGGCCAGGCTATGGCTGGCTACCTGGGTCAGATCCAGTCCCCAGGACAGGCCTGCCTTAGACAACTCTTGTCTTGCTCAGCGAATGGCATTTCATAGAGAGGAACAAAAATGGAAGAAGATCCTGAGAATGTGAAAGAAGTGGCACAAAAAAAAAAAAAAAAAAAGCTGAACACAAGGGGAAGGGGGACTGAGGAGCTTCTCTACCAGGAGCCCCTGCTTGGTTGCACGGCATTCACACTATCTTTTATTCGTCTCCTCACCGATGGTCTGAAATGGAATCCTAAAGCTTCCTGTCCACGAGAGCATCGCCCGTACATGATTCAATTAACCTTTACAGTGGCTTGGGAAGTGTGTGGAGTAGGAGAAACCTGCCTTAATTGGCAGCCTGACACAGACAATACAGTTTGATCAGATGAAGAGGGCACTGGGGACGTCATTAGCATCCTCTACCGAAGACTACGTGGTGTGTAAAAGTTGTTTAATTTCTACTGGAGAAGGAAGGGAAGGGAAACCTGCTTCACATTTCCTCATTTTTTGGCTTATTAAATATTTCATTTCCTCACTGTAAGCACCAAATGCGCCCCACATTTTTGTGTCTGTGCAGCTTCCCACCTAGCTTTTACTGCTCTATAATCCGCCAAATGATCATTTCTCTGTTATTAAAACTTTGCATTTAGCAAGAAATGTTTTGGAAAAACAAACATAAACGGAGACAGATGGAATGATTCTTTCTGGGGAGTTCTGAATGGGAGAAATGGGGCAAGGCAGAGGGCAAATAAGACCGTGTTGGTGGTCTTGCTGTTTGCTCACCTTCCCAAGGGTAGAAGGTGAAGGAATCCAGGGGAATCACGCTAGGCCAAGGTCTGGGCCCTGTCTCATTATCCAGATGGGTTTTTAAGTCTTGGCTCCTCCAGGAAGCCATCTCCAATTGTGAAGAGGAAAGAGGGGAAGAGAGAGCTGACTTCTACAGAATGCCTCCATGTGCTGGACATGGTCCGAGTTATCTCAATTCTCTCCACTAGCCCTAGGAATGAGGTCTTATTACACTTCTCAGGGATGACGTATGTGTGATTGAGCGAATCTTTGAGACTTGTTCAGGGAGCTAGTCAGAGGGTGACAGAGCCTGAATTTCATCTCAACTCCGTCTTTCTCTTTACCCCATTAGAAGGAAGAAGAATGGCACTCTTCAAATTGAACCTGACCAAAAAAGCCCCTCTCTACTAAGCACATCATCTTCCCATTTCCCTACAAGAGACAAAAATGCCTGCCAAGTTAATTTATGTACTAACTAATGTGCACTTGAAAGAGCTTTGAAATGGGTAATGTGCTAAAAATGAGCAATTAATTTTCACTCATGCAAAGGCATTTAAAATTCAATAAAGCTAGACTAACATAGGTATGACTGTCACCGCTGTATTAGAAATTCTTTTGGAATCAACAAATTGTCATCAAATAATAGAGGAAGTGCTCACTCTGAATCAAATACTCTGCTGAGGACAGTGGAGGCGGGAAAGAGAGGTAGAAGACAGGATCTGTGCTTTACAGAAGAGGAGACCAGGGGTGAATGCATGGAAGTGAATAGGAAAAGTACCATATTCACACCCATTCACACACATTCACGTGTGCTCACACACATATATACACAGGGTCACCCCTTACCTTAGGCACTAGGCTTAAGTGCAAAATAATAGATACCATGCCTGCCCAACTTACCAACTTGTAGACCCTGAGCAAGTATTGCACATGTGAAGAGGAGAGCTTGGGAATGCCTTTGTAGTCTTGTTCTATATGTCCCTGGGGGATCCCAGGTTCCCATTTAACCCTCTAACACTGGGATGGACTCTTGTGATGCATCATGACTATGAATGTCATGGATGCCACAGTCCCAGAACAGAGGCAAAACGAGGCAGATATGCTCAGGTGCCTTCCTCCTGGGGGCTGCTATCCTCCAGCACTCTTTCTAAGCTTCAGCATCCAGCGCGACTTCCAGCCAGACCATTTCTGGTGACCTGGACAGCTGTCGCAGCTCTCCCCTGACCGCATCATCCTCACTGCTCTCTGGGTCACCCTCCTCTCCCTCAGCACGCCCCTGGCCCCGGCTTTGGTGCCCTGACACTTGTGCTAACACCTAATCCTTGACCATTTCAGCTGCTACCTCTGGAGCTGGTGCTCTGGTGGAAAATTCCATGAATGAGAAGAACAGCAGGAATCTAAAGACGCAGAAGGAAAAAATACATCGGTGTAGGTGCTTGGGGATTTGGGAATGGGGTGGGGGGTCCCCTCCATCTCAGAGTTCTCTTCCACATGAGGCCCTGCTTCCTGTGAAACCCCATGGCAGGAAGAGGAAGTTTAGAGGGCAATTTGATGGCTAACCAAGAAAATCTCTCTCCCTGCACTTACAGGAGCATCTTGCCTAATTCCTTAATTTCCAGGCTCCATTCAGGCTTATTCTCCCCCTGATTAGAAGTATAGGAATAGTTTGATGAAACAGTCATTCAGCAGAAATAATGATGATGATGATGGCAATAATAACAGGAGAGGCTCATTTATAGGGCTTTTCATTTTCCAATTTTCTCTTTGTTCTGTCTCAGGTGAACATCAGCTAATTGATCCTCTGGCATCTCTGTGAGGTAGGTAAAAATTAGAATTCCTTCTCAAGAAATACTCAGCTTATTAATAACCAAGGAGGCAGATGATAAACTGTTAAGGTACTGCCTTTTCCCACCCAAAGTCACTGCTAGTGGACCCCCATCAGTGGATCCACTTCAATGGTAACAGCAGGACCTGGTTTCTGTAGTCCTTTGAGCTGAGTCCGGCACATAGTAGGCACTTAATAAATTTGCTGGTAGGTCCGCTAGAATTCTCACTGACTAAATTAATGAGTGAATGAATGAAAGTCCTGAGAGGCTTGTCAGATGCAGCTCACTGGGCCCCTTAGGAACTGAAAACCTGTGTTCTGGATATTTCTAACAGGTACGGTTTATTTTAGAGATGACATATGACATCTACACTAGTTGATCACAGAGACTAAAATCTTACCGTTTTCATTAATCATCGTCTGCACCTTAGTGGGAAGGAAGGGCTCCGGAAAGGGGGAAGGGGAAAGACGGGAACAATATAGCTACAAGCCAGGCTTGCCCTGTGTTTCCTCTGAATCCTGCACTCCTCACCTCTGCCTGCCTAACGCGGAATGATTCTCTGCAACAACTCTGGGAAAGCTAAAGGCCCCTCTGTCTCTAGTTTCTCCTCTTATAATCTATGTCCCCCTCCTTGATGAATCTGGAATTTTCGCTCTGTCCAGGCAGCTCTCCTGATCAACAAGTAAGCAAGCAGAACTCTTCCTGATGTTTGGAATTGCTTCTGACTGTCCTGACCGCACATATTTTGGTGTTGGCAGAGTAGGGTTATCAAAGGTTAGCCTTAACTGGCTTTGAGGCCTTGACTATGTCACATGGTCTTTCTGGCCTTAGTTTCCCTATCTGTGAAATGGGAATAATAATACCTACTTTGTAGGAATGTTGTTTGAACCAACAATATATGTGCATGGGGGTCCCTTTGTTTTTAACTATCCCTTAAAAAGAAAAATAATTAGCCCGGGATCTAGCGGGGAATAATAGGTGAAATATTAAATCCTCAGAAGCCTTGAAAATATCCAAGGTCTGCTCTAACCAGAAGTGTACCTTATTCCAGACTACTTCATGTTTATTCTGTCCATGTTGAACTTCATCTGTATAATGTCTCTGTGCCTTAGAGAGACATATGTGCCTTAGACCTGACCTTTTTTCTTTTTTTTTTTTTTAAGTTTATTTATTTATTTTGAGAGAGAGAACACATGAGCAAGGAAGGGACAGAAAGAGAGAGCATCCCAAGCAGGCTCTCCACTGTCAGCGACAAGCCTGACTTGGGGCTTAAACCCATGATCCATGAGATCATGGCCTGAGATGAAATCAAGAGTCAGTGGCTTAACTGACTGAGCCATCAGACACCCCTGCCCTTCTTTCCTATACTATGATTAACTAGTCATGAACTAAGGAATTAATGGCTATAAACAAATTAAAATACAGCTTTTTCAAATATCTGTTTACACTTAAACACTGATATCCCATGCAGTCAACATCTTGTTTTATTTTTGTTTTTTAACTTTATATGTTTCCATAACGTTACATGTTACTCTATTTGCATGTTATTTTACGTTTTATTTATTTTTACTTTACATAAGGTAAAATTTGCTTTTTTTGGTGTATAGTTCTAAGAGTTTTTTACAAGTGCCTAGAGTTAGGTGAGCACCATCAAGGTACAAAACAGCCCCATCACGCACCCAGAAATTCCCTTTGGGATCCACTCCTCCCCTCCCCTGCCACCTGGCAACTACTGACCTTCTCTCTCTCTCTCTATGTTTGTTTTCTCCAGAACATCATGTAAGTGGAATCATAGAATATGTAGCTTTTGAGTCTGTCTTTCCTCCTAGGCATAACTCGTTTGCAATTCATCCATGTTGATTCCTATATCAATAATTTATTCTTTTATTGCTGAGTAGTATTCAATTATAAAGATGTTTCATAGTTTGTTTATCCATTCCCTAAAGGACATTTGGTTTGTTTCCAGGTTTGGGTATTATGAACAAAGCCACTATCAACATTTACATACGGGTTTTCCATGAGCCAAATTTCTCATTTCTCTTGTATAAATAACTAAGCATGGGATTGTTGGGTCATAGAGTAAGTGTGCAGTCAACTTTATAGAAAACTGCCAAAGGGTGCACCAAAGTGCAAGTATCATTTGCAGTCTTGCCAGCAATGTTTGAAAGTTCCAGGTGTCCCACATCTTTTCATGCTTCTTTGATTTTAGCCATCCCAATAGGTATGCAGTGGTATGGCCTTCTACAGGTAACCTTTAGCAGGTTAGGGAAGTTTCCTTCTATTCCTAGCCTGCTGAGAGTTTTTATCATGAGTAGATGTTGAGTTTTGTCAAATGATTTTTCTGTTCCTATTGAGATGATCATATGGTTTTTCTTCTTTCATCTGTTAATATAATGAATTACATTTGAATTACATTAATTGATTTTTAAACATTGACTCAGCCTCTCATGCAAGGGATAAACCCCACTTATTCATGATGGATTATCCTTTTTATAATATATATTGATGGATTTGATCCGCCAAACTTTTGTGCATAATTTTGACATCTATGTTTATAAGAGATATTAGTCTGTAGTTTTCTTATCTTGTCATTTCTTTCCCTGGCATTGTTTTGGTATTAGGGTAATGCTGGCCTCTTAGAAGGAAAGCAACCCTAGACAATATGCAAATGAATGGACATGACTGTATTGCAATAAAACTTTTCGTGTAAAAAGAGGTGGCCGGCCAGATGGGGCCCAAGGCTATACTTTGCCACCTCTAGCTTTAAAATACTGACTTGAATTCCTTCTTTTCTAGCACTTACTGCTATAAATTTTCCTTTAAGCACTGTTTAGCTGCATTCCCCACATCTTGAAATGTCCTATTTTCTCATTTCCCTTGACATTTCCTCTTTGAACTCCCATGGCTTATTTCAAAGTGTGTTGCTTAATTTTTAAATATTTGAGGATTTCCAAGATATCTTTCTAAGACTGGTGTCTAATTTTAATTCCATTATGATCAGAGAACAGTGTGTGATTCCCATGATTTTAGATTTGTTAAAGTCTATTATTCAGTTTATCTTGATGACTATTCCATGTGCACTAAAAAAGAATGTGCTTTCTGTTGTGTTCTGATGGAGTGTTCCACTATCAGGTAAAGGTGGTTTTTAGAGCTCTTTGGTTCTTCTTTATCTTCAGTGGTTTTCTACCTACCTGTTCTAGGTAACTGTGGGAGGGGTATTAAAGTCTCCAAGTGTGATTATAGATTTGTCTACTTCTCTTTCAGTTCTGTCAGTCTTCACTTCATGCAGAAATTATGAAGCTCTGCTGGTAGGTATCTACATAACATTTAGGACTGTGGGGCCCTTTCATAATTACGTAATTCCTCCGTATCCCTAGTAATTTCATTTATACTGATATCTTCTTTTTGTGATACTAATATAGCCACTCCCTCTTTCTTTTGATTATATAGATTACCCCATGCTTTTATTTTTGCCTTTAAAAATTGTTTGTTTTAATTCCAGTTAGTTAACATACAGTTTTATATTAGTTTCAGGTATGCAATATGG
Source organism: Hyaena hyaena (assembly GCF_003009895.1). Lineage (NCBI taxonomy): Eukaryota > Metazoa > Chordata > Mammalia > Carnivora > Hyaenidae > Hyaena > Hyaena hyaena. Next base: position 3,123,322 of record NW_024080666.1, read on the forward strand.
TGATTCAACATATACGTACAACACCCAGTGCTCAACAAAACAAGTGTAAGCTTTAATCCCCATCATTTGTTTCCCTCATCCCCCCACCCACCTCCCTTCTGGTAACCATCAGCTTGTTCTCTATTAATTATAGAGAATTATTCTTGACTTTTCTCTACCTCTTTTTTCCCCCTTTGCTCATTTGTTTTGTTTCTTAAATTCTACATAGGAGTGAAATCACCTGGTATTTGTCTTTTCTCTGACTGGCTTATTTCTCTTAGCATTATACTCTGTAGTTCCATCCATGTGGTTGCAAATGACAAGATTTTATTCTTTTTATGGATGGATAATATTGGTGTGTGTGTATGTGTGTTTCATATCTTTATCCATTCATCAGTCAGTGGACACTTGGGCTGCTTCCATATCTTGGCTATTGTAAATAATGCTGCTATAAACATAGGGGTGAATATATTCCTTTGAATTATTGTTCTGTATTCTTTGGGTACATACCCACCCAGAAGCACAACTGCTGGATCATAGGGTAGGTCTATTTCTCACTTTTTTGAGCATCCTCCATACTATTTTCAACAGTAGCTACACCGGTTTGTATTCCCCACCAACAGTTGCAGAAGGACGCCTTTTTCTCCACATCCACGCCAACACCTGTTGTTTCTTGTATTGCTGATCTTAGACATTCTCATGAGTGTGAGATGGTATCTCATCATAGTTTTGATTTGCATTTCCTTGATGGTAAGTGATGTTGAGCATCTTTTCATGTGCCTATTGTCCATCTGGCTGTCTTCTTTGGAGAAACATCTTTTCATGTTTTCTATCCATTTTCAAATTGGATTATTTGTTTTTTGGGTGTTGATGGTTTGACAACTCTTTATAGATTTTGGCTACTAGCTTTGTATCAGATATGTCATGTGCAAATATATTCCCCTATTCCAAAGGCTACATTTTAGCTTTGTTGATGGTTTCCTTCACCAGGCAGGACTTTCTTCACTGTGCAGAAGTTTCTTTTATTTTTTTAATTAAAAAGGTTTTTTTTAATGTTTATTTATTTTTGAGACAGAGAGTATGAGCGGGGGAGGGTCAGAGAGAGGGAAAGGGAGACACGGAATCCGAAGCAGGCACCAGTTTCTGAGTTGTTGGCACAGAACTGGACTAGGGGCTCGAACCCTCGGATTGTGAGAGCATGACCTGAGCAGATGTCAGATGCTCAACCAAGTGAGCCACCCAGGTGTCCTCAGAAGTTTCTTTTAGAATAGGAAGTTCTAATTCTTAAAGGGGAACTAGGAATCTTTATTCTTAACAAGTTCCCCCAATGGCTGAGATGTATCCTCTAGCATAGGATTCTCTTTATGAAAGTTTGCTCCTGAGCAGCGGTAGAGGGTAGAGCAGAAGCCCAGGGAAGAGCACAAGTGGGGCTGAAGCAGGACAAGGGAGACTTAAAGGACTGGAAGTCGGAGCCATCAAGGGAGAGAGAGGTCCTTGAAAAGAAGGTTCTACGTGGTGTCGATTTGCAGAAACAGCATGGGCAAATCAAGAAGACTTAAGGGGGGTGGGGAGGGACTTGTCTGAGAATGGAGGGCAGGTGAGGAGGGTGGGAAAATGACCTTGAGAAAACCTGAGGTGAATGCAAGAGACTGCTCTCTGCTCTCTTCTGTTTTCTGTTACCTTTGGTAAAGGGGATTTTCTAATGAGTATGGGGAGCAAGGGCCGAATTGGGGAGCGAGGGAACAAAAAATGGCCCAATGAAAGAAAAATGCTGACTAGTCCTGAGGGACGGGCTGAGGCCAGCAGGAAAGGTCTGTGGTGGGGGTGAAGTCTCTGGCTGGGCCTGGACTCACAAAGACAATTGGAGGCAGAGGGGAAGGAGAGGCTGGAAGGGGCTAACAGAGGCAAAGGGGAAGGAGTGTAGGGGTGCAGGGTAGAGGGGGTGGGTGAGGAACCTGGGATCTGGCGCCGAACCTACCAACATCTTGCTGTGTGACTTTAGGCAAGTCACACAACCCTTTGGGCTGAGTCTCTTCATGCTTCAAAGGAGAGCACAGCGTTCCAGGTCCCCATGAAGATCAGATGGGAAAGTGAGTTAAGAGTTTGAAAATGGACAGATCTACCAATCTGTTTGGTCTACCGATGCAGAGTTGATGACCGCCATTTTTGTGATTCATACTACAATAAACCGGATGTTACTTCCTAACGATTTCGGCCATGCTGGATGGGGGCATTAATGATTCAAGGCAGGGAGAGAGCATTCAGCTGTCGTGTCATGTGAACTGTTACTACTGGTGACAAGAAGAATTAACTAGACCCCGTACCTGAGCTGGGCTTATGTTGTGATAGAATTTAGGGATGTTTATCAAGAATTGAGTAGGCCTGGGGCGCCCAGGTGGCTTAGTCGGTTAAGCGTCCGACTTTCGCTCAGGTCATGATCTCGCGGTTCGTGGGTTCGGGCCCCGCGTCGGGCTCTGTGCTGCCTGCCGGCTCAGAGCCTGGAGCCTGTTTCAGAGTCTGTATCTCCCTCTCTCTCTGACCCTCCCCTGTTCACGCTGTCTCTCTCTCTCCTAGAAATAAATAAATAAAACATTAAAAAAAAAAAAAAAGAATTGCGTAGGCCTTTCTTATAGAGCCAGCCGGGGAACAAATGGCTACAGAAGCACCAGAGACTGAGTAATACCTCTCAATTGGTGATGTGGTTTTCAATAATTGACATAATGCTTCTGATTATTGTTTTATAATACCTTGCACGCTCCCCCCATTACCATTCCATTTTATGACGATGTTAATATACAGATGTTACTTTAATCTGTTTTTTAATTTATCTCGGCTATCCCACATGTACATTTTCAAGTGATTCGTTTATTTAGTAGCACCTCATTTATTTTAAAAGTTTTTTTTTTTTTTTTATCACCATGAAAGTGCTAATGACATTTATACATGGCTTCTCTTTCCTTTATCGCTTCAACCCAGAGGAGAGACATATTCACCGTTCTTCTACTCAGGGCCAAGGTCGCATTCCTGTCTTCTTGTTGAATTGCCCATTGCCGTCTCGTACTAACCACATTCTGGATTGTGTCTCTCCTCCACCCTTTCTTCTTGTTGAAACCGTGTACACGGAGAGCAGGTTTGGTTCGATGTTGGAGGAGAACCACCTCTTCCGTCTCCACCAAACATCCGCACAGTAACACGGACTCTTTGGTCCATTTCTGTCTCTCAAGATGTTTGCTGACGATGGAGAAGTTGGATTTACACTGGAGTGCTGGGGTCTGGGATCAGAGTACTCTGGTGTGTCTCCTGTTCTCTGGGAAGACAGGTTCTAGACAGGCTCATGAGAGCTGTGAGCCAGTCCTCACAAAGCGTGAAGCTGGAGGAGAAAGCAGGTGAGGGCTGTGTGTTTAGAGGGCCAGTGAGAGCCCTCTGGCTCTGGTCCCCTCCTCAGCTCCAGGGTGGCTTTCCCGACGGTGGCCGGACCCCTCCCCTGCTGCAGCCCTGGGCAGCTCAAACTCACATGTCAAACACAGTCATCCTCTTTCTCCCAAACTGGCTTCCCCCCAAACCCCCCAGTTCTCCCCACGTTCCTCCACACTTCCCCGCTCCCCCACATCCTGCCGGATACTGGGCTCTATGCATCCTTCCTGCTCAGCCTCTTAGCAATCTCACCCCCCACCCCCAAGCCCATTTCTCCTGCCCCAGCCTCAGCCCGGGGCTCGCTCCCACCCCCTGCACCACTGGAGCCGCTTCTGACTCCTCCGGCACCACCTGCCTCCAGCCTTACCTGCTCTGGTTCCCCCCTCCCCCCACAGGCCAGGCAATATGTCGGGTAGGACCCTGGGCTCGAAAACCTTCACAGCCCCTTTTTCTTATAGGAAAAGACCAAATTCCTGTATCACGGGCTTCAGCAGGCCTCCGAAACACACAGGCCTCCGCTTCCTTCTCCTCCAGCTTTATGCTTTGTTAGGACTGGCTCACTGTGTCACAAGCGCCAAAGTTGATGGCTTAAGACAATAAAAGTTAATCTGGTTGTTCAGGTGACAGGCGGTCAGCAGGTGGTAATGCCGGGGAGGGGACATTTCTCTGCCTCGCACAGTCTTTCTGGGACTCTCCTCCCTCCATGTGGTGGCTCTTTCCCCCTCCAGGTCATCGCGTCCTCTCTTCCATGACCGGAAGAGGAAACGGAGTGTGAATCATGTGGGGGAGGGGTCCTAAGGGGCAAGTCCCGAAAGTGGCAGTTTATGCCTTCTGCCACCTTCCACTGGCCAGCACCACCAATTGCGTGGCCCTCCCTAATGCACTGGAGACCAGCAAAGGTGGCCCAGGCCCGGGATGGCCAGGAGGAGGCGGACACTGGTGAGCGGCCGGGCCCTGCCCCCCTTCCCACTGCTTCCTCACACCGACCACTCCTGACAATTACGTCTGGAGCTTCTCTGTTGCTAAGAAATGAATGTGGTTGATTGACAGAGGTGAGGAACAGGCCCACTTGAGGCAGCAGAGTGAAATCCAGTGAAATGGGAGCAGGAGAGCAGGCCTGAGCCAACCCGGCTTCTGGTGAGACCTGACAGGCAGCAGGTGCTAGATGCTGGGGCCGATTTTCCTCCTGTGTTCATTTCTAGCTCGCCCTAACCAGCCCTCTGGTATGGAAGGAATGTCCCGGAGGAGGGACGCCTCCCCTGGGAAGCAAAGCAGAGCCCCCTGGAATGGCAAGGACTTATGGACGGGCAGCGACGTTCTTAGTGCACCGTGCAAAGTGCCTGGTGAACGTTGCTGGGCCGACGGACGTCGGGAATCCATGATTACTGAACGGCGAGCTCCAAACCAGAAACTGCTCTACAAGCCTGGCCCAGGTTGTGACAGTGCTGAGTGGAAAATGCCACTTTGGAGTATTTGCCTTATCCCTAGTTGGGCTTAAAAGCCTTCGAGGCTGCCGTGCTTTCTCTAATTACCTGGGCGTCGACCTCAGCCTTGTCTCCTCCTGTTAATCCAGCTGCCCCAGGACCAGCAGCCCCAAGCTGGACACTGCTTTCCTCGCCAGTAGCTCGGCTGCCTCAACCCTTCTGGCCGCTGTTTCCCTGTCGGCCTAACCAAAGGAAGAGGAAAAATCACGGAAGCCTGCGTGCAGGAACATTTCCTCTACTCACGAGCCTGTTGTTCCGGCAACTAGGGCTCAAGCCACCCCATCCAACTTCTCCTTCTAAATCCATCTTCCTGGTTAAGCAACGCCCCAGCCTCAGGGCTGCCTGCCCTCCAACTCATACCCACAACAGGCCTAAAGTCTTGCAGGGTCCTTCCCCCGCAACGGCACCGGCACCGGAGTGCTCTTTGGAAGGATGGAGCGGTAGGCCTGAGGGTAAGTGACGTCACTGATAAACATGGTGTGTCCCTAGGAGTTTTTATTAGCATTTGCCTTTTTGCCACTTTCCCCCAAACCATCCATTTTCCAAGCTTCTGCACCCCGGTGGGCTCTCCTTCAAAGATCAAGGGTATTGCCCTGTTTCAGCTGGATTCGAATGATGGGAGACATCAGTGAGAAGTGAAGGGTAGGGGGAGCGAGGGGGCAGGTATTTCCCCTTCCCTGCTCCTTATGCTCCCTGCAGTCATCTTTTGGCCGTGGCTTCAGGCCTCTACATCTACATTTGCCCTGTGGGAAGTGCCCCCATCCGTAGCAGTCCCCACCTCCCTGGGCTCCAGTTAAACCATTTCTGCCCCTCGTTCCTGCAGACCTGACGGTGGTCACGGTTTCTCCATATCGCCAGCCTCTTACTGCCTCAGCATCCCTCGATGATTGCTTTCACTCGGGCCATGTGTAAACAGGCTCTTCATTAAATTGTGTTCAGAATCCCAGCTGAATATCTCCTCTATTTACCGCCAAGATCCTGACTGAGACAGCGGCAAGATAAAAGTGGGGGCGGGGCGCTAAAGTATTTAAGTGAGCATTTTAAATATTGTCTTGATTTCCTGAGAATGAGCTCTGAAGAAGAGAGTGTTTTGGGGCGAATGCTCTCAGAAAGGACTCCTGTAAGGAAGGAAGGCAGGGTCCGGCAGAAGGGAAGGTCTGGCCTGCAGCATGGTAGCAATGAAGCAAGGTCTCCGCCAATGCCACGAAGATGGCCCTTCAGAGCTGTCTCAAGGTGAGGCAAGGAGCCTGGGCTTTTGTATTTCCTATTAGCCATGCATCAGCCCCCAAGATGGAGCAGAACATGGGGCGTAGCAATTCCCTGTAGCCCGGGTCCGTGTCCGGTGGGCCACAGGGCTCTGAGCCTCCAGCAGCCGACCTTCCTGACAGTCGGACAGTGAGTGTGTCTGTCCTGTAGAGAGGATCTGGAGGAAGCACCAGTGTCCACTGCCAACACCATTTCACATGAGAACAAATGCGGAGACACGATGAGGTAGAGTCCAACGTTTGCAGGAATTTTTAAGAAAAGCATGAGATTGGATAGACATTTTCCACCTATTGTAGCCTCTCTGGGGAAGCCTGCAGACTGCAGAACAGGTTCCCCTCCTTTGCGGCTGAAGGGGGACACTTGGTGAAACGTTGCCCTAAGAAAACTCCACGGGGGCCCCCGTGGGGCTCATTGGGTTCAGCATCCAACGTCGGCTCGGGTCATGATTTTGTGGGTCTGAGCCCTGCATCAGGCTCTGTGCTGACAGCTCAGAGCCCGGAGCTGGCTTCGGATTCTGTGTCTCCCCCTCTCTCTCCCTCCCCTGCTCATGCTCTATCTCTCTGTCTGTGTGTGTGTGTGTGTGTGTGTATCTCTCTCTCTCTCTCAAAAATAAGTACTAAAAATTTTTTTTAAAAAATCCTCCAAGCATGTGAGAGGCCTTGGGGGTGCCCCTTAAGTTTGCCACTTAAGGCTGCTTTCCCAGTGTGGAAAGAGAGACAGAGCTTTCTGACAAAGAGGTCCCATGCAACATGAAGCCAGTGTGTCAGAGTTGGGTGGGGGGGGGGACGGTGGATGCTGGGGGACCTCCCAGTGAAAGATAATGCTGTGCACCCCACCCAAGCGGAAGGCTCATCTAGCAGACGAGCGTTGAAGGGGCCCCAGGCTACATTCAAGGTTTGAAGCCATTGGTCCTAAAAGGTTACAAAACTGTCTCCATGAACCAAATCTTTAAAACATATATCTACATACACAAATAGAGTGACTTTACATACATGTAGCCACATTTGGAAACACTGTGAGAAGCCAAACTAGCTCGCATGAGAACACAGGTGCCTGGGTCCAGCTAAGTCCTGTCCATATTTAACAAGGGCAAAGCTGAAGTCAGTGGCTTCTAGCTCAAAATGGGACACATAGAAGTCCCACTGAAACACCCTTATTTCTAGAACTGTTTTCTTCTTGCTGTACATATGGCCAGCTCTTCCTCTCCCGTCGTGCCCCCCATCCACCAAACAAACAAAAGCTTTGCCCTATCCATTTATGCTGGGTAAGGCTCAACAGAGGCCCCATCCCCTCATAGAAACACAAGGCAGAGGGCCATTTGGTGCTGCCTTGATCCCACGCTCGCTGATATCTTCCAAATGTATTTGCTATTTGCTCCCGTGTCCCTGCATACCCCTGCTGTTCCCAATTGTCCATTGCCTATTAGGAATGGTTCCAGCCAAGGTATTTTTTCCTATTTATTTGCTCCTTTTTCCCTGGGAACTTTACTATGCATGAGTAACCAGCCTGTGATGCTGCTTTTGTTTGACGTTTTGCATTCGTTAAAAACCAGTCATCTGCATGTTTTATAAACCCGTAGGGGTCTCTCTCCCCTCGATCAATGCTGGAAGTACTCATTAACATCTGGGGAAGTTATGGCCCTAGATAGGGGGGATACATGACCTACAGAGTGTGGTTTAAAGGAACTGGCCTTAAAAAAAAACACACCACCACCAAAGCACTTTATATTCATCGCCAGGGTTGCTCACTAATAGAAATGAGCCTGCCTGCCTTTGGTATGTTGGTGAATTCCCTTTCCCCAGCCTGGGATGCATTTCCCTTCCATTCTAAGGCAGCTTCTCCCTGGGAAACCCTTTCTGGGTGCTTCGCTTGACTCCGATTCCTCTTGTCTCTGAAAACCACCAATCAGTCAATGTAACCAACACTTACTGGGCACCTCCTATGTGCCAGACACAAGGTTAGGCATTCCTAGGATCCCATATGAAAAAGAAGAGTCTTCTAGCCTCGGGTGCTAGTGAGGAACACAGACACACAAATTACTAGAACTGAGCGCACTGGGAATTTGGACGGCACTGTGGTCTGGAAGGATCAGAGGAAGAAGCAGGCGCACGCCTCTGCCTTGGTAACAGGGAAGGGTTGGGAGCGGAACTGGCCACGGATGCCGTGAAAGAACTTGTGGTCCTTCTGAAGGAGCTTGAATTCTGCCCCGCTGGTGGCCACGTCTCAGAAGTGCTTAACTTGGAACAACCACCACAATCACGTGAGTCAGTTGTTAAAATGCAGATTCCTGAAACACACCCCAGACTTGCCAATAATAGTGTGCCTCCTCTTCAGTGTAATGGGTAATTTTAATCACCCTGAGGTGTGAAAAATGCCGCTGTGATGGGTGAGAGCCATCGAAGCGTGTGATGTGACCTTTCATTGGTATGCGTTTGTGGGTACTATGTAGCATGCACACGGTACATCTCCTAGTTCCCCGTCTACCAACCCTCCATCCTCCGCCCACCCCCAAAGCACCCACTGTTTCTAGTCTCTTAGGTGTCTTTCCAAGTGTGCATGGTGCCCAGTCACCTGCTACTTGGTCTGCTTTTCCCAGGCTGCTGTGGCCACTGCGTTTTGTGAAGTTTGGTCAATAGGAGGCACTGGAAAACAACAGCAAGGCAGAAGGCAAGGATAATCAAGAACTCTGACTTCCCTCTTCCTCCCCACCTTTGAGCAGCCTGTCTGGTGCTCTGTGGCTCTGTGGTCCCAGCTTCTGCTGGTCAAGCCATTGTCCCAGCTCTGGATGGACAGCCCTGGGTCCTGAGCTCTGATAACTCCTTACTTCCTTTATTCCTCAGGCTCTGATTTTCTTGATCTGCACATCACTTCCGTGTCTCCTGTTTGCACTTCAACTCATTCCAAATGACTTTCCTATGTTGCCTTTCTTCTATACAATTACCTGACATGGGAAGCTTTCTTTACTAGATTTTCCCTGTGTTTCTTTCATATTTTTTTTCCAATTAAAAGTCTATCTGCTGATGGGCACTGAGTCGTTTTCAACCAACTTTCTTTCTAAAAACAACTAGAAAGTTCAAACAAGATATTATTTTTTCATTTTTTAAAATATTTATTTATATTTTAGGGAGAGAGAGACAGAGACAGAGTACCAGCAGAGGAGGGGCATAAAGAGAGGGAGACTCAGCATCTGAAGCAGGCTCCAGGCTCTGAGCTGTCAGCACAAAGCCCGATGAGAGGCTTGAACTCATGAACCATGACATCATGACCTAGCTAAAATCAGACGTTTAACTGACTGAGCCACCCAGGTGCCCCCAAACAAAATTTTTTTTTTTATTTAAAAAAAAATTTTTTTTTAATGTTTTATTTATTTCTAGGAGAGAGAGAGAGACAGCGTGAGCAGGGGAGGGTCAGAGAGAGAGGGAGTCACAGACTGAAACAGGCTCCAGGTTCCAAGCTGGCAGTCAGCACAAAGCCCGATGTGGGGCTCGAACCCATGAACCGCGAGATCATGACCTAAGCGAAAGTCGGACGCTTAACCGACTAAGCCACCCAGGCGCCCCCAAAATATTTTTTTAAAAAATAACAAAAACAAAGACAGAAGGGAGCTTGGGTGGCTCAGTAGGTTAAACATCTGGCTCTCGATTTTGCCTCAGGTCATGATCTCACAGTCATGAGATGGTGCCCTGTGTAGGGCTCTGTGATGGGTGTGGAATTTGCTTAAGATTCTCTCTATCCCTCTCCCTCTGCCCTTCCCTTGCTTGCATGTATGTGCATGCTCACTCCCTCTTTCTCTTGAAAAAAAGAAAGAAGGAAAGAAAGCAAGAAAGCAAGAAAGCAAGAAGGAAAGAAAGAAAGAAAGAAAGAAAGAAAGAAAGAAAGAAAGAAAGAAAGAAAGAAAGAAAGAAAGAAAGAAAGAAAAGAAAGAAAGAAAGAAAGAAAGAAGAGAGAGAGGAAGGAAGGAAGGAAGGAAGGAAGGAAGGAAGGAAGGAAGGAAGGAAGGAAGAGAGAGAGAGAAGGAAGAAAGGAAGGAAGGAAGGAAGGAAGGGGGGAGAGAGGGAAGGAAGGAAGGAAGGAAGAAACAAAACTCCTTGGAAAGTATTATAATGTTTTCAAGATCTTGAAGAGTTTCAAGGCCAAAATTCAGAAAAGGCAGAAAGGCAAGACCACAATGATAAACCCAAGTAAAGACGTTTCTCCCTCAAGGGTACCGATGTTTTCAAAAGTAGTGACTAAGGGTTAAGAAGTGAAGCAGAGCTTTACATAGACTCAAAGGACTATGGAGTCAACCTGGAAGTCAGCCCCATCAGGGAAGTAGGGTATGCTACATACCCAGGCTTTGGGTTGAGACCCCAATGCACTACACCTTTGGAGAAAGGGTGCATCACAAATAGGTCAGTTCTCACAGAGATTGAAGGCCAACTTTGAGTCATCCAACTTCCCGATTGGAATCAGGTTAATTGGGGATTCCTAGAGCTTCTAGCCCAACTGCCCTGCAAAAGTGAATCCTCTCCTGAAGAAGAGAAGATCATCTAGAAGACCAAATTATCTCCATAATTTTTCATATACAAGTCTGACACTCATTAACATAACCAGGTGTGTAAGATAAGAAGACATGACTGAGAAACTGAGATTGACACTAGAAGTGGGCCCAAGGGGTACAGTTATCAGACTGGACTTTAAAATCACTATGAGGAGTGCCCAGCTGGCTCAGTCAGAAGAACACATGACTCTTAATCTCAGGGTCATGAGTTTGAGCCCCACATTAGAGATTACTAAAAAATAAGTAAATAAACTTTTAAAAATCACTATGAATACTATGCTCAAAGAATTTAGAGAAAATATTGACAATTTTATTGAAAACCAAAGAACCAAATGGAAATTCCAAACCTGAAAAAAAAAATTAACTGAAATGAAGAACTCAATGAATTACACAGACTGAAGAAAACCATTGAATTGGAAAATAGATTAGATGTAAATATCCACAATGAAGCACAGAAAGAAAAAAGAAATTTCACAAAAAGAAATACATATCTTCATAATGAACAAATTATTTAACTCAAATGTGTCTCAGTTCCCTCATCTATAAGATGGGAATAATAATAGTAATACCAATATTACAGAGTTGTTGTAAGGATCACATGACTTAAATACATACGTACCTATATATACAAAACTATATATAAATATGTAAATCTTCTTTTAAAAAGATTTTTAAAAGTTTATTTATATATTTTTTAATTTTTAAAAACGTTTTATTTATTTCTGAGAGAGAGAGGCAGTGTGATCACAGGAGGATCAGAGAGAGAAGGAGGCAAAGAATCCGGAGTAGGCTCCAGGCTCTGAGCTAGCTGTCAGCACAGAGCCCGATGCGGGTCTTGAACCCACAAACCGTGAGATCATGACCTGAGCCTGAGTCGGACGCTTAACAGACTGAGCCATCCAGGCGCCCCACATTTTCATATGTTTAAAAGTCATCTGTATTTCATTTCCTATTCATGTTCCCTTGCCAACTATTGCATTGGGTTGTTAGGTTTTTCTCTTATTGATTTGTAGGCACAATTTATATAGTTAGGCTATTCCTGCCTTGTCGTTTATATCGCAAAATTTTTTTCTTAGTTTGCTGTTTGTCTTTTAATTTTGTTTATGGCAATTAAAAAAATTAAAAAAAAATTTTATAGTATTTATTTATATATTTATTTTTATAATGTTAATATTTTAAATGTTTATTTAATTTTGAGAGAGAGACAGAGACAGAGCATGAGTGGGGGAGGAGCAGAGACAGATGGAGACACAGAATCTGAAGCACGCTCCTGACGTGTGGCTCAAAGCTATAAACTGCAAGATCATGACCTGTGCTGAAGGTGGACGCTTGACTAACTGAGCCACCCAGGCAGCCCATGTTTATGGCAAATATTTTTACCAAGCAGAAATTTTTAATTTTTCGTATTCACATCTATCATTCTTTTCTTTTACGGAATCACTTATTGAATCATTTCAGATTGAGTAGTGTTAAGATCAGATTAAAGTTAGAAAACTCATTCTGGGGATGTCATTTAAAGAACAGAAAGGAGAAAAACCAGACTAGAGGAAAGGGGCCCAGTTCAGAGGCTTTTAATAATAACTGAAATGAGGAATAACAAGGGCTCGAGTTTCAAGCAAGAGGGGAAGCAGACTCAGAAAGCGTTTAGAAGACAAAATCCAAAGGGCTTCATGATGATCCCTGGATGTGAGGGGTGAGAGGCAAGGAGGCATCTATCTGTACGCACCCGGGTTCGGGGCTCCAGCCTGACTATTCAGGCTTTGGGCACTTACACTGTTGCAGTTCTCTTGACGTAGGTGTCCTGGCCTCCCCGTGACACCTGGCACCTCTCGAGGGCAGGAACTCCTCAGGGATCCCTTTGGTTCCCTGTGGAGCCGAGGCCAGTGCCTCGGGGCCAGTGACACGTTTGCTGACCAGTGACACGTTTGCTGACGAGCACACAATGGTGGATCATCGGAGGAGACACCGGGGGCATCCTTGCCCGTGAGGAGCTGGAGAGTGACAGCAAGCTTACCGCTGGCCTTGTCCTGGCAGGAATGGCTTTTTAAATCAGTCTTCACAACGTCCTTGAGAGGAGAGCATGAGTTTTCCCAGCCCCTTGAGCTCATGCCCCACCGGGCGGGTGTCTGCCCCCGGATGCCCCACGGGTACCTAAAACTCTACACTATCACCATGTGCATGCAGTGTGGCCCATTTTATAGTCCCGATGTCAGTTAACTGAACCATCAGCCCCTCGGCTGGAAACCTCAGTCAGCTCTGACTCTGGCCTCTCCCCGATGGGCTACGTCTCACAATCCTCAGCTACAGCAATGGATTGGCCTCCTGCCAAGTATTTCTGCAAAGTGGCTTCCGGCCCGGGCCCTCGTGTTCACCCGTGTGCCATCGCTCCCCCCAAGGGGCCCGCGCCAGCCGCTTCCCGAGCTCCTGGCCTCCATTCCCTCGAGTCCCCTGCCATCCCACTACTAGAATGACGGTTGAGAAGACAAGGCACGAACAAGCCTTAAAAGTCTCAAAAGTCACGTTGGAGGAAAGACTACAGCAACACGGTGCTCGGTAGGTGCGGACCTTTACAAATCAGCTTTTCCCCTCAACCGCTCCACACTGACCTCGGACCACTTCTCCGTCCCCAGACGGAACAGGTCCTGGCACATCTCTGTGCCTCTGGCCTTGCTGTGGCAGGCAGAGCAATGGCTGTCCCATACGTCCACACTCCTGTCCCTGGAGCCCTTGACTCGGTCACCTTCTCAGGCAAAGAGCAATCAAGGCTGCCAGTCAGTTGACCATCCAATCGCCCAATAGAAAGATGACTTTGGGTCATCCCAGTGAGCTCAATGTTGTCTCAAGTGTCCTCGAAATCGAGAGAGGAACCCAGAAGAGGGTCAGAGCCATGCAGTTTGAGAAACACTCAACTGGCTGTGGCTGGCCTTGAAGGTGGAGAAAGGGGCCATGAGTCAAGGGACCCGGCAGCTTCTAGAGCTCCCCCCGTGGAGCCTCTAGAAAGGAACACAGCCCTGCGGGCACGTTAGTGTCAGCCCAGCAAGACCCACGTCCCACCGCTGACCTCCAGAGCCTCAAGACAGTACGTTTGCTGGTGCTGTAAGCTGCTAATATGTATGTGATTTGTTACAACAGTAATAGAAAACTAACATACTCCCCATACTCGGCCTGGAAGGCTCTTTTCCCTAATTGCTTTGCCCAGTTTAATGGCACCTCTTCTGGAAGATTTCATAAACCCCACAGACAAAGGGAGTGGCTGTCGTCTCCAGAAGTTCCCCTTTTTTTTTTTTTTTTTTTTTTTTTTTTTTCAGATTTCTTTGCAGCACCAGGCTGCTGGCTAATTTAATTTATCTGATTCTGTATCCATCTCTCCCACTAACTGGAAACTTGTTTATTAGCATTGAGATTGTCCCTGATTTATTTTTGTTTCCCCAGGAAACAAAAGGAGCTGACACTTAATGTGAAAAGAAGGAATGACAGGGGCGCCTGGGTGGCTTAGTCGGTTAAGCATCCGACTTTCGCTTAGGTCATGATCTCACGGTTCGTGGGTTCAAGCCCCACATCGGGCTCCGTGCTGACTGCCAGCTCAGAGCCTGGAGCCTATTTCAGAGTCTGTATCTCCCTTTCTCTCTGACCCTCCCCCACTCATGCTGTCTCTCTCTCTCTCTCTCTCTCCTAGAAATTAATAAAAAAAATATTTAAAAAAAAAGAAAAGAAAAGAAGGAATGACAGATGAGAAGAAAGGGCAAGTGAGGTAGTAACATACTGAAAGAGCCACACCAGGCTGACTCAGGGACACGGGGTCCTCCGTAGAGCAAACGGCTTTGTTCTGGGTCTTCTCGAATTTCTCCCCAAAGCCTTCCTGGTCCCAGACCCTTTTTCCTTTGGGCAACTGGAGAAATGGCCCAGCTCTAAAATGTTAGACTCTGCCTATCTGTTGCTTAGATGTTTAGACCAAACGGTGAGCCCTGGGATGGTGGAGCCTTTGACAAATATGTATTGACTCATCTGTTCTCAGCACATTCTAGTCTCTGAAGGGAACAATGGGAGAAAGTCCTGGTTTTTAGTGACTTTATTCTCCAGCTGGAGAGGCAAATTAGAGCCAGATGAAAAGTGCGCGGCACAGCAGAAGGTAAATAACAGTAGGTCTATAAGACAGAAGTCGGGATCAAATGGAAGTCCCTGGCACATGTGATCAGAGATGGGAAAGGTTTCTGACGGGCAGGGAAGACCGGAGCTGGGCCCAGCTGGGTGGTCCTGGGGGCTCCATGGGGATGCCACCGTGGCTAGGATCTTGAACACTGTGGGTTTCAGGGAGGGTGGGGCCCGGACAGAAAATGTCTAATTCCGCAGCCCAGTGCATTCATTCATTCAACAAACATTTTAGGAGCCACTACTAAGTCTTTTAGGAATGGGGCAGGAGAATATAAAATAGGAACACATATCCGAAGGCCACTGGGTAGCCAATATGGTGGAGCACACATTTTCATCCAATCTGGTTGTGGTCCAAATCAGATTCTAGCCTTGGTGTTTGATAAACAAACATCTATGGACTGTTGAGAGGTCACTCTCAGCCAGGAAGAATCCAGGGAGGCTTCTTGGCATAACAAGCCTTGTTACTTGGCCTTGAAGGATAGTGAAGCTAGTGCCAGGTGGGGCTGGGGAGGGCAGGTTGGGTTGGGAGCTAGACTCTTTTAAGGTGTATATATTTTAATGGAGGTTTATTTTCTGCATTGTTAAAGCTTAATGGCTCCCTCAAATCATACTGACGCGAAGGGAAGGCAGAGCAGTTCACCAAGCAGCCGATTTTGCCCTGAGCAAAGGCACTTCTCCATGCATGGAACAGTCCCCCACTGTTTCCTGTAAGAGCCTGCGCCAGCTTTGGAAATCAAACAGGAGCCCTCAAACAAAACATTCCCTTACCAGCAAAGGAATAACTCAGGGCCGGGCCACCCCACCACAATACCTGCTGGGCTGTTACGCTAGCTAACGGCAGCTGCAGGAAACCTTCCCGGCCCCACTCAAGGTGAACACCCAAGGAGAGACGAGTCTTAATTACCTTTGCATTGTGGGTCCTCTGCCTCCTCACCCAGTACCCAGAGAGCCAAGTGTGTGCTCACTGGCTTTCTTACTTAAGGGATGGGAGGAACAGATGGCTGAACGGACAGATGGACGGAGAGATGGATTCCTGCCTTTCCGTATGTTGCCACTAAGTGACGGGGGCATCACAGGCTTCTCGAATGCCCAGCCAATCTTCTGCGGGAGGAGGTGTGGCTGAGCTAGTCTTCATCATGTGGTATATGGACACTGATGTAGGTCATGTGTCCACGAGTCCCCAGAGGAATACTTGGAAGGTGGTGGAAGAGGAGAATTCTAGAGGTCGGAAGCATGCAGATAGTAAACTTCAGTCCCGTAGCTTGTGAATGGGAACGTCAAGGTGAAGGGATTTGTCCCAGGTGGTCTGAGCTTCCTCTCCTAGACTTTCTCGCTGGGAGGGGTTGCTGCCTGCCTTCTAGGAGTAGGGTTGGCTGATGCACAGCCTCTACCGCTCACTCTTCTGGTCAAAGATCGGTTGATTGGAAACTTCCCTGTGAGGACAGCAGACAGGCATTAGTTTAACAACAACTTCTAAAACCAAACTAAACAAACCCGTTAACTTGAGAGCTTAAGTATCGTCACTGTCAAGTAATCCAGGCAGGGGCGTGGGGACACAGAAATCCAAGCTCCCCTCACTTTACAGGAGCGACTTCCTGGCTCCCGCCCTCCCAGCCCCCAAGGCTACAGGAAGGAGGAGGCCCCACCACTTGGCGGGGGCCTCAGTAGGAATGTTCTCATTTCCGAGGCTGCTCTGACCTGGCCCAGGGAGGCTTGGGGGAGGGTAGAGAGAAAGGAGGCAGCTTTTATATTCTGAAGAATCTTCCAGCACTTCCCCAGTCCAGGCCTTGAGGTCCTGGCCCTGTTCCAATTTGAGTAATTACAGTTTCCCTATGCAAATTGCTCCCCTGCATTTGCATAGATGCGCTGGTGGCGGACTGGCCTCTCTGGCAGCCTTTGCGGTCTCCCTCCAAAACCAGGCCCTTTGGCATTCTCCTTGGCTGCTCTAGGGGGAGGTCTGGTCCCCAACGAGCAGTGCCAGCACCCTCCCCATCATTGCTCTAATATTTGGGATCATCTGGGACACTTAGAGAGATGTTTTACCTCTGTCTGAGGGCTCACGAAGCCATCCGGGGTAGAGGTGCCCAGAGGAAAGACCAGAGGTGACCAAAGGAGGTCTGGATTCGGGTCATGCACTGTCTGCCACCTGGAGCAGATCACTTCCTGCCACTCAATCCCTGTTTTCTTGAAAAGTGAGACGGATGGCTTCCAAACCCCTTTTAGGAGCACTTTCAAAATTCTTAGAATAAGTGCATCTCTCTCTCTCTCTCTTTTGAGAAGGACAAAGAGTAAACCAGGAGTCTTAGCTACTGGTGCCTATGGGCTGGGCAGTACCCATGATGCCACCACAGATGTTCCCTGTCTGTGGGAGGACTTAGTGGTGGCCTTTGATGTGCCTGCATTCTTCCACTTATCAGCTGTGTGGCCTTGGAAACACTAATGAACCTCTTTGTCCCTCAGTGTCCTCATCTGTGAAATGAGTATATATAGATTTACTTCCAAGGGGTGCTGTGAGGAGGAAATGAGTTCATACACCTACTGCACTTAGAACAATCATATTAGCTAACACCAGCTCTGGGCCGGGCATGGTTCGACGTGCTTATAACTCACGTGAGCCTCACGACGATCCTACAAGACAGGTGCAATTGCTATCCCCATTTAACACATGAGGGAATGGCAGAACAGAGAGGTTAGGCCACTTTCCAATGGTCACACAGCCAACAAGGGGCAGAATGGGACTGGAAGCCAGGCAATCTGGTGCCAGAGTTCAAGATCTTAATGAGGATGCCGTCCTGCCTGTCCTAGCCTATAGTCACGGCTCAGTATTATTCGAAGTCCTTTTTAGCATCAACGTCCCGGAATTCTGTACCATTTAGATGAGATTAAAAATGTACATTTCTCAGCATGGTGTTTGTCACAAGGCAAGTGAGTCCAAAGAATTTAAATGTCTGCTCCCTTTTCTTCTCATTTGTCCACATATATTCACCCCGCCAGCAGAAATGATACCACGCCTTTTCCAAAAAAGACACATTAGTAAACTCAAGAAACATTATCCTTAGGAGGTGTGGACCTGGGAGCCATTCTTTCCCAGCACCCGCCTCTCTTTCTGTTTCAACTCCTGCCCCAACCATCCTGAGAATTTAAAAGATCACATTTTGTCTTAATAGTGGATTTTTCAGTCTGTGTGCCCCAAGGACTGTGCCTCTCTTCGGGACACACATTTCCTCGTCTGCAAATCTCTTCAGTCAGTCACAGGGATTGGCACATAGTAGGTTCTCAATCAATGCTTACTGAGTGAGGAGAGGAACTTAATTTACCAAGCAGGCAGTTGGCTTCAGGTCTGAGTCAATTGTCAGAGGGCACTTTAGAGAACCTTGAGAATCAGGCAAGCGTTCTGGCTGGACATGATAAGCCCGGGGAGGCAAGCAGGGCCAAGAGGAAGGACAGACGGACAAAGCAGTGCCTCACCAAGGAAGCCTGCTGGGGGTTGGGCTGAACGGGACCCCAGAGCCAGGCTACTACCGACCTAATGGACGAGGAGGGCTGGCCGTGGCAACGGAGGTGAAGACAGTGGAGGTAAAGTGTGAGCCCCAGGACCCTTTGGGGAAAGTATCGGCGAGCTGGGCAACAGCGTCGCTGGAAAGGATGCAGCAGTGGGAGCACTGAGGGCTGAAAGTGAGGTGGCTCTTCTGACCCCGTGGCACAGTGGGTGGCCGTAGCTTGGGGATGAGAGCGAGAGTGGAAACAGGGAGGAGCAAGGGGCCCTGCGCCCATCTACCGGTGATGCTCTGTAAAGAAGAGAGAATGACCCCCAGGCTGTAAGAGCCGGCAGAGGAGCAGAGGAGGCACCAGCGTCCTGAGGGTGCTCCCAGAAGCCATAAGGTGGCTGCTCAGGGTGAGGGCCCAGGGCGCCAGGTGACCAATTTCAGTTTGAGTCATGCATTTCTGTTTTCAGAACTGCCTGTCGAGGGCATTCAGTCACTCATTAAGCCGGACCAGCAGATGTTTCCAAAAGCAGCTTCCTCTGCCGGCTTCGCCCACTGCAGAGCCAGCGTTTACATGACATTTGCTTGGTCCACAATATCTGTTGCACACCCACCAGGGGCCCCGTTCTGTGCCGGGGCAAAGGGGGTGCCACACCATCAAGGCCCACAGGGTGACTCTGGGGCAGGCACGGGCCTCTGTCCAGTACTAGTGAGGAGCTGGCAGCAGGTGAGCTCTTTGTGTTTACAGGAGCCTGAACACGGGGCCTGGACTAAGCAGGCGACGGCTCCCCTAGAACAAGGAACGGCCAGTGTCTTCCTCTCTTCACTTTCTGTTTTCTTCATTTCTCCATCTTCCATGGTTCTGTCCTCCTAATAAGAGCCCCACACGTCTCTGCCATTGGCCGTCCCCCTTGGTCCGAGCTCACAGCCTCAGCTCCCTGACATGCTCACTACTCCCTGGCTCCACCTCAGCCAACAAGCTCCCTGGGAGCCCCAGAAGGGCCCCATCAGGGGCTGGGGGGCAGCACCTGTACAGGGCTGTGGCTCACAGTGCCCGCCCAAACCAGGGGTCTCCACGTGTGCGCCCCTCGCTGTTCACTCGGCCTCATAAACAGCCCCTCTGACTCCGAACAGCAGCGGAAGAAACTAACGGGAGACGACATGTGCTCTCTGTGCAGAAGCCCTTGTTGATGTCAGCCGTGGCTGTCTGAATGTGGTCCACATGTGGCTCGTGTGTGTGTGTGTTGCGCCATTGTGTGTGGGCGGGTGTGTGTGTGTGCGTGCGCATGCCCGTGCTTTCTGCCTGAGCCAAACACTCCGAGTCTGTTTATTCCCCTTTTATGATCACTTTCTCTCCCTCTGTAAAGCGCCAGGACGGGCCCGGCGTTCCAGGAATTGCTTGCAAGTGGTCCACCAAGCCTGGAGCCGGCCTCTGCTGTCCCCATGCAGTGCGCGTAATGGGTCCTCCCAGGGACAATTTGCATAAAGGATAAATAAGAGAAACACAATGTGAAGTTTATTCATTTTTAAATCCTGCCGCGTTTGTGATTGAAGGCCCAAGCTCAGATGTTTGCCGGATGCGTCCCATTAAGACTCGGGGCTTTGTCTAATGTCTGCTCTGTTCCTGCCGGGGGGGTGTAATGTGCACTCCTTCCCCACACTGGAGTGCCATTTCCAGAGCCTCCTGCTCGACGAGGGACAGAGGAACGGCGGGCTGTGTTCCCTTCTACCAGGCCCCCTCGCTTTAATTTGCTGTAACAGAGCCAGCACATTAAATACAAAACATATTGATGTTCTTGAGAACCCTGGAGGGTCTTTACCCTTCCTTGTCAGAGGAGCCCAGCAGGCTGGGAGGGAGAGGAGACGGGGTTTGGCGTGCATGTGGAGTGGCGCCTCCGGCAGGTCACAACTGATCGTCTGCCAAGGGCTGTGACCTCCCAGAGGACAGAGGGTGGGCAGAGGGACGGAGGTGCCATCGTGCCTGCCTCAGAGCAAGAGGGAGCATGTGGACAGGCAGGGCACCCTCGGGTTCAGGGCCATGTGCGCACAGCAGTGGTTTGCGAACTAATGGCACGGAGTGGGTGGAAGGCAGGGAAGAAGGGAAGAAGAGAGGGAAGGAAGGAGGGAGGGAGGCGGGTGGCGGGCAGAACGCCACCGGCAATGGTGCTCGACTGGGCGTGTTCACTTCCAGATCAGCGTTAATTGGCAAGTTCCCAAGATGGTGCAAGAGGCAGAAGAAGCTGGACGGGACCAAAGTTTTGGCATTTCTCCATTCAAAATGCCCCGGACTCCAGGAATTCGGCAGCATAGATTCGGCTGTCATGTTGCACATATCTGTTACAACAGTGTGCAAGAAGCATAGGTACATCTCCTCCAGCAAATTCACTATTTCCCCAACCACGTCTCCAGGGCTGGAAGAAACAGACCAAGAAAAGAAACAAAACAGGCGGGACACTATGGCAAGACAAGTCAGGGCCCAGGGCCAGAATGACCGAACGTCAACTTCACATTCTTTTCTCAAGGCTGACATATTTTGCTTCTAAATCTCACAGCTCTACAAGTGATTATGTCAGGACACTGAGACTCAGAGAGTTTCAATAAATTTCAGAAGGTCACAGCCCTAATAACTGACTGGACTCTTATTCAAATCCATTCCTGAGGTTGGTGGTGATGATTGTGTTAGTGATGGTGATGATTGTCCTGTTGGCGATGTTCATGGTGATGATTGTGTTAGTGATGGTGATGATTGTATTGTTGGCGATATTGGTGGTGATGATTGGTTGTTGTTGGTGGTGGTGGTGTTGATGGCTGTGTTGGTAGTGGTGTTGGTGGTGATGATTGTGTTGGTGATGTTGATTGTGTCGTTGGCAGTTTTAGTGGTGATGATTGTGGTGCTGGCGGTATTAGAGGTGATGGTTTTGGTGATTGTGGTGGCGAATAATGATTAGTAGTTGTGATGGTCTGAACGGTGCTGGTGCTGATAATAGTTGTAGCTAATGTCTGAGTCTTCCTTATAAAAAGACCCCTGGGGACAACTTTAATAAGGGCTTTAAAGTAGTTACTTGTAAGGTGTCCAGACTATTAGCATTTGACTTTTGCATTGACTTCTAGGGGTGAGCAGGGAGCTCACCATGAGCTGGAAAAGAGTCAGGATATCTGAGCTTGTCCTGGTATCCAGGTGAACTAGACAGACATCAGGATGTGATTCCATGTAGCATCACTCAGGGTTCCTAGACCTTTGTGACAAACAAAGTCTGCCCAAATAAGTAGCCTCTTTCACTGAGGTATTTGAGAAGTGATGAACAGGACCCCTGTCTCCCCAGTCTGGCTCCACCCATGGCCCACATAATCTCTACCTTCCTGATGCTTCCTGAAAACATTTTAGCTACTGTCAGCTACTCGTTTTAGGTGGTTAAGCATTTCGTTTTCCCTGTTTGAAATGTACATTTCCTATTCTTGAAAATTCTTTAGGGAATTGAGGATACTGAGAGGCTCCTAACAGCTGATCTGGGGGCGCCTGGGTGGCTCAGTCAGTTAAGCGTCTGACTTTGGCTCAGGTCATGATCTCATGGTTCGTGGGTTTGAGCCCCGTGTTGGGCTCTGTGCTGACAGCTAGCTCAGAGCCTGGAGCCTGCTTCGGATTCTGTGTCTCCATCTCTCTCTGCCCCTCCCCTGCTCACGCTGTCTCTCTCTCTCTCTCAGAAATAAAACATTAAAAAAATCTAACAGCTGATCTGTCCCTGATCAAAATCTGTATCAATGCTGATTAGGAAAACAGTCTAAAGTTTTCTAGTTTAAGCAATTGCAATCCAGCCTCCAGGGAGAGGACTGCAGAGTAAGTCCCGTCTAGCTTTACATGGGTGACGTCCTCACGTCTGGTGAGATCAGAGGGATGGGACACATGGGGGCCTGAGGCTAGGGAGCAGTGATCAGGTGAGGTCAGGCCTCAGGGAGGGAATGTGTGGGTCTTGGGCACACATGTCCCCTGCCCAGGTGAGCCAACTGGGAGGCAGCCAGTTGGCGCAACACACGCTGCCTCTGTGATGAAACTTCTTGGCTCATTAATGCTGCCTGGGCTGCAAATGTCATTGGCACCAGAGGAGCAGACCACGCCCCCAAAGCCTGTGCTACAAAATGCTAATTGCACTCTTGTTCCAAGCCAGAAACAGGGGCTGTGTTAGCGCCTTACAGTCCACGCACACTTTCAAATCAATGCTTTTATTTAATTAATTTGATCTTTGTGAGAGTCCTGAAAACAAGGTGTTATCACTATTCCCATTTTTCAGATTTGGAAACTGAGACTAAGGGTTTGCCCAGGGTGAGGCAGCCAGGAAGCAGTGAAGCCAGAGTTGGAAACTAAGTCATTGTATTCATTTATGTATCAATTAATTATTGATCATCTACTCTGTCGCAACCCCAGAAAAAGATGCTCCTGGAGCTCCCAGTCTTTCTAGCCTTAGGGACTCCTTGTCTACCCTTCTTATCTTATTACTATTTCTCCTCATCTTAGCAAAAAATGTCAGGTGAAACTCTGACAAGAACTAGGATTATTAAGCTCAGACTGCAGAACACCAAAATATTAGTAGTCCGGGGCCATTCAGTGCAGGGATAAACAGCCTTAATACCTAAATATCATTTTTCTGATCCAGAATATTAATGCACAATCATATTGATGATAATGGCAGGATGAAAAAGTTAAATTATGCTCAGCAAATGTTATTTGTATGATGAGGAAATATATAATAAATTTCGAAAAGATATTCATCAGTGATTAATGTATCAGAGCTGAATTATCAGTCGTCTAACGAGCTCATTTATGGGGCTGCACTGGTTTTAGAGAGACTGTAGAAATGAGGCACTGCAGGTTTTTTTAAATTTTTTAATATTTACTTATTTTTGAGAGAGACAGACAGAGCATGAGCAGGGGAGGAGCAGAGAGAGAGGGAGACACAGAATCTTAAGCAGGCTCCAGGCTCTGAGCTGTTAGCACAGAGTCCGATGCGGGGCTCAAACCCACAAACCATGAGATCATGACCTGAGCCGAAGTCGGATGCTTAACCGACTGAGCCACCCAGGCGCCCCAAGGCACTGCTATTTGAATCAGACCTGTCCCCACATATAGTCTGGGTCTTTTCACTCTGGAAAACGATGCTGGCTAGTGTATACAGTTGTCCTGGCACTATCCTTCTGCGATGCAACCTGCCCGTCAGGGGCTCAGATCACACAGGGTGGGCTCGTCAGCTCCCTTTGTGCTCACCTCCTGGCCTCTGTAGCTGACGTGGATGTGAGGACAGAAATGGAGAACGTGCAAGGAAGCCGCCTGGTGAGGAGGTCAGAGCGAGATCATTTACCTCCCCTTGATAAAAAGGTGTCTTTAATTCCCTATCAAGGGTAACTCATTAATCCTAGCATGGGATGAGCGCTTCATTAACAATACAATCCAATTAATTCTGTGTGTATGCTTTTTTTGAGTCAGACCTGGGCTGATTTGGGCTTTTTGTGGGCAAGATGACCCGAGGAATGCTCACTCACTGACCATCCCACTAACTGCTGGCCCCCTGCCCAGGATGAATTATGAACTCCGTTGTCCACTCCCATTGTGAGCACTGGCAAATGGAGATCATAAAGTTGACCAAAAGATTAAGAAAATAAATGTGGATTGAGATAGATGGGTGAGGCAGAGGCGCTGTCTCAGCAAAAGCCCTACCCCCAGCACAGTGACCCATAATCAGGAGGGATCTCACAAGCATAGAGCTACGCACTAAGCAGTGAGGGATTTGTGCCCTACATCAGCCACCCTAGGACTTGCACAGGAAAGATGAGCCCCCACAATACCCTTTGGCTTTGAAAACCCATGGGGCTTACATCCAGGAGCTCCATACGGCCACAAGAAATGTAGATTCCACTCCTAAGTGGCTTGTATACAGACTCACCAGGCCTGGGACCCAATGCAAAAGCAGCGGTTTGAAAAGCACCTAGACTACATATAAGGGAGATTAATTTGTTAATCTTAAAGCATCTGTAGGAGAGGGAAAAAAAAAAGAAAAGAAATGTGGTTCAGGATGGCCACCTATGCCTTCCTGGGAAGATTTCCAGTGCTTCCTTTGCCTCTCCTCACTGATTACTTAGGGCTTATAAAATCATCTTCCTCATTGACAGCTTGAGGGACAGTGAGTGGGAGTTCCTGCATGGTATGCAGAGAGCTGCCAGTGTAGGATATTCAATGTGAAAGTCACAGGAAGGTTCCACTGACCCTGACCATGACAGATCTTCTTTCCACACACGGCTCGTGCTAACCATTTACTAATTCCATACATGGAATTTGCTGGGGGTTGGGGGGAGGCTGGTATTCAGCCAATGATGAATAAGTTGGCCCTTGCCAAGGAATCTGCAATCTCAAAAGGAAGGAAGCACATGGGAGAAGAGGTGAGGGATGGGAATAATTGGCATTGGGCCTCCAAAGCTTTTTCTGAGAGCCACATCATGACTTGGTACAGCACCTCCTAAATGCCTTGTGCCACAGTGAGGTCCCCATCACAGCAGGTACTCAAGAAGAGGTGGAATGGCCCACAAGGAATGTACAGGAAGATTTTCTAAGCTGCATTACCATTGGCCACATGATCTCCAAGACTCCATGACTCTTGTAGTACATCACAAGCATGAGTGTGGTCAAGTGTCAGAGAGATAAATAGAGATTGAGTCAATACCTAAAATCTCTGGACACTTTAAGGTATTATTTAACAGTCAACATAGTAGGTATGTTTCCAGCCTGCTTCCTGCTTCCCAGCAGGTAGTTGCACCCAAGAGTCAGGATTCCTGGCTTCCGGTCTTAGCCCTAAGTAGCCTTGTTACCTTAGACAAATTTCTTCATCCCCTGACCCTTGGCTTGCTCATCTTTACAGTGGAGACAACAATGGAACCTTTAGTGTTTGCTAGATTGCTGGGCTCATGTTTCCTTCAAGGTTAAGGACAAATTGCACTTGCTTTCCCCGGCCCTCCAGAGTCCCATGTGGGTCATGACCTGAAACATGGTGAAAAATGAGAATGTGCTTAAGAAAGAAGAAAAATGAGACACTTTTCTATATGAGGATGTATCAATTGTAATGTTCCTTCTAGATTTAAAGATCTATGATGTTGTGATTAAAAGGCAGTGTGGAGTATCGCAAAGTCCTGAGGTTATTTGCCTCATTACCATGTCTCCAACTGTTACTGAGTAACTTCTGTTGAATCCTTTTGCTTCCTTGGACAATATTGTGTGGGCCTGGCGCCGACCTCAGAGAACAAATTAAAGTAGCAAATGAATTGAGCATTTGAACGTGCTTTGAAAAATACCCAGCACTATAGAAAACATTAGGGGCCCCTGGGTGGCTCAGTTGGTTACGTGTCCGCTTCAGCTCAGGTCATGATCTCACAGTTCATTAGTTCAAGCCCCACATCGGGCTTTGTGCTGACAGCCTGGAGCCTGCTTCGGATTCTGTGTCTCCCTCTCTCTCTCTGCTTCCCCTGTTTGGGTTCTGTCTGTCTCCCTCTTTCAAAAATGAATAGACTTAAAATAAAGTTAAAAATACATTAAAAATTAAAAAATATTTTATTAATAGCATAACTTATAATCCAAGTGGCTGCAAAAGCTTTATCAGATCCTCCCAGTTATTTTTCACAGCTGCCCTTTATACTCTCAGCAAGTTACAAGATCTGTATCTTCTAGACCAGTGGTTCTCAAACTTAGGCTTGCATTAAAATCTGGCTTGTTAAAACAGATGGCTGGTGTCTGTCCTTCTGATTCAGTAGGTCGAGCGTGGGTCGTGAGAATTTACATTTCTAAGTTCCCAGGTGCTGCTGGCGTTACTGCTCCCAGGCTACACTTCAAGAGCTACTGCTTCGAGACCTATTGGTCTCATTTTTTGATGCACTTAATACCCATGTGGACCTTTCATAACCTGATTACTTCCCAGATACTTCACAGCGTCCCTGTGAAATGGACATACGGTCAGGCAGTATTAGAGACATTTTACAAATGCATAGATTAGGGCCCAGAGACTGGAAGTGATGATATACTGAGAGCCTCCCAGTGAATCCGTGGTTACATGGGAATAAAATCATGGTTTTTCTGGATGTCCAGCTCAGTGTCCTTCCCACCGGGCTGGACTGCCCCCTGCTGGCAGGTCAGTCATGGTCCCTAGACCTGCTGGAGGTCGGGCTGGTGACAAGTTGCAAGGC
The DNA here is from genome assembly GCF_003009895.1 of Hyaena hyaena. Taxonomy (NCBI): domain Eukaryota; kingdom Metazoa; phylum Chordata; class Mammalia; order Carnivora; family Hyaenidae; genus Hyaena; species Hyaena hyaena. The sequence goes on from NW_024080666.1 coordinate 3,149,859, forward strand.
TGCCCACAGAGTTCAATGTTTCGAGCATTTTCTGACAGCTGATGCTGTGAGGTATCTGTTTGTTTCGATGGAGGGTGTGTGGTCCAGGAATGAGTTCTTACTTCTGCAGCCCCAGAGATGATCAGATTCTGCAGGTGGAAACTGTTCCAAACGGCCCTTCTCTCTCCCTACTACGCACTGGGTTAGGTGCTTGGTCTAAGGCGCAGGTTCCCCATGGGAGGACAAAGTCCTCAGGCTGGGGCTATCTTTTTATCCACATACCTTTCCTGGACCCAGTGACAAGCAGTCCCTTGATCAAATTCAGTTGGCTCCTTAGAGCTCTCTGCCACGAGCCCTCCCTTGGTCTGCAGGACCCAGTTTTAGCAAAGAAATGCCCTATGCCTGGTTTTTTTTTTTTTTTAATTTTATTTATTTCTGAGAGAGAAAGAGAGACAGTGTGAGCAGGGGAGGGTCAGAGAGAGAGGGAGACACAGAATCTGAAGCAGGCTCCAGGCTCTGAGCTCTCAGCTTAAATTCACGAAGTGTGAGATCATGACCTGAGCTGAAGTTGGATGCTTAACCGACTGAGCCATCCAGGCGCCCCATCCTATGCCTGTTTAGAATGCTCCACCCTTGACATGCAGTGGGACTCCTGGTGCCCCACCCCTGACACTTAACCAACTTCCTCTTTAGTGATTTTTCCCCTCCTTCCACACCCTGCTTCCTGGCTCTCCATCTCCACTACGCCTGTTGTATTTAGTTGACAGTTTAGTCTCTTCCCTATTGCAATAGTCTTGAAAAAAACTGATCTTGCTATTTTGGGCAAGTGTCCAGTGCATTATCTGTTTTAGACACCAGAAACATATCTGATTCTCTTCCTTCTGTGTCCAACCTCGGTCGGTTATTGTCCTTGAAACCGAGTGACTTGTTGACCTGGCCTCTGAACTCTCATCCCTTGGAGCAACGTGAAACTAACCCACATTTTCCTAAAACTGCTCTTTGCCAACACCACCATCTGGGGGCCCTGGGAGCCCCAGGAAGAGCCCATCTATGTTTTATTCTGTAGCCCATTTCTCCCCTCCCACATCCCCCTCTGGAGACCCCACCCCTTCACTTCCACCAAGGCCCAGGGTCCGGTGGATCCCAGGTGAGGCCAGATCTGGTCCCAGACAGGGAGGCACTGGCAGTGCCTGAGACATGGAAGAGGTGAGCTGCACGGCTTTGAGCCTTTCCAAGCTGCTCAGAGAGTGGGCGAAGATGTCCGCTGTGAACACCAGCACGTGAGCTCTAAGCACCAGCTACAAGCAGAGTCCTGCAAAGCCACAGAGAAAGACTAGGTCTCTTGGCTTTATATTTCTCCTCCTCCCTTCTCCCTTTCCAGATTCACAGCAGTGTTCTTCGCGCTGAGCAGGTTTGTCTGCTGTTATTATGTCTGCTGCTGCCCTTGAATGCCTGTGTGTACGCGCGTGTGTATGAGAGCGTGTGCGTGTTTTCTCCAGAGTGACTGGTTTGTGCTGTCATCAGCCGTTGTTTTGGTAAATGGCGAGTTAAACAGATATATCCAAGCGTAAAATCTAAAAAATGTTCCCTCTGGGCGCCCGGGGGGTGTTGTTTGAAATCAACTACATATCAATTGAGCGGCGGCGAGCGGATCCGATGATAAATTCCAGTCCACAGACGCCTTATAAATTACATTTTTTTGTGCGCGATCTTGCCTCATCTCAGCTCCCCAGAGGCCCTTAGACTGAGAAGTATGATTGTGTTGGAGAAACGTTTGCTCAGCTTGAGCGAGGCCATTAGCATTGCATGTGCCAGTCCGTCCCTGCGCTCCCCCGCCCCCCAACCTCCCCCGGCCCCCTCCCGCCCCTTTAACAAAATACAATATGTGCCTGGTAATTTTTCTGTTCATTATCTCATTGTTTTCTGTAAGTACAAGGTTAGATTGAATTACTGCGGGCTCCGCCGCCTATTTGTAATTCTCCTTCCATGCCGAGCTGCTAATGAATGGGCAATTTAGTCAATTCTTTGTAACGGCTTCTTCTGTGCGTCAGCCACTTAATTACTCTGAGCCTTTCTCACTGCTGCTTTATTGCATGGAAAGTCGGGCTGCTTTGAGGGCTTGGCACGGGGAGCTCCAGCTTCCAAAAAGAAAAAAGGAATATCAGAGGCAGCGAGGATCGTGAACCCTTGATACCTTCTGCAGCGGCTGGAGTGACGTTCTGTGACCTCTGTCCACACAGCCCTCTGTCCAACCCCACACAGGAGTTCATCTGCGTCCTTCTTTGCTGACAGTTTGGTTTATTCCTGGCCGTGGCAGTTGCCGGCCAGGTAGCAGGAAAGTGCAGGCTTTTCTCCTAGAACGTCCTTGCAGGGGTGGTCCTGGTATTTTAAAACATTATTGGTATTAGCCTGATCAGTGCGCTATTCATCATCAGTATCTCCAAACCATAACCAGGAGTCCCACTTGGGGACATGCGGTGCTTCCTCCTTATCTGTGTATCAAACCCTCGTAACCAAAGGAATGACTGAGGTGTTCATGATCCCCCTACGACAAAGGGAAGCTGGGGGACCGGGCGCTGCAAGTGACATGCCTAAGGCCAGCGAACCAGGCATGGCAGAGCTGGGGCTCACACGTACTTGGGTCCCCATGGCACCCTTCTGTCTTTTTCCCGCTCCACCCTACTGGCCACGGGGCACTGGACAGTAGTGTCCTGTAGCTAGGCTGAAGTGTCCCACGGTGGAGGTGAGTGTGAGTTGTCCTTAACAGGGAGGGGTATCCGTGGAAAGGGAGAGGACTTTATGGCAGCCACTGAGGCTGAAAACCCCTAAGGAACTGGAAACTCTTTCAGTAGAGCATCGGCTTACAAAGTGGCAGTTTTGGGTACACCTGTCATGTTTTTTTTTTTTTAATATTTTTTATTTATTTCTAGGAGAGAGAGAGAGAGAGACAGCGTGAGCAGGGGAGGGTCAGAGAGAGAGGGAGTCACAGACTGAAACAGGCTCCAGGCTCTGAGCTGGCAGTCAGCACAGACCCCGACGCGGGGCTCGAACCCACGAACCGCGAGATCATGACCTAAGCGAAAGTCGGACGCTTAACCGACTAAGCCACCCAGGCGCCCCAAGGGTACACCTGTCATGTCACCAGGATATTCCTGAGTGTCCCAGAGTTAAGACAAACACAGAATTTATCATCCAAGCTGGGATACTTTTGGAAGTGAAAGGAGGCATGCGGAATAGTCATGCCAGGGTCTGTGGAGGAAAGTGGGACGGTGGAGAGCAAACGAGGTGGCACGGTCACCCTCACCCAGGCCACCAAGAACGGAAGAACACAGTGCCAGGGACATGGCTTCGGACCCGGCCATTCTGATTGCCAGCCGGACCCACCCCTGGGTTTATTCTCTGTTGCTGGGCATCCTGCTGATGTATGTCAGCAGGGGATCTCTGCCTGTGTCTGAAAAGTGATGGATTCAACAAATATTGTGTGAACGAGCACTGGCCAGGTATAGACCTGTGAGGACGAGAAGATATGATGGTGCATTTTCACTGCTCTAGCGGAAGGGAGGTCAACGGTTCCCCAAATGCTGCTCATCTCCTGAAACAGGCTCCTTAACATGCTGGTCCCTCCATCCAGAAAGCTTGTCTCCTCCTTTTGACTCTGACTCACTCCTACTTGTCCTTTGGATGGCAGCTTAAATGTCGCTTCCTCCAGGAAGTCTTCTCTGATCTCATTATATGAGGGCCCCTTGTTATTCTATTTCATAACATCCTGTATTTCTCTTCTTCATTACTTACCACAAGTATAATTATGTATGTAATTATGTGTTCAATACCTCTCCTTCCCCACCCCCACCCCTGGTCTGTCTGTATTCCGTCCTTGATAAATATGTGTCCAATACTAATAGCTCACATTTAAATGGTATCGTCTATGTGCCAGGTGCCATTCTAAGTGGTTTACAAACATTATTCATGAAACCTCACAAGTTTATATGATGAGTACTGTTATTGTCCTTACTTTATAGAGGAAACAGAGGCCTCAGAAAGTAAAATAAGTTGACATGGGAGAGGCAGGATTCAAATCCAGTTTGGATCTCACTTGTAAAAAGAGCCTAAAGAGGGGCGCCTGGGTGGCTCAGTCAGTTGAGCATCCGACTTCGGATGATCTTGCAGTTTGTGAGTTCAAGCCCCATGTCAGGCTCTGTGCTGACAGCTCAGAGCCTGGAGCCTGCTTCAGATTCTGTATCTTTCTCTCTCAGCCTCTTCCACGCTCATGCTCTCTCTCTCTCTCTCTCTCTCTCTCTCTCTCTCAAAAATAAGTAAACATTAAAAAAATTTTTTTTTAAAGAGCATAAAGCTTGGAGCCAGAAGATGTAAACTTCTGGCCTGACTCTGCCTTGCACCAGTGGTGTGCCCTTGGCCAAGTCAGCTGGTCCCTAGACCAGCAATCAGAATGGTGTTATTACATGCATGGCATGATTGTTGGTTGAAAGTAGCCTTACCGCCTGCCTTCCGCTTGATGGGCATCCCCATCAGCCCCACACTCTACTCATGCTCCTCAGGTTTGTGTGTCTACCTCTCGCCCCCTCCTGTTGGCACCCACCCCAAGGCCAAGTGCTCGGCCTGGCTTGATAGCAGATCTGAAAAGGTTTATTCAACGGAACAGACCCAGCCATGTTCCTGGGTCTAGTGCTCATTGCTTCCTTGGCAGGAAACCTTCATGGGTTGCTGCAAACCTTCTCTTGTCTCTCTTCTCGGAGCTCTGTGCAGCTCACACAACCTGCAATGCATCACGGGGCGCTCAATTCTCTCCTGACTGCATCGTTTCTCTGTCAAACTGTAGGCTGTGAGATCAGTCCAGGGGGCTGCGAACAGGAGGGGCAGAGAAGTGGAGCAAACAGAGTAGAAAATGCTGGGATGCATCATGAATAGCAAAGTGAAGGAGGGTTTCAGGACACGCGTGCGTGTGTGTGTGTGTGTGTGTGTGTGCACGCGCACGCGCGCGTGCATGTGTGTGTGTTGGATCACAATGTGAAATGTGTATCCGAATCTGAGGCTCAGTCCAGAAAGGTGTGTCAAGCCTTGAAGGCTGCATTTGTGACACTTGTCTGGAGGAGACCTCTCCTTACCTGGCAGTTGCTCACCACACCGGAACTTTCTCTGCCAGCTGATCTGGCTCGGCCAGGGTGTCGTCTCTGTCATCCTCTGCACAACTCCAGGGGATCCAGGTTCTCAGCGCCGAGGTCCCCCGGGGCAGCCTCTCGCTGCCTCTTGCCCTGGTACACAAGGCACCCATGCCTTGGGTGTCCAGGCAAGTTGGGGCTGCCACTCCTCTCCTGGGTACCTGCACGGTTTCTGCTCTGCCTCTGGTATGAGTTCTCCCAGCAGTTTCCCTGCATCTCCCTGGGTTTCTGGGTGTCCTGACGTGGGCATAGCTCCCCTCGGGGCAGGATGAGTGCTTTCTCTTTCCTCTTCTCTGCTGTCTGCCCAGGGGAGCACTTAACGACCAGCTTAGGGCTTGCGATCATGTTAACCCTGAGCCTCAGTTTCCCCATCTGTTATTAACATCCCCATAGAATCTGGGAGATAATTCTCTGTCTTGTAAAGATTTTATTTTTAAGTAATGTCTACACCCAACATGGGCCTCGAACTCACAATGTCACGTTGAAGAGTTGCACACTCTCCCAACTGAGCCGTCCAGGTGCCCCTAGGAGAGGATTCTATAACAGAAAACATATGTATAAGCGCCGGCTCAGGGAAAACGTTCAGTAAACCCTCCCGCCCTGTCCCCACCCTTCCCACTGTCACTTCCAGCCACGGCTGGGATGGGGGCAGGGAGGGGGGCAGGGCTGAGGTAAGCATGGGGCTCAGGTCGCTGCCCCTGTTGCCTCCTGTGTTCGCGGTCTGGTAATATGTGTGTCTCGTGCCCCACTAGACAGCTCTGTGCACGGCCAGGGAGGGGACACGGGCTCTTCACTTTCAACAAACAAAAGCTCAATTTCCTTTTTTTTTTTAAATTTTTTAAAGTTTATTTCTTTATTTTGAGAGAGAGCGAGCAGGGGAGGGGCAGAGAGAGAGGGAGAGAGAGAATCCCAAGCATGCTCTGCATTATTAGCACAGAGCCCAAGGCGGGACTTGAACTCATGAATCTGGAGGTCATGACCTGAGCTGAAATCAACAGCCAGACGGTTAACTGACTGAGCTTCCCAGGCGCCCCCAAAAATTCAATTTCTATTTCACAGGAAGTAGCTCTCCCAGGTCAGGGAGGCAGGTTGCCCCGTCCTTGAGGCGTTTGTCATCTAAGCTGGCTCCATTGAAGAGGGATTGATGGACACATGCCCCCGTCCTCATAGAGCTTTCATTCTACAGGAGAACGTGGCGGGGAGAAAACAGAGGGCACCGCTTTGTCCTGCCTTTGTTCAAGCTCTAAACACCTCATCTCATTTCAAGACAACCCTATAAGAGGTACTACTTAATCCCTATTTTACAGATGGGGAAACTGAAGCTCCTGTCCTTTCCCCAGAGCCACCCAGGAAATAGGCAGGACAAGTCAGATCCTGGACTTGTTAGGAGCTCCTGGTCGCAGGAGACCTAATGTGGGGACTTGTGTCTCCTCCAATCACCTTGCAGACAGAACACAACACTTGGCCGGATCCTTCTGGGAAAACATCCTGGCAAAAAGTATGGATTGTGTGTGTATGTGTGATTTTTTTTAAGAGTTTATTCCTTTTGACGCTTAAAGAAACAATGCAGAAGCAACACCAGGTATCATGAAGATACTCTTCATAGTATCGTTGTAATGGAGGGGAGAGAAAACCTACTGGCCAGTGAAGAAGAGTCGAGGCCTCATTGTGACCACCTGTCACCCTGAGACAGCCCCTCCCCTGGGTCCCAGCACCCCATGTATCGCTCCGCCTTAACAAAGAGTACCTGGGGCTGGCTTGCTGCCACCCCACTGGATGCTCTGATTACTGAACCAGGGCTTGTGTTTTATCCACCGCAGAGTCCCCAGGCTTAACAAGGGACTAACATATGCTGGGACCTTGATAAATACCCACCGAGAGAAGAGGTGATAACAGCCAAGTCTAGAAGGTGGAGACATATGGCGTTGCCTGTGAAGTATTTTCATCTTTGTTGTAAGTTTTAAATTTTCCATAACAAAATGTTGGGGAATAAAAGAATAGATGAAGGAAACGTATCAACAGATTATAATAACGTGGAAAATGTTTATGCATGAGGAAAAAAGGCAGAAACAAACTCAGGGTACAACTGCAAAAATGGATATGAGAAGGCTGGATGGTAACAGAATGTCATCAGGGTGTGGAGGCGGTGCCACTACCATGATCTGAATATTCGAATATTCGACCTCTCACCTGTTCCCACCTGCTTTGCAGAGGACATGTGCTCCTTGCATAATGAAGGAAATTTCTTTGTTCTGTTACGTGTCCTTAGTCCAGGACATTTTTTTAAAATGTTTATTTGTTTTTGAGAGAGACAGAGACTGAGAGAAAGACAGAGTGTGAGTAGGGACAGGCGAGGAGCAGAAAGAGAGGGAGGCACAGAACTCCAGGCTCGAGGCTCTGAGCTATCAGCGCAGAGCCTGACATGGGGCTCGAACTCATGAACCATAAGATCATGACCTGAGTGGAAGTCAGACGCTGAACCGACTAAGCCATCCAGGGCCCCCAGCAACCCTACTTTCAAAGGCCAACTGTCTTAAGACACGACAGAGAAATCGATCCTCGGGGCTGACTTGAGCTGGTATCAGGATTACTTCTTTGGCTGAAGAGGAGATGGTCCCACACTGCCTTCCCCACAGGAAGTCAGCCATCTTCTCCCAGCCCCCACCCCAGGTTTGGAGCCTGGCAGAGGGTCCTGGGGTCCTTGGTGGCCTCTCACTGCAAGAGCACAGTGGTCTGAGCCTGACTGCACAGACAGATGGTGGACAGTCCAGCTCGTTCCCCATGAAGCCCAGCCCTCACAGCCCCTGTGTCTAGCCTGGCCATAGTGAGGGGACGCTGCTCTTCCCTGGGGACCCCCAGAGCAGCCACTGTCCTTCGCCAGGGCACGTGACCACCATCAGCCTCTTCCCACTGACCATATCCTGTACGCCGCCCCCTCCCTTGGGCATGGGGCTTTGGAGAAGGCCAACGCCCTTGACCTCTTGCAGGGAAGGGCTCTGCAGCTCTACCAGAAGCCACTAAGCTCCTGGCTCCCACGTGCCCCCACTAGGCAGTGCTCTCGAGCAACTTCTGAGGTCTCCCTGGGGCGACGTGCATCTTTCCAAAGGAACCGATACGCATTTTTCAGCCCCTGTCATCGGTCAGATACTAGGCTGTAGTTCCAGGTAATTCTTGCCTGATATTTTGGGGTTGAATCATGATCTTTACTTGCCCAGTGAGGTAACAGGCTTAGAAAGCTGAAGCAACTTTAATAAGGTCAAAGCTTCTAAGTGACTAAGCCCAGATTGGAGCAAAACTTCCTAAACTCTATTCGTGAAGCAAATGGAAGGAAGTATGTGTGGTTATTCCCCTGGGCATGCTCTTTGACAATACAAGTACAATTCGGTGGGCACCAGACGCTTGCTCATCTCGCTGGGAATTAGGAAGAAGGATGCCCTCCCTAACAGCTGCCCAATCCACAGGCGTCTACACAGGCGTTTGGGTTCACGGGTGGTGAATGATGAGAGGAATAATTGGGGGGCAATCACGTGAGGGGCAGGTCATGTTGGGTCCCCAGGGCACACGGAGGCCTGAATCTAGGGAATGGGGCAGTTATGACCAGAACAGGGCACAGTCCCCACCCCACCTCCACCCCCACCAGCCAGTCTTTATGACTGTAGGTGGACTTGTGCCTATAATCTCAGGTTATGAAGAGAATCTGGAGTGTTGGCTCTGTACCACCCAGTAAAACTGGGAGTGAGGAATTCGTTTGGAACCCAGCCTGAAAACCCAGTGTAGACCAGGGGGAGCCAGGATGACTCACTGATCAGGAACCCTGTGCTGTGTGACTTTGGGCATGTGTTTCTTCTACTCTGGACCCCATGTCCTCTCACATGCAGAATGTGAGGGGGGTGCTCTTCTAGGACTGATTCAGTAATTCCATCTATTAGCACTGGAATTGGGCTCATCTTAAATATAAGCTCCTTGAGAAGAAGTTCAGGGGCACCTGGGTGGCTCAGTTGGTTAAGTGTCCGACTTCATGATCTCATGGTTTGTGGATTTGAGCCCCGCATCAGGCTCTGTGCTGACAGCTCAGAGCCTGGAGTCTGCTTCCGATGCTGTGTCTCTCTCTCTCTCTGCCCCTCCCTTGTGCGCCTTCCCTCTCTCTCTCTCCCTCAAAAATAAACAAACATTAAAAAAAAAGAATTTCAGACACAGTTGGGATGGCATTGGGGGGGTGGGAGGGCAGGTCACCTCTTTATCCTATGCCCAGGGATGGCCCTGAAGGAGAGACTTGAGGATGCTGTCACTAAGTCCATAGTCACCTCATTTAGAGTCAGTCCTTCCAGACAATGAGGTCGGCTCACTCCTTATTTGTCGCCTGCAGGAGAGTGCAAGGTTTTTGAAAGCAGAGACTAATTTTGTCACCTCCAAGCCCTCCGCTCCTTTCATGGTGCCTGGCACTGTGATGCTGCATTTGCCAACAGTGGGTTTGTTGAATGAATAAACAAAAGAATAAAATTTGCGCTTATTCGAGTGAAGGCCATAAAATTCTGTCTTAAGAATAAAGTGTTAGCATTGTGGGATCCAGAAGGTTGGAACTGACATCTAACCTGGGCCCTCTGTTTCCTACTCCTTCCCTTCAACCACTTATAGTAGGCAACCCCACTTAGCAGATTGAAACCCTGAGGCCCAGAAAACCCATGACTTAGAATTTTTTGTAGGCAAAGCCGGAAGGGAAAAGTGGTCCCTTATCATGATCTAGATTCTTTAATGTTACATACGAGGACATTGAGGCCCAAGGGCTGATGATTGCATACGGTCCTGCGGCTCAGCCGTGCTGGGGTGGAGACAAGAATCCAGCTCCCAAATCAGAATAAGGGGCTGCGGAATCATTGCGCAGCTCCAGCCACCCTGGTACCTTCTCCAGGTTCCCATGGCAACCATGTGGAACAAACCATCCGCTTTGGTAGTGTTGCCTCATTCTCTATATGGCTTTTTTTTTTTTTTCTTTAAGGGAAAATACATTTGTATGTACTCTTCATCCTCCCCAATGGACTCATTCATGAAAGAGCCTGGGACACTTTCCAGAAAACAGGTATCCAGGCAGGAAATGGGGATCCTGGCTCATGAAGGCCTGGGGAGGCCTCCGGATTAGGGAGTGTATCAAAAATGGACTAATGACTTGGAGAAAAGCGTTATGGAATCATGGTTTGGAGTCTTGGCTTATTTTGCTCTCCCTACCTATAGCTCTCTTTCTGACTAATAAGTGCCCTTAATCAAATAAACTATGATGCATAATTCTGGCAGCTTGTGCTTCTCACGAGGTTTTTATCATACTTGTTTCATCTGACCCCGCAAAGTTGATGGAATAAGGGTTTTTGCCATTTTACAGCTGGGAAAACTGAGGCCAGGAGCTTGTCACGGGACTCGCTGTGGGATTCCTCAACAGATGGGGTTCTCCTTCTCTGCAGACAGGCCAAGGGCGTGTCGGATACTTGCCGGACACCCGGAAGACCTCAGTACGTGCTCCGCCACTTGGCTGGAAAAAGGCAGACGGCAAATGAGTAACTAAACGGAACTGAAATTCTCAAGTGTTATTATAACTGCCAAGGAGAAAACACACTAGGCTGGCCAGGGGGTATCTCCAAAGGGGCTGGCTTGTAAATTGAGCACCCCAGGTATGGGAAGAATGGTATGAGGACACCCCTCAAGGAAGAGCATGTGCGAGCGTCCTGAGGAGGAAGGTGGTCGGCACCCTCGAGGGTGGGAAAGGGGGCCAGTGAGAATCCAGCGTGGAGTGGGGCGGGGGAGCGGGGAGGGACTCCCCATGAGGCCAGAGGGGTACCCAGGGGCCAGATTATTCCAGGCCTCACAGGTCATGGTGAGATATATGCATGCGGTCAAATGCACCTTCACTCCCATATGGCAAATGTGTGGGTGTTCACACACATGTCCGCACATTCTGCATGTACACACAAGCACACACACGCTTGATGTATCCAGATTCCACTTACACATGTACACCCATATATGAAAATGCACACATACACAAGCATACATCCATACAACTCCCCGACCACACATGGTTGCATGCATTTGAACACATATGCACACCTATGCACACACACCCAAATGCACATTCATATGTACCCACATGCCCGCTGATACAGACACCCAAAAGCACAGAGACACACATTCTGTCACGCACACACATGCACTGTTCAGCAAACTCACACATTCATGCATGTGCGCACACTCCCACCTAGATACTCATACGTGCACACGCACGGCCTGCCACGAGGCTGGCTCAGATGGGCTCTGAGCTACGGATAAACTTCTCTGCTGGTTGGTTATAATCTTTCATTGGAACTGACACGTTGATAGCCCCGGTTTTTCTAGGAAGTGACCTTCATGCCGGCTATTGATTTCAGTGGCTATCAGGCATCTGCCACTGGAGTGACAGGCCCGGTCGGAGGTCAGCCCTTAAATAAAGCTTCTGGATTACTAAGCACCAACCACTCCAATGAAAATGGAAATTGGCAGCCCCGGCTCCCGTTTATGTGGGCTGCTCCTGCTGGTGGGGCTCCAGCCCTGACGGATCCCACCTTGTTCCCACACTCGGCCCTACCCCGGACCCTGGGTCTGGGGGTGCCCACAGGTTCCTGTTTTGCTGGGAGCTGGACCAAAGGCAGAAGGTTCAGCAGTTGCCAGGGCCTGAAACTTCCTGGATTGTGTCGCAGCAAAGCCCGGGGCCACCCCCTACGCCCAGCATCCTGGTAACAAGCAACAAGGTCCCAGAAACCCATAGGAGTCTCTCTCTCCTTGTGGTTTTGCACAGGTGACGTCACCTCTCCGGACCTCAGTTCGCCCCCACCCCCACTTTCTTCTGCAGCCACACACACGCGTTCATCTGGTCCCATTTCACAGTACTGTAGGCCACATAAGGGAGGCTGTGGAGGTGTGCCGAGCTGTATACAGCACAGCACAAGAAAATGATGCTATTTGTCTCCATGGTGTTTTTTTCTTTTTCTTTTTTAAAAATTTTTTAAATGTTTTATTTATTTCTGAGAGAGAGAGAAAGAGAGAGAGATAGCGTGACTAGGGGAGAGTCAGAGAGAGAGGGAGACACAGAATCTGAAGACAGGCTCCAGGCTCTGAGCTGTCAGCACAGAGCCCGACATGGGGCTCGAATCCACGAACCGTGAGATCATGACCTGAGCTGAAGTCGGATGCTTCACTGACTGAGCCACCCAGGCGCCCCTCGTCTCCATGTTTTTAAAGTGTCACAATTTGCTAATCACAGAACTCTGCTTGATGACATCACATGTTTATCTGATGACCCAGAAGCCCTGCCAGGGGTTGCAGCATCTTGAGGTCTTGGGGTGCACAGGCACAGGACGGGGAGGCACAGAGAGAACTTTCTGGTGTTCAGAGCTTTGCCTTTTGCCTTTCCTGCCTGGAAAACAGATAAAGTTCACCTGCCTCACCTGCTGTTCAGGGCTCGATTCTAAAAGCCGAACGCCACCCTGAAACCTGCCTTGTCCTTCTACTCCCCGTGAGCACCTGCAGACACCCCCTCATCCACCTCCTCTCCCCTCTCCCTATGTGAGCACCCCTCCACCCACCCCCACCCTTGCAGCCCACCCGGATTCCCAAACAATCCCCAAAAGCACTCAATAGTTCTTTCTATGTGGCTTTGTTTGGAAAGCGCATGCAGCCTTACTTCTGAACCTAGTTATGAATAATTTTTGCCTCAAACCTGAACTTTTTATAAAAGCTTTTCTGGAGTCTTCTGGCTTAAGAAAGGGCAGGGGCTGCCGCCTCCAGTGTTTCTTTGCATCCCTCTGATGCAAATGTCTGTCCCTTTTTGGCCCTGCCTGTCCACCATACAGCATTATGGCCCATGTGGCTCTGCACCACAGGAGGTCAGTAGATTTGTGTGTCCCGTAGAGAGGGTGAGTAGAAATTAAAAATGCCTACAAATTAGTTATTCAACAAACGGGGAAATTTGTTCATCAAAATCAGAGAAACAAGAGTCGCTGGGGCATCCGAACTCAGACTAGCCATCTATGCCACAGGCAAGAAGGTCGAGACTCTGGGCGAGCCCATGAACCGGGTTCTTTGTCACAAGCTGCACTGGAGCAGGACCGACAGGGGACTCCCCGCCCACCAGACAGCGAGCAGGACATGCAATTCAGGGAAGGGGTCAAGAAGAGTTCAGGGTCATGGACAGTTTTACTGGCTTATATATAACCTCATGCTTCCTCAAGAACCCATTCAACACTTGTGGGGACAGGCACTCTGGGGACAGGTTTGTTTGACCTAACAACTGCAAAATATGTTCAGGCATTTCACCACTTAGAGCGCTTGGGGTGACTCATATTTAAGACTCCACATATCTCTGTCAAAATGGCGATAGCAACCACCTTAGCCAAACTTCTAATTTTTTTTAATGTGAATATTTCACTTGCCACTGTGACCGACTCTCCTAGCTTATCTGCCATGATTTCAGTGGCTGGAGAGTGCCCTGCCCGGGAGTTCTGCGCCAACCTGGTGAAGTGACTGACTGTGGCATTCAGAGTGGCAGGTGCTCTGGGTCTCCCTCCCTACGGATCCTTGCACCATGTCAGAATCCCTGGGGCAGCAGGGAGAGGCACCGCGCCCTTCCCACCACCCGGGTCCTGGATCTGATGCTGTTGTGAGGTGAAAGGGCCTCTCCAGGGGCTGGGGAGCCCTGGGGAGTGTGGGCCTTGGGGATAGGGGGTCTGCGTGGGCCAGAGGAAACAGTGGGAGGGCATTCTATAAACAGCCCTCGCCCCAGGCCAAGTGTACAAATTCTAAAATCTTCAGAGGCTGACATGCCGGATTTCCAGAGCCTGTACACAGCAAACAGGCCACCAGGCCCCAGTGAGACCCCGGACCGGACATCAAACTGATCTCAAACCCACTTCCCAGCTGAGCAGCCTCAAGTAAATCGTGTCCCCTCTCTGAACTGCAGTCTCCTTATCCGCAAAGTGGGGTCAGGAGTTCCAGCTATGTGCCCGATGGTCTTGGGGACTGAGCCACGCGTTGTTCATAAAACACCAGCCACCTATCTCTGCTGTCCCATAAATGGATGTCATTTGGGGACTTGCAGTTCTGCCGTGCTCACAGCTTCCATTACCCGCTGCCCAGCGTACCTCACAAACGGGGAGATTTTGCCTCTCCCCCTGGCAGACAATTCAGTCACATCTGGAGTCATTTTTGGTTGTCACAGGCAGGAAAGAGGCATCTAGAAGGCAGAGGCCAGGGTTGCTGCTAAACATTCTGCATATACAGGTCGGCCCCCATAACAAAGAATTACCTGGCCGCAAACAGCGATGGTGACACTTTGGGAAATCCTAAGTGAGGCCCCTTCATTCTGAGAGATTGTTTTCCAATCCTCTGCCTTCCCCTGGGTGGCTTAGCCCAGCCTTTCCATTTTCCCAACACCACAAAGACTCGGGGGCTGTGCAGGGAGCTCCTGACTGCCTCCTCTCACCCCGAGGCCACTCAGCCAGATGGCAGAGAGGTCAGCGGCAACCAAACATCTAATGACGTGTGACAAGTGTGGCCAGACAGCAGACCCAGGCTGGGCCCCTTGGAGGCCACTCATTGGGCAAAGGGGGACTCATAAATAACAGCACAGTGACAGCTGAAGTCTTGCTCCATGGGAGGGATGGAGCTCCACCCAGCTTGGCTCCCAGCCCCTGGGGCAGGGCCTTTATGGGACAGGGCCCTAGCAGGAGGGACAGGGACCCCATGCGCAGTATGCTGGCGAGACGGGAGGGACCGTCACCACAACATCTGTCCTGACAGCGACTGGCTTTGCTGCATTCACTTTATCCCTGACAGTGAACCTTCTCCTTTCCGATCCCCTGCAATTTGGGGCTTCGAAGCATCGACCCAGCAAAGCACTTGCTGTGAGGGGCAGAGCGGTGCCATGGTGAATGTCCAGACAAGTGTGAGTCTCAGATGTTTCCCTTTGCCAAATACCTCCATCTCTCCATCTGTTAAATGGGGACATTCGAGCAGCAATGGCACTAATCACGGGAAATTATGTTCAAAGCAAGAAATTAATGAAGGGATGATGATGATGCCGATAATGACTATGATTATGATTATTCAACCATTTGGGAGAGAGGAATTTATATTTGGACAAAAAATACCTTCTGATGCTCTAAAAATATTAATCAGTTTTTAGGGTCTTTGGCAGATCCAAATAGGCTCTTTGCAATAATAATAGTAATAATGATGCCTGTATTAAATAGCATTTTTATTTTCACATTTATTTTTCTCAAGCCTCATGTGGCTTAAAATGGGACCTGTTTCCGATGATGCGTATTCTTCTGAAAAAAAAAAAAATGTATGGCAGGCACGTAGACTGACTTTACTTTTTTTATTTATCGGCCTCCTGGTTCAGATTGCATGCCGGTGTGCGAGGGGGACGCAGAACTCAGTCTGGCCCCTCTCAGGAGGGCATTCGGGCTTTGGGGTCTCAGTTTTGTCATTTACAAAATGGGGATAAGAATTCCTTCCTGACTGTCCCACGGCTGGCGACTCAGGGAGACCCTGTACGTGGAAGCCCTGTGAGGAGATTAGAGCATCATTGCACAAGGGAATATTAGCATCACGATCATTATCTCCATCGTTATTATTAATTGTTATTCATGATGTTGTTTGCAAAGGTAGAGTTACTCCAGTACGCCATGGCTGCAAATGGTTTTCATATAATTTCGTAAAAATATCTACGTGCCTCTGATTAAAAAAAAAAAAATAATGACCCTTGGAGCACTCCTGAAAGCTAAGCTGAGTCGCTAAGATCCTAAACAAGTCTCCTACCCCACTTCCTTTTTTTTTTTTTTTTTTCCTCCAGCCTGGAAGACTGACTCAAGAGAGGGTCCTCCCTCCTGGACCGTGCCTTGTATAAGTCTTCCATAGAAATGGCTCTGTTAACACAAGACCTCGATGCCAGCTTTCAGCCAGGAGCACGTTTTTGCAGGGTTATAAATGAAAACCTGGGTTCTAATGAAACCACTGACACTTTCTAACAGTGCACATAGAGGCATCACTTATGAGAAATCAGTGGCACAAAGCTAGTATTCAAGGGACGGGGGCATCTGGGGGCTGCCTCTCTCTTGCTCCTTTTCTCCTTTATAATTCCTATAGAAATCCATAACTTCTGTTCCACTGCAGCTCCTTTGAAGGTCAGCCTCATGGCCAAGCTGCAAGACCTTGTGCTTGCTCTCCGGCAGAGCCTCCTTCCTGGTTCTCTGCATGGGATCGGGAGGCGGAAGACAATTGTACAAAGCCTCCCGTGCTCCATGCAGCAGAAGTTGGTGGAGGCAAAGCATGGGGTTCACACAGGACGCTGTTGCAGCTCTGGCCTGGCCTCTTCCTGATTGCATGAACTTGAATGAGACATTTAAACTTTCTAAGACTCAACACCTGTATCTGTAAACTGAGGATAGGAAGAGTGCCTGCCCTGTGAAGCTGTCGAGAGGGTGGAATGGGGTCCACAATGCCAGGTCAGCTCTGCTAGTGTAGGGAGGTGAAGGAAGGAAACGACAGCGAGGTGTGAGTCCCTGAGGGCCTTTCTGGCTACTTCCAGGGGGCCAGCCCCCCACGCACACTGATTTTATACCTAGCCATGACGATCACTCCCACAGTTTGATTAGATACTAAGAAGAGCACATCTATGCTCAAATATTCACCATCGAGGTCATGAATGTCACTGTTAGCAGTCACTGGTGTGGAAGTCATCTGGGGCTGAGCATGACGCCAGGTGGATGGAACAGGCTCTCATTTGTCACCCTGAGGTGAGGCATGCCCCACATTCCTGATTCCTCCATGTAAAGACTAAGGTCACAGAAGTCCTGTCCTTCAACAGGTGGATGAAGTCTCTGAGACTTGACCAATGTGAGTTAATTCTCAGGCCCACTGACCAGATGGGAATAAAATCCTATTCTTCCCTACAACTCTCAGAATCCCCCTACTTGGAGCCCCTGAAGATTTTGCTATTTTTACCACTTAATTTAGCACAGGACGGAGACAATAATTATCTCCTCAATTAGACTGTCAGCCGCCTGTGGGCACAGAACATACCCACAATGTTTTGAAATTTCCTAGAGGAACTTGTTTTCTCAGTTCAGTCTAACTATAATGATCTGATGTCTTTCTCATGACAAAGACCCCTTGCTCACGCATGTTAAATGTCCATGGAAGGTCAGCTGCCCGTCTGCGCCTTGCTACTTCTAACTCACATTTCACTGGCTAGAGCACGTCAAATGGTCCACGGGGCAGGGATACAGAATCCTCCCAAGTAAGTCAGGGAGAGGAACCAATGATTTTCAACAACAGTACAACCTATCACAGGCCTAAAATAGTATTTCAACACGACTCTTTTTTGCTCAGTAAATATTTAATGGCGATGATGAACCAAATACCTTAAGACAGAAATATTTGAACACATGATTTTGGCATGGTTGTTAAATCTAAACTAGACAACAAATGTCAGGGTAAGGATACGATCAGCAGTAAACTGAACCCAACCGAGACCTCTGTCTAGAACATGGTTGACATGCCCCCCCTTCCCTTGTGGAAATGCTGCTATGGGGAAGCAAGACTATCCTCTGAAAGCAAGGATAGCATCAAAGGAAGGGGCGGGCTATCGGGTAAAGACCTTGACTTCCTAGAAGAAAGTGGCCCCAGAGTCTCTTTCAGAAGGCTGAGGCTGTGAGGCTTGTCCTTGAGATGCCATACAGGGATTTCTGCAGTGGACTAGAGGCCCAGGATGGATTCTTCCAGCTCTAAAAACCCATCACAAACCTCAAGGGAGTATACGGTGCAGTTGTGACCCAATACAGCGTTCACATTCCTAAACAAGCAGGTGTAAGTAAGATGAGATTTATTAGAAACCTAGAATAATATGATGAGAGGTCAGGAGGAGGAGGAACAGGTCGGAAGGCTTCCTGGAGGCGTTGGGACCTCAGCTCTATCTCGACGGTTGCCAAAGACAGAGATACATAGGGGCTGGGCTGGGGTCGAAGTCCGAGAGGGTAGGTTGCAGGGCAAAGGCCTGGGTTAGGGCAGGGATGCCTGAGGTGCCCCCCTCTTCTTGACCGCCCCTTCCCCCAGCACACAGCCTTCCTGGGGAATGAAAGAAATACGATGTGCGCATGACAAGGAGCCGCTACTGCCTTTCATATCCTTTCCCCATTTCAGGTTTGCATCTTATTTTCCTGAGAACTTTTTTTTCCCCCTTCCCTTTGCAATTCTGGCTTTTGTTGGTGTAACCTCAATTTCTTGCTGCCTTTCGAAGCTTTTATTCCCCAGGCAGAGGGAAGGAACTTTTCACATCAAGCTAGGTCCTCACCCAGCCCAGTTGTCTTTCCAAACCAGTCCAGGGCTTGGGGTAGGGGGGTGGTTGGGGAGAGGGGGAGGCTGGGCAGGGAGCAGAGAGAGTCAATAGCCAAGGAGGAAAACAGCAAGTGTAGCGCATGAAGGTCCCCGAGGTGATTTGCAAATCTGCTGAAATCCTGAACAAGCTTTGATTTAACCCAAGCTTGAAATGGCTTTTATTTACTGTCTATTGTGGAATAAATGACATCTCATAAACAGGCTTTATCCATTACCCCAGAATGGAGAGCACGGTGTTAGGGACATTTTATCCTCTTGATATCAAAGGAGATATGCCAGGGTGTGTTATTACAAATAGAAAAATCAATGCTGAGACACACACATCTGAAATTTCATTTTCGTTGAACCACATTTTCAAAGGGGGAAAAAAAAAGGCAATTGCTAATAAAAATGACTACAGAACCGGAGGATTTACTAAGCTTGAGCAAGGGACTGGCTGAGACCAAGCCCAGACAGTGAATAAATGGGGCTGTGCCCTGAGGCCGTTTCTTGCTCACTCTCCCTGCTGACCCAGCCCTGCCCAGGGATGGCTTCCCCTAGCGGAGCGGCCGGTGACACCATGGCCCAAACCCTGTGCTGGCCTCGCACTGTACCCAGTGTTCCCACCCTAATCACCCACCGCACTCGGCCACAGACCACATGGAAAACACCAGAAATATCAAGATTGATGCTATTTCCTCCAGGCCTTTACCACTCTAACTTCTGACTCCTCCAGGTCTGGAAGGAGAGTGAAAAGCCCAACCCCCCCCCCCCCCCCCCCAGAGAGAGGAAGAAGAGTGAGCCAGGCTCCACAGGAAGGTTGAGTCCCTATCTCTTCCAGAGGCTGTCACCATGCCCACCAGCTCTGTCAGAAAATGTTGGTGGAAGGTAAACACTTTCTGCTGGTCATAAAATATTTCTAAAGTCACCTCCCTGGACCCCCATCTTCTTACCACATGGTGTAATGCTGTATTGGGGTGACCCTCTGATTTAGTGTCTTGTTTTGCCCCAGCACCGCCCCCCAGGCTGTAAGCTCATGAGGCCAGAGGCCAAGCCTGGTGCTGTTCTCTCTTGTATTCCCAAAGCCTGGGTGGCTCAGTCGGGTAAGCCTCCAACTTTGGCTCAGGTCATGATCTCACAGTTCATGAGTTCAAGCCCCACATCGGGCTCCGTACTGACAGCTCAGAGCCTGGAGCTGTTTCAGATTCTGTATCTCCCTCTCTCTCTGTTCTTCCCCCACTCACACTCTGCCTCTTGCTCTCTCTCTCAAAAATAAACATTAAAAAAAAATTAAACAGAAGTCTCCAGCTCTGGTCAGCTGCCTTGAGGCATGAACTAGAGAGAGGCTGCTGGCTGCACGCAGTCGTATTGGGCTCAGCAATGCCTAACTCTGTTGGATGAGGAAAACAGGCTTGGTGTTAAGGTCCTGCAGTAAATTCAGACCTGCCTCCTGAAAAAACAAAAAACAAACCAAGAAAACAGTGAGGAAGAATGAAGAGCCATGCTCTCTCATGGAGAAAGAGCACAGTCAGCTCTTCGGAACCAGCCGGGATGTCAGGAATCACGTCATTTAACTCTCTCTCTGGAGAGACGGGGAAACCAAGGGAAACCTTTCTGGAAAGGGCAGCTGATTTATTCGAGTCACACAGGAAACTGTGGCCCAGTCCTGAGCCCTTTGTTCTGCCTGAAAAGAATCGAAGGATGAAAAGTGAGAATGAAGAAGGGCCCCACATAGCAACTTCATTGCCGAGACAATCGTGCTGTTGAGATGGTTGTTTTGGAAATAATTCAATGCAGAAAGCTCTAGAAAGCATCCACACTGTACAGATGCTCAAGGCTTTGGCTGTTTTCAAAGAGGTGTGGCTTTTGCTTTCCCCACAGACTTAACTTGGTTGAAGGCCACTAATCAGAACCAGGAAAGGCAGGCTCCTGAAGCATTTCGGGAAGACAATTCCCTGTGAGATGCATCCCCTGCTCTCACAGAGACTCGGCGGGCTGTTTCTTCCGCCGCTCACTTCATAAAGGTCTGAGAGAATAGCCTACGCCAACCAATACAATTCAGGCGATTCTGCCTGAAATAGGCAGCAGTATTTAAATAAGGTTTCAATAGGAAGGAAAAGTCTCTTCGGACCTGGTCTGTGATGTAGTTATCAGGAGGAGAAATTTGCAGAACCCATTACCTGCCACTCCTTCCCCCAGGAAATCCCTTGTTTGCGGAGCGTGAATCTCTCTGGCTTTACCTGGATTTTTCTCTCTGGATTGTGCTGGGTAAACATCTGCCTCACACCGTGTTTATAAGAAGAGGCATTTGTGGCTTTGATTGTTTAGAGGTTTCTGCAGAACACACACGCCCTGCGCGCTCTCTCTCTCCCTCGCCATCCCCTGTCCACCCTGCCTGTCGCACCTGAGCAAGCAACCGTGAACACTGCCTTGGGTCTTTTTGGCATTATAGCACATTCTTCCATCCAGAACAAGGAAGATACCCATTGCAGCCCTCCTGCTCTGACTCGGGATGGCCTTTTTCATAGCCAGGGCAGTAGGTCTTAATTGTACTGCTGTTAGGATTGTCTCACAGAAATTTGTTCAGAACATCCTGGTGGAGAATGTTGAGGTAGACACGGTGAGCTCTGCCAAGAGACCCAGTCCTTGCCTCAAGATGCTTATGGTCGTGTTGAAGAAACAGCCTGTACACATTAAGCGTTTGGTCTTAGCCTGTGTATGGACCGTAGAACTTTGGAGGGACAGGGAGTCCGTCACCATCCTTGTTATTGTTAGCCAGAGTGAGCCTCCCATCTTGAGTCCTTGGGTAGTTCAAAGCCACCCATGGCTCAGGTCTTTCAGTGATCTACTCATGGGGAAGAGTGTGACACGTTCCTTGCTCGAATGTCCCTGTGGAGGACATCCTGTCATGGCAGACTTGGGCCACTGGTGAGCATCATCATAGTAAAAAACAAAAACAAGAACAAAAACAACCACGATTAACTGGAACTCAACAAAATTCCTCACAGATAGATTTTTTTTTTTTTTTGGTATGACTTCAATTTGGGTTAGAAGTAAATCACAAGAAAATGATGTTATCAAACACCTAGTGAAAAGAGGAAAATAAAAAAGACAAAACAAAGCTTGTCTCAGATTTCATCCAGATCCCTTGTCTCCTTCACCTCCAGCTACAGCTCGGACGGTAAGCACTCTTGTCTTCAGGGAAATGACCAGAAAAATCCATTGTCAGCCAAGAAAGTTGTGTGATGTCAAGTGGTAGGGGCTTTCTGCCTGAGGAAGTAGACCCAGATATTTGAGAACTATTTCTCACAACCTGAAAGGGTTTTCTGCTTTATCTCCAGCTTCTAGAAAACACAACGCACAATCCCATTCACCTATCCTGGATATTCTAGTGTGGAAGGGGTTATGGTTCAGATGATTCACGTAGTGACACCTGAGCCTCTCTTGAGGTCAATGTTGATGGGAGACCCAGATGCCAGTCCAGGCTCTGACATCACCTAACCCTGGATCAGCTCTTCAGCCTGCCTGACCTCCACTGTAACTGGTTCCCAATGACTTTTCCACAGGTAAGACTCAGAGACTCCACGAAGTAACTAAGTCATGTTAGATCTCAGCAACTTTTAAAATCTGCTGATTTCTTCTGCACCTCAGTGTGGAAATGTCTGCACTCCCACATTAATTGTAGCATTATTCCATGTAGCCAAGATATGAAAACAACGCAAGTGTCTGTCAATAGATGAATAGAGAAATGAAGGGAGATACATACAAGGGAATAGCATTCAGCCTTTAAAGAAAGAGACCCTGCCATTTGTGGCAAGATGGGTATCCTAGAGGACATTATGCTGAGTGACATAAGCCAGACCTGGGAAGAAAAATACTACGTGATCTCACATGTGGAATGTAAAAAAGTCAAACACAGAGAGAGAGTAGATGGGTGGTTACCGGGATTGGGGAGGTGGGGACACAGGGCATGTTGGTAAAAGGTGCTGTTATGGAGGATGAATAAGTTGTAAAGATCTAACATACAGTGTGGTAGCTACAGTCAATCATGCTGTATACTGAGAATTTGCTAAGAGAGCAGGTCTCAGGTGCTCTCACCAAAAACGCACACATTCTGCTGATTTCTGCTGCCCTGGATGTGTGTGCACTGCAAATCTTCTCATACCCATTTAGGCCAGGTGAGTGTCTGACCTTGCTGTTGTCTTTGAAGGAGAATAAACTGCAGGAATACCACCAGACTGGGTGCTTGGGGGGCTCAATCAATTAAGCATCCGACCCTTGCTTTCAGGTCAGGTCGTGATCTCATGGTTCGTGAGACTGAGCCCCATGTTGGGCTCTGTGCTGACAGCGTGGAGCCTGCTTGGAAGTCGCTCTCCCTCTCCTCTCTGCCCCTCCCCCATTTACACTCTTTCTTTCTCTCCCTCTCTCAACATAAATAAATAAACCTGAAAAAAAATTAAAAAAGAAATACCACCAGGGCACCCAGGAGTGGAATGAGGTGGAAAGCAGTGGAAAGACAGCTCCAGCTTCATCCTTGATGCCTTCCTTATTTTACTGAATAAGAACCATACAGAACTACGTATTAGCAATCATTGCATGGTGATGGTGCGTGGGTTCGTTAGATGAGGGTGGGTACTTCCTGAATTCTTAATAACCTCTCAAAACAGAAATTATGATTTAGTCAAGTCAGTGTGCATGTCATGGGGCAATTGCCTCATCAGACAACTGGCTGTGATCAGGGACAGAGGGAGATGAGTCAGAGAGGGGAACGTGGAGGTGTTCCCATTGCTTAAACTAGATAGTGGGCACACCAGGGCTCGCTCTTCCCTCAGTTGCACTTTACCTTATCTGGGCCTTGTGCCTCTGTGGAATCCTTCATCATAAAAGCTATTTGGGAATCACAATATACAAACAGTGACGTTTAGCTTTGAATGTAGAAATGTGAAGTTCTCCCCCCGTGAATAATAAACGCTTTCCAACAGAAATATAACACAGGCCACACATGTAATTTTAAATTTTCTAGTAGCCCTGTTTTAAAGAGTAAAACAAAACAAGTGAAATTTATTTTAATATTATATTTTATTTAACTCGATATGTCCAACTTCCTGTTATCTCAATATGTGATCCACGTTAAAAATTGTAATAAGATAGTTTACATCCTTTTGTTCTTGCTGCTGCTGGCACCGGGCTTGGAAACCCATCGTATGTGATTTTATACTTACTGCATGCACATCCCAGTTGCGACTTAGCCAGTGAACCAGGCAGGCAAACCCCTGGGCTGCACTTGATCCCCACCTGCTTTGCTGACAGTGGCTGAGAACGCTAGGCTCTCTCACTGCACCAAGCATGATGGCCTCAGAAAACCCCCGCAACACCTCCATCTGACCACTTCCTTTCTGCTCTGGGGGGCGGGGAGCTCACTCCCAGGGAGGGGCCCAGCTTCCCACTCCCACCAGAAGGCCAAGCAAAGGGGATGTGTGGCTGCCAATTTCCCTAGGCAATGAGTAAGTACCAAGCTCTCTGCAGTCAGAGAAACAGCCTTTTCTCACGGGTTTCTCTGCCCTATGCATTGAGGAAGACCACAGGCCAGTTTTCTTTCAAAAGGGTTGAGAGTGTAGACAGTCTGGGAGGAAATGACAGGTAATAGGAAACACTGTTTGCAGGGAGAGAGGCCAGCTCCAGAACCCCGCGTGCTGGCTCTTGGTTCCAAGGTGGGCTCCTAAATCACACGGGCAGGTGATGGAGGCCCTGGGGTGGCCCTGGCCCATGATACCCACAAAAGTCTCATAGCATGGGGTTCAAACCCACCCTGCAAAGGGCCTGCTCCCTCCTCGTTCAGGGGAATCCACACCCCGCGCCAAGAAATTAAGTTCACCAGACTGGGTTATTCTGGACACCGTCAAAAAAAAAAAAAAAAAATCCCCATCAAATCTGAACCATGGCATCACTCCTGGGAGAGGACTGAGACTCCTCAGAGCCCGGAGAGGCACTTCTCTGTGCTCAGGGGACAGGACCTGAACACCTGTCCTCCCTGCTCAAGAGCCCCCCCCCCCTCCAATGGGGGTCAAAACCAAAAGATGTTACTTGGGATTTCTGAGGACTTACACCTTTCTTTTTTCATATGTATATGAATTTATATATGCAATAAGATATATAGGAGATACAGAATGAGACATGTGGGAAATATATATGTAATATACGCACACATTCATGGTATACATGCATGGATATATACATCTTATTGGAAAGAAGGACCAGGCTGCATTTGCAGCAAAGTTTCCCAGTCCACGCAAGCATGAAACCCTGCTTGGAGGCTAGTAGTAAGGATGCAATTTACCTTTGGGTGGTGATGCTGGGATTCCCATTTAAAAGTCTAAGCCGGCTGATTATTTATTGATGTCTCTCTTTCCATAGCTGTCTGACTCTTACTGACTGAAAGAAGCCTCTGTGCGCCTAAAGGATTTTTTGAATTAAGTTCTTTCCAGTCATCTGCCCCTCAGGTGTTAACCAATGAGACTGTGCTTGGACAGAAGTCAGCTACTTTCCCCGACCCCTAACTCCCCTTACTTTATGTCATGAAATAAAATTGAGCACCAGGAGAGAGGACCATCAAACAACTGGTCCTGACATGATTATTTGGCATTTGTTTTGTATTTACAGAAAGAGTGACAATAATGCATTAGAACCACTCATGTTTTATAGTGAATATGCCTCCAAGTCCCATTGGGACATAAATGCAGGCAACTTAATGAATAAACAGGACTCATTCTTGGTGACTCTGGCCAGTGGTGTTGCTGCTAGCCCAGAAATGGTCCTTGAGGTACTCATTTTCCTCAGTTCCCTGAAGTCAGGGTGGTTTGGCCTCCTTACCTCAGCTGACTCATCATAAGATGGAATGATAGTCTTTTACTCAAAGCATATCAGGGGCTGAAGTCCCCTCCAATTGTACTGCTCATAATTCCAGGAGCTGGAACCTTCTTTTCAAAGATTATCCTACTGACTTGCCAAATACCTGCACACCAGGTCCCCTCGCGCCAGCTGGTCCTGGAGGGGGCTGATCACGCAAACTGCTTCTTTGTGCTGCTCCTGGAGGCTAGACTTCAGAGTGGTGGCGCGCCTGCCGCCATTGTAGCTCCCGGGGGGCTGGGGCCCCTGGAAGAGCCGCACAGACACCGGGCGTCCGCGCCCCTGGCTGGCTGGGACTCGAGAGGGAAGGCAAGGAACTAAAAACTGGGAAATTAGCCTGTGAGTTCGTGTTTCGGGTGACGAGCCATAGAGGGACCCGGTTTTCCCCACTCCAGCGGACTCCGGCTTAGAACACCCTGCGGGCAAGCCCCCGCCCATGCGCGCCAGCCCGACCCAGAGAAGGAAGCAGCGATTCTGACTCCGCTCCCAGAGCTCGGCAGGGAGCCTGGAATTGCCCGAGGGGGTTGCCTGGGAAGCCGTGTCTAAGGCAACTTCAGCGGGTCGCACAGACGGGGATTTGGAGATTGGAACTGCCCTGCGTTGAAGAGTGCAACCAACTTCGGCTGCGCCCCTGGTACGGGGAGTTTACACCCCCAAAAGAGTGAGGAGCAGCGCTTGCTTCGAGAAGGGACTGGAGCACCGTCACTCTCCTCCCCACAACCGCCGAGGCAGAGCTCCCGCCTGAGGCATTGGATCACGCCACGCCCATCCCTGCCTGAGAGGTGCTCTCCTCCCTTTTTTTTTTTTTTCCCTTTTTTTTTTTCCTTTTTTTCTTTCTTTTTTTTTTCTTTTTTACTCTTTCTTTTTTTCGTCTTTTTCTCTTTTCTCTCTTTTTTCCCCAGAACACTGACCTGATTAACTCTGGTCGCCAGCTTGCTTAAACGTTCACGAGTCCATTGTGTAAATGTAAATTCTACACCTACTGACATTTTCAGCTATTTCTCTCAGGAGTAATTAGACTATATAGTTTCTCTGGATAATTCCAGCACCCTTCTCTCACCTATCCAACCATATTCTACCCTTTACCTCTTTGAAAAAAGCTTCTTATCCCTTCTGCCTGTTCATTCTATTTCCAATTGTGTCTCATCCCGCCCTGCTTTCTCTCTGTTTCTCTATGCTCCTCAACCAGCACTGCATACACACGGCTATTTAACTGTAGCTGGGAAATCTGGTTATATCCTTTAAACCGTTCTTTGTCCATCGGTTTTCTTCTTTTTTCCTTTTCCTTTCCCCTTTTTGACCCTTTTATGTATTTTATATTCCCTATTATTCGCCCTCCCTCCTCCATCTTTTCTCTTAACTTTTTCGTTTTCCCTCCCGCTTTGCATGTTAGTTGAATTAGCCTGTGCGTTTGTGTGCTCCTGCTCCCTGTGTGTTTGTCTGTCTGTTTTCTTTTCCAGGGCTACCTCAAGAAACAAGCTAGAGTGCACAAGGTGGAGAGTCCCAAATATCACTACGAATAGGAAAATAAAATAACCAAGGTCCCAACAAGAGAGACCAGGGGATACCATTCAAAAAACACTCTCTGAAAGGGTAGGCCCTGGAAAGTCAAAGAGCCTTCTTGGATATAGCAGTGCTCATAGAAACAGAGAGAATAATAGGTCTTTAAAACCAACAAGAGCCGGAAAGCTAACTAAAATGACGAAACGAAAGACCTCTCCTCCAAAGAAACTCCAAGAAGAAATGACAGCTAATGAACTGCTCAAAACAGATATCAGCAGCATCACTGAACAAGATTTTAGAATAATAATGGTAAAATTAATAGCTGGGCTTGAAAAAAACATAGGGGACATCAAAGAAACTATGGCTACAGACAGAATGGAAAATAAAAATAGGCATGAAGAATTAAAAAATGCGATAAATGAGATCCATAATAAATTAGAGGCCTCCAATGCACGGATTGAAGAGGCAGAAAGGAGAATAAGTGATTTAGAAGACACCATTATAGAAAAACAAGAAGCTGACAAAAAAAGAGACAAACTGATCCAGGAACAGGAAAGAAGAATTCGAGAGCTCAGCGATACGGTCAAACGCAACAATATCCGTATCATAGGAATCCCAGAAGAGGAAGAGAGAGGGAAAGGTGCTGAAGGAGTCCTGGAACAAATTATAGCAGAGAACTTCCCCGACCTGGGGAAGGAAGTAAATGTGGAAGTACAAGAGGCTCAGAGGACTCCCCTCAGACGTAACCTGAATCGATCTTCTGCACGACATATCATAGTGAAAATGGCCAAATACAAGGACAAAGAGAGAATTTTGAAAGCAGCTAGGGAGAAAAGGGCCCTAACATACAAAGGGAAACCTATCAGAGTGGTGACAGACCTATCTACTGAAACTTGGCAGGCTAGAAAGGAATGGCAGGAAATCTTCAATGTGATGAACAGTAAAAATATGCAGCCAAGAATCCTCTATCCAGCAAGCCTGTCATTCAAAATAGAAGGAGAGATAAAAACCTTTCCAAATAAACAGAAATTGAAAGAATTTGTCACCACGAAGCCAGCCCTACAAGAAATCCTGAGGGGGATGCTCTGAAGGAAAGGTTGCAAGGAACAAAGATACCAGAGACACCACCACAAACATGAACCCTACAAAAGATACAAAGACTCTAAACCCACATATTTCAATAATAACACTGAATGTAAATGGGCTGAATGCTCCAATCAAAAGACATAGGGTAGCAGAATGGATTAAAAAACAAAATCCATCAATATGCTGTCTACAAGAAACTCATTTTAGACGGGAAGATACCTTCAGATTAAAAGTAAGGGGATGGAGAAATATATATCATGCTACAGGAAATCAAAAGAAAGCCGGAGTAGCGATACTTATATCAGACAAACTGGACTTTAAATTAAAGACAATCACAAGAGATGAAGAAGGGCACTACATAATAATTACAGGGTCCATCCATCAGGAAGAACTAACAATCATAAATGTCTACGCACCGAATATGGGAGCACCTAAATATCTAAAACAATTAATCACAAACAGAAACAAGCTTATAGATAAGAATGTGCTAATAGCAGGGGACTTTAATACTCCGCTTACAGCAATGGATAGGTCAACCAGACAGAAAATCACTAAAGAAATAATGGACTCAAAGATTATCCTACTGACCTCAGCCAGAGCAGACTGATTGAATCCTTATTTTGGCAGGAACCTCTACCCTTCACCCCTGCCCTCGCCTCTAGCTGCCCTCCCCTGCCCCATCCCATCTAGGGGAAAACAGGGAATGGCGGGGCAGTGGGGGGGGGGGCGGTGACATTTAGTGAGGCTAGTGGAGTAGAAATGGAAGCCAGTAGGGGGCTTCTGCCCATTCAGGTGTGTCCTTCTGATCAACAGGGCAGACGCCGGGGCCTGTCTATACCACCATGAGAATTGTCCCTGAATCACCCCATTCTCTGGCAGGGAGTGTCCACCATATACAAGCAGAGATAAAGCCTCTAGAAAGCTCCCCTCACCTTCCTGGCCTTCCCTGAGGATGCCTAAAAGCCTTTGACCAGGAGACACAAATTTTCTTTCATTTTTGTTGGGGAAACAGTGGCAATCATCAAGGAACTTTCCAGTCTAGTGGAAGAGACAGACAGTGTCAATAACCAAACACATGTCAGGGCGCCTGGGTGGCTCAGCTGGTTAAATGTCTGACTGACTTCAGCTCAGGTCATGATCTCGCAGTCTGTGAGTTCGAGCCCTGTGTTGGGCTCTGTGCTGATAGCTCAGAGCCTAAAGCCTGCTTCAGATTCTGCGTCTCCCTCTCTCTCTGCCCTTTCTCTGCTCATGCTCTGTTTCTCTCTCTCTCAAATATAAATAAATATTAAAAAAAGTTTTTTTAAAAACCACATGTCACAGAGATGAAACCCATGACATGGCCTCAAGTGGTGACCACATTGTGGAATGGGTGCAATGGCCACCTTGCGTGAGAGAGAATGCCCTCTCTTCCCTGCCCACTCACCTCCCCGCTGTGCTTTGGCAGGGGCTCTTCTGGAGAGCAGGTATTGATGGGAGCTGGCACAGATGGTGGTGAGGACCCTCAGCAGCTGACGTAGGAGGAAGACTGGGTGTTTTGGGGAGAGGGGCTTTGATATCTCATCACTGGCCCAGCCAATCTTTCGGTGGACTTAGGAGTCAAAAAAGAAAACAAAGCAAGACTGCTTCAAATCACAGCATCTCAAGCAAACTGCTTAACCTCTCTGTGCCTTTGTTTTCTCATCTGAAAAAGGCAGACACGGCCAACTGGTCACCTGCAGTCCCGTTCTCTCTGATGGCCAACAGCATGGCTCTGGGACCCAGCTGGCCACTGCTGGGACTTGAGTGTGGCTGGGAAACAGAGGCACGATGGTTTCAGAGCCCTTGGACTAAAACCTCCCACACCTGAGCCTGGAGGTCACACACTCTGAGGGGCCCATCCTTGAGAGCAGGGCCCTTGTTCACCCAGAGGGGTTTCCCTGATGTGCACATGCGCGCGCACGCGCATGTATGTGTGTGTGTGTGTGTGTGTTTTCAAAGGGAAAGTCCAATATTTCTGACAAAAATGGCAAGATTGGTTCCAATTGGCAAAAGTGGGAAGGTGGTGCGGGCATTTTTTTGTAGGCAGCAAAGGTAAAATGCAATACTCTTTGCAGAGCCCTTTTGATTGCTCTTTCTTTCTTTTTTTTTTTTTTTTAAGTTTTTATTTATTTTTTTTTATTTTTATTTTATTTTATTTTTTTTTTACAAATAGTTTATTGTCAAATTAGTTTCTACATAACACTCAGTGCTCATCCCCAAAGTGCCCTCCTCCATGCCCCTCCCCCCCTCCCCCCACATCCATCAGTCCTCAGTTTTTGTCAGCATTCAAGCGTCTCTCATGGTTTGCCTCTCTCCCTTTCCCCCACCATTTCCGCCCTTCTTCTCCCCCTTGTTCCTCCGTCAAGTTCCTCCTAATCCTCCTATATGTGCAAACATATGATATTTGTCCTTCTCTGCCTGACTTATTTCGCTCAGCATAACACCCTCAAGGTCCATCCATGTTGCTACACATGGCCAGATTTCATTCTTTCTCATTGCCATGTAGTATTCCATGGTATAGATAAACCACATCTTCTTGATCCATTCATCTGTTGATGGACACTTAGGCTCTTTCCATGTTTTAGCTATTGTGGAGAGTGCTGCTATGAACATTGGGGTACATGTGCTCCTATGCCTCAGCATTTCTGTATCCCTTGGGTAAATTCCTAGCAGTGCTATTGCTGGGTCATAAGGGAGTTCTATTGTTAGTTTCCTGAGGAACCTCCACACTGTTTTCCAGAGGGGCTGTACCAGTTTACATTCTCACCAACAGTGTAGGAGGGTGCCCGTTTCTCCACATCCTCGCCAGCATCTCGAGTTCTCTGATTTGCTCATTTTAGCCACTCTGACTGGCGTGAGGTGGTATCTCAGTGTGGTTTTGATTTGTATTTCCCTGATGAGGAGGGATGCTGAGCATCGTTTCATGTGTCTGTTGGCCATCTGGATGTCCTCTTTGGAGAAGTGTCTGTTCATGTCTTCTGCCCATTTCTTCACTGGGTTGTTTGTTTTTCGGGCGTGTAGTTTGGTGAGTTCCTTATAGATTCTGGATATTAACCCTTTATCTGATATGCCATTTGCAACTATCTTTTCCCATTCCGTTGGTTGCCTATTAATTTTCTGGGTTGTTTCCTTAGCTGTGCAGAAGCTTTTAATCTTGATAAGGTCCCAACAGTTTATTTTTGCTCTTGATTCCCTTGCTTTTGGGGATGTGTCAAGTAAGAAGTTGCTGCGGTGGAGGTCAAGGAGGTTGTTTCCTGCTTTCTCCTCTAGGGTGTTGATAGTTTCCTGTCTCACGTTCAGGTCCTTTATCCATTTTGAGTTGATTTTTGTGCATGGTGTGAGAAAATGATCTAGTTTCATTCTTCTGCATGTTGCTGTCCAGTTCTCCCAACACCATCTGTTAAAAAGGCTGTCTTTTTTCCATTGGATATTCTTTCCTGCTTTGTCAAAGATCAGTTGGCTGTATACTTTTGGGTCCACTTCTGAGTTCTCAATTCTGTTCCATTGGTCTATGTGTCTGTTTTTGTGCCATTGATTGCTCTTTCACCAAACACCACCTCACAAGATTCCTCCTCCACGAAGTCCTCCATGGTCTGTTCTTGCTGAAGCAACTTTCCTGTCATCTGAACACTCTTTATACTCTGTGGCTCCCCCTTTTACCCTGGTGTTACAACAATCTGTCCTCTTATCCAATTAGACTTGCAGATAGAGCTACATGATTTATTTTATAACTCTGTTCAGTCCCTGGAGTCGCAGTAGAATATTCTGAGAGCCAAATAAATACCTGCTGAATGAATGAATGATGTGTGCCTGAATGAATGCATGGCTTAAATACAAGAAGTTTTTTCCCAGGGCTACTTAACGCACTCTACTTTGTCCAGAACCTTCCTGCTGCATGTATTTGGATTCTAGCCTTGTCTCTTTCCTCTTCCCCATTTCCTCGTTGTCACAGATCCTTGCTCTCCACCTCTTATTTGGCTGCTTCTATGGTGTGAGCAATCATGATATTGTCATTGGAATAGCTAGGATGACCCCCAGCTGCCTCGCCTCAGTGACAATATTAATAGTGACAAGTTCCAGGGCTCCACCTTGTGTGTCGGGTATGACTGTTTGGTTGCCAAGATGGGAGGTTAATGGGCAGACACCTCCCTGGGCTGACCCTGTTACCGAACCCCCCCCCCCACACACACACACATTCTGATTCTCTTCGAGCCCCATGAGATTCACACCTCTGCTGAATGGCTGAGGAAACTGTGACTACACTTAGAAAAATACAACCAATAATTGAGTTAGTGGCTGCATCAGTGTTTTAGACAATGATCACGCCACGTACAACCCCAACGGGAACCATGTGCATCCACTGAGAAACTAGGCTCCGATCTGGTGCTCTCCCAGGGAGGCCGATGGGTTGAGGAAGTCCCCTGCCCACCACTTAGGGGGCTGGACACATGCCCACTGTGCTCTGGGGTTCTGGCAAGGGAGAGGCAGTCCCAGGGAAAAGCAGAAACTGGCTCTGGGCTGACGTTCTTTGTGCCTTGGCCTGCAGGAGAAGTCTGAACAGCTGGAGCACCAAATGAAGACAGAAGTTCATTCCCCAGCGGCTCAGGACTGGGGCTTGTTCGTGGCCTAGGATTCCCCGCTGCTCTACACCACGTGCTAATAAATCACATACACAGAAGCCATTGATCACAGTGGACATAGAGAGCGAGAGTGGTTCATGAACACTCTGCTTTATTACTGAAAAATCCGACTGAAACCTACCGAAATTTTACGGATGTCTCCCTGCCAGCCAACTGCCACTGTCTGTGCGTGAGCGGGATGGCACGGTGATGGTGGCATGGATTTAGGCACACCAGTCTCAGCCATCAGGGGACTCCCATTCGGGGAAATGCAAGCAAGCAGGGAACATTTTCTCCTGGCAAGGGTCAGAAGCATCCCAGCAGAACAGGGAAGACAAGGCTGAAATCATCTCGTCTTTATCATAAGAATGAAAGAGTCTGTGTGTGTGCTGAAGTTGGCATCCTGGGGCTCTGGGGACTGGGGGTTCACATAAGAATCTGGAATTTGCAGCCAGACATACTTGGTTTCAGTACCAGCCCCACCGCAGACTACAGAATGTCCTTACTCTCTCGTCTATTAAATGGGGCTAAAAATGCCTCCTCTCTCAGGCTCAGTAAAAGAGTGAAACATTAAATCCCTAGTAAGGTGACTGATTCACCCCTGGGGGAGATAATGACTTGACACTCACGTTACCAGCGTCCTCATTTTCCAAGTTCTGTCAATCTGCGGATACCACGTAGCCTTTTCTCTGGGCTCTTGGAGCGAGAGCTCAGAGAGCACTGGGTCCTAATGTCTTTATTTTATACACGGTGAAACTGAGCTGGGGAAAGGGAAGCCATGAGCGCATGTCACACAGTTCATGACAAGTATTTAGTTTCTGTGCAGCCAGACAGATTTCCAAGAAGATTTATGGCAAAAATGAAGCAATTAATATTAGCGCTTACTGGCAACCAGATGAAAATCCAAAATGGGAGGGGTACCTGGGTGGCTCAGTCAGTTAAGCATCTGATTTCGGCTCAAGTCATGATCTCATGGGGTTTGAGCCCCACATTGGGTTCTGTGCTGACAGCTCAGAGCCCAGAGCCTGCTTCAGAGTCTATGTCTCCTCTCTCTGCCCCTCCCCTGGGTATGTCCATACTCTGTCTCTCTCTCACTCTCTCAAAAATAAATAAATATTAAAAAAAAATTTTTTTTAATCCAAAATGGGAGTGA
Organism: Hyaena hyaena; assembly: GCF_003009895.1. Taxonomy (NCBI): domain Eukaryota; kingdom Metazoa; phylum Chordata; class Mammalia; order Carnivora; family Hyaenidae; genus Hyaena; species Hyaena hyaena. The sequence goes on from NW_024080666.1 coordinate 3,183,698, forward strand.
AGTCACTGTTACCTAATTGCAGGCAACCTTGGAAGGTCCATAAAGAGACTCCTCACTTGTCATAATGCTTATTTATGCTGCATCTGTCTAGGTTATTGATGACACACACCTTATTTATCAGACCAGTCAGATGAAGCAATTCCACCATTTAGGATGTCTGCAAAGTGGCCTGAAATCAAAAGCTCTCAGGACAAGAGCTGGACTCCCTGGGGCTGGGGGAGGATCAGAGAGGAGTACTTGCCAAGACATAGACACCGTGACCCTGGGATCATGGCCTAGGGCTGATGTGTTCCCACTGTCAATAATTGTACAAACACCTGTAAGACTTCATGTCTGCCTACCATTTTATAATTTTTAAAGCTCTCCCAAAGACATTACATCCTTTGATCCTGAATGCCCCTATTGGAAAGTGGAACAGGTGCTCTTTGGGGGTTTATAGTTGGTAAAACCCTGCACGGAGATGTTAAGTGGCCAGTACAAGGTCAGAAGGCCAGACAATGGCAGAGACATGACTGTGACCTAGGTCTGAGCTTCTGTTGCACACACAGCCCTTCTGAACACAACAGCTGCAGGTGAGCCCTCATCCTGGCCTTTCAGCGTCATGCCTCCAGGTCAGCTATCCCACTGTTCGTTCCAAGGGCAAGGCCATAGCAGGCAGGAATCTGGCCTCCTGACTAGGGTCCCCTCGCAGGTCACTGATCAGGAGCATAACTGGTGAGATGCCAAAGGCTGGGTGTTGTCACGGGGCTCAGAAGGGAACTCAAGGGAATGCTGCCTTTCTTGGGCAGTCCCCAGGCTCTCTGTGTCCTGAGTCTCGAAGCACATGAAGAAGACATGGAGTGGACGGGCAGGAAATGCATGCAGCCAGAGCCCGGCTGCTGGGGCTGAATCTTGCTCTGCTGCCTACTGGCTGTGAGACCCCAGGCAAGTCCTGTAGCCTCATCTGTTTCCCTGTCTATAAAAGGGAACTCATAATAGCAAGCACTGTGAACTACTGTTAGGAGGATTAATTGAGTTAATAGTTGCCAAATGCTTAGGACGGTGCCTGGTATGTGGTAAGTGGTTTATAACTGTTAGGTAGTGACAGACCTTCTAGGGGCCAGACACTGTCCTGGTAGCATGGTTAAATGGAGGAGCAGGACACACCAGGGCCTTGGGGAGCCGCTGGCCTGTGTCTGTCTGAGCAGGGCGGCCATGCCCCCCCAGTGGGCTGTTGATGTTCAAGTTTGACTATTACAACCGCTTTATCTACAGGGTGTTTAAGAACTGGTTGCGAAACAACTTTCGTGCCGAGGGTTAGAAGCAGTGAGGAAGGGAGGAGAGGGCCCCTGCCTGTGGATGTTCAGAGAAGAGCCCCAGACCATACATGTCAGTGTCTCTCTCTGCTTTCCGGGCCCAGCAACCCCCCGGGTGCTTTGGCCATCGGGCTCCTGAAGGTGGCCAGCCCCACGGAAATGTGCTGTAAGACTTAGAACCAAAACAGAAAGCAGGTAAACGATCTCATTAATAACATTCCATGTGGACATGATAGTATCTTAGTTTTTTTAAGATTTTATTAAGTAATCTCTATACCCAACGTAAGGCACAAACTTACAACCCCGAGAGCTAGTCGCATGCCCTACCGACTTCATCAGCCAGGCGCCCTGACGTGATGATGGCATTTCAGACGTGCTGACTTAGATATGCTATTAAAATTCACTTCACTTGTTTCTTTACCACTTCTTTAAATGTGGCTACTAGAAAATTTTAAACTTCATCTGTAGTTGTATTTGTGGCTCACATCATCCTTCTATGAGAAGGCACAGCTCTACTTGGCCAAATGCTAAATGAGAGAGCTGAGTGTCAGCAGACCAGTGTACCGAGTGTCCCCTAGGACAGCCTTCGGGAGAAGGCAAGGGCTGAGCTGGGCCTCAGGGAGAGGCTCTTTCCTGTGTACCCAGAGCCCAACACAGGCCCGTCCTCAGTGGATGCTCCTTTTAGACTTTGAATTATTGGTGAAATGCGATTTGGCCATGGGATGAGAAAGAGGCAGGTGTGCAGCCAAGCCTAGGCAGAGAACAACCTAGATTCAGAGGATGCCTGAACTTGAAGCTCGTTCCTTAACACACCTCAAGGTGATCAAATTAACTCAAAGCCGGCCGACCCCTTCTTCCTCCAAGTACAGGCAATGACCATCTGGGCCTTCTTCTTTCTCAGAGTTGGCTGCCTTTGAACCAAGCCCTTTGGAGGACCCAGCTGGCTTGGGCTCGAGGCCTCCACCGCTGCGTGCTATTTCAAGAAGGATTTGGTCCTGATGGCCTCCACCCGGGCCCTAGCTTCCCAGGGACCACAACCCCATACCAGCTGTGGGAGGAAGTTTGGGAAAAGTTGGGTCTGTGCAAATGGCTGTCAGGGAAGGGAGGGGGAGGGCTCAGGAAGGCCAGGTTGGGGGCTGTCCTCTGAAAGCCAAGACTAATTCCACAGTCTAGCCACTCCGTCAAACGTTTAGTGTATCCGGGTGATTGTTCCCTGGTAGGCCACCACCGTCTATCTGCTGGGCCTTTTGTCATGTTAACTGCAGCCGATCAATGGATTGAGGTCAGGACTTCTGATGTAGGTGCAAGCTTAGAGGGAAAAAAGTCTCAAAGATTCATTTTTTCTCGTCTGGTAACACTCCGGTCACTTATTTTTTCTCAGTTAGCCTCTGCCGCTCTAAAGTGGATATTGATCAGTGCTTTAATGCAAACCTGTCAAATTAATTTTGCAGACCTGGGATATGACTGGCCTAAAATTGCTTCTGCATCTGTTCTCTGCAGCAAGCCTATGAATTTTAATCACGGCCAGAATGGGTTGGTGGCTTTTTTTGTTAGAAACTTGAATAGGAAAGGTTTAAACTGTAAATGCCAGGGAATGATGCTGTTTTGTTCTTTTCAGAAACTCATGTGGTGGAGGTCAAAGAAATTATTATGTCGGGTGTATTCTTGGCAGATGCTGTGGGAGGCTTTGCGGGCTGGCTTTCTACAGAGCTGCACCCTGGGAGCCTCGTGCCGCCATCCGTAAGCACCTGCGTTCTGGAGCCACGGCGTTGAGGCTCGGTGGGCATTGCAGGGTGTGGTTTCTGTCTTGGTTTATTCAAGGCTCACCTCCTGGGGGTGAAGAAGGCTCAGATTGCACTTCATTCTAAAGATTTCGCTTCCAGGCCTGGCTCTGCCTCGCCTTCCCCATGGAGCTTCAGGCAGGACAAAGTGGCTGTTTCTGAAATTCAGGTGACATCATACACGTTTGATGTCAGGACCAATCCTGTGCAGCTCCTCTCCTGGGAAGGGGCTCTCTGGCTGGGACCACGCTTGCGCTACGGAGGCCCGGGGCCTGGCTCAGAGCTCAGCCACGGGCGGGAGCCCCTCAACCTCTCTCCGGGACACCTCAGCCTGTCGGCCACAGCCACCACCCTGCACCCTGGTGGGAGGCCCGTCCACATTTCCAGATCTGGGAGCGGAGCCAGGGCTGTGACACTGTATCTGACACCCCCACTCCAGGGTGTCGCGGCTGCTGTCCTTGTGCCACTCTGCTGCTCCTTTGGCACTTTTCCTAATTGGGCCCCCGAGGCAGGCAGGCGCTCTCACAGGGAAAGATGCTGGCAGCACTTTTAGTTCCCTGGGAAGGGCAGGGCACAGCCTCCACAGGTGTCCAGGGGCTCCGTCTCCTCCCGTCTGGTGGCTGCCCACAGTTCGCTTTGCGGGGAATCAACCCTGACCACGTTGGCCTTCATCTCACGTCCCCGCCATCTTTTTATTGAGTGCTTACTTTGTGCCCGGCTCTGTTCTCAGTGTTTCATATACTACCTAATTAACCCTCCTCAAAACCACACAAAGGCAGTACTGTTATCATCCCTGTGTTATTGGAGGAGGCTGAGGCCTGGAGGGGTGAAGTAAACCTGCCCATGAGGCACGTGGCAAACCCAGATGATCTGAGCTCTGTCTGCCTGTCTGTCTGTCTGTCTTTGCCTATGTGCCATGAAGTACATGATGTGGCGTCATCTTCCTGGGTCTCTGAAGGCTCCATCTGTGTTATTCTTACCTGGCAATAAAACCCCAAGCCCGTTAAGGGTAGAACTCCCCTCTGCTTCTTGAATATTCAAATAGATAAATAAGGTGAAGGGCCACATGGTCACAGAGAACAGGCCAGGAAAACATTTGGGAGCCACTCTGGTGGGAACTCTGATAGACTGAGCCTTACAAAGTAAAGGGGGGAGAGAAACTTTTCATTTCATGTCAGCATATCATGACTCTCCAGTTATGAGGGACTCCAGAAGTGAGAGGCTGTGAGGTAGACTGCTGCCTGGAATAAAGAGATGAAGGATCTAGAAGACACGAAGCCCAGAGCTGGGTCCAAACCCTCAGGTCAGGGAACTGACCCCCAGAAAACTCCCAGGAGGGTCCACGAGACAGCAGCATTCAGATGCCTGTTACCTCGATATTGTCAGGGGTCAACAGAGAAGCAGATGCCCTAGTACCTGATGGGTAAAAGGACATGACTCCCCCTGTGCCCCCCACCCCCGCCCTGCTAGTGCCCCAGGAGCTGGTCCCTAAAGAGGGAAGAGGCCTGAGTTATCTAGAGCCTAGCCAGCCAGCTCCCTCCCTACCCTGCCCACATAGCATCGCTGCTCCAGATAACACTCAGGGGGTCAGATGCCCCTAAAACCGCCGTGTGGAGAGGCTGTGATGCAGTCCAAACTGAGCTTGAAGTTATACTTTATACTGGACAGAATTTTAATAATTGAAAGTGATCAGAAGTTTAGGGAATCTGAGTTGTCACTGAGGAACGGAGGTGGGGGATGAACCACAGCAGGTTGCCAGCAATGGTTACAAGGTGAAACCTTTACACACTCACGCCTCGTGGAGTTGAAACTCCCCCACGACCTGGCTCATGTAATACGGCACATAGCACGTACGCACTACGGGGTACACAGCCTGCTGAGAACCCCCTGTGGGTTAAGCAGAACTGAAGACACCTTCTCCCCACGCAGCTCCTGATGACTTCACGCCACCGGGCCCCACCCTGGCCCTTGTCCCCATGCAGAAAGAGGACGCTTCCCTTCTTGAGCACCTCCAAATAGGCCTCGTGGTCTTCATTGCCAGGCAGACAAAGTGAGCTGCTAGATCCCCAGTGACCATCTGACGGAGCTCCGCAAGTGCGTGAGATACGAGCTGATGCCTTAATGACGACAGAAATCCTCAGAGACACTTGATTAGGGGGCTTAGTCACCCTTGTGACTCTCTCCCTCCATTTCTTGGCTCTGCCTGTTGACCTCCTTCTCTGGACCACACACAGTGGCAGGGATGTGGTTATGGGCTCACCCTCTGCCCGCCCCAAGAAAAGCTTTGTCTCACATACAGGTTTTAAACGCTGAGAAAAGCCCAACTGTCCAGGTCGGGTCACCAGCCCTCCTCTTGGATGGGAGGTTCTGTGATTAGCTCAGCCTGGATCATAGGCTGAGCCTGTGAAAGCCAGAGGGCTTCTCTTACCAGGAAGCCAAGAGCAGGTGGCACTGGGGAAGTCAATCCCAATTTAAGTGTTTTGCAAGGATTCCTTGATTATTCGTGGCTGTGCATAACTTTGTGGGGAGTTTATCAAGTTACCTCAAGGGAACTGATCCTTTACCAGCCAAGAATGCTGCCCCCAGGCCAGCCTCACTGCCTCAGGGAGGGTAGCTGAGTCTCCCCTCCTGAGCAGGCTCCAGCTTCCTTCCCTGGCACTCTCCTCACTGCCAAGCAGGAAGCCCAGGCCTGGGAGCGGCACTCAATGAATCCAGCTTGAATGACTGTCTGCCATAGTGAATGAATGACCATATGAATGGAAGGAGAGGAAATGAAAAGCTGTTAGATACACACATAACCAGAGCTCACCTAACCACAGCGCTTCCTTCCCTCCAGTCTCCTGCCTCCGCTAAAAGCTTTGTTCCACGTAATATCAGATTTGGGCTCCTCTGTCTCTGAGGGGAGGGGAAAGGGCCAGCTGCTCTGTGGTCTGCAGGAAGGGATATGCGCTGGGGACCGGGGTGGGGGTGGGGGTTGTCCAGCATTAATTACTTGTGTGGCCTTGGTGCGAGCCACTTAACCTGTCTTTGCTTCAGTTTCATTGTCCATCAAATGGGACCGTGCTCTCTGCCCCGCTAAGCATCCACTACAAGGCTGAGGAGAACAAACAGTACTAGAAATTGAACATCACTTAGAAAAATGTAAAAGAAAAGCACAGTGTAGGGGGAAGGAGGTATTATGGCCATGGGCCATCATCAGCGGTACCAATTTGACTGCAGTGCTTGAAGTGAGGTGTCTGTCATGGTGTAGCCACAAGGGCGTCCAGGGGCTCCATGTGGAGAAGCTCATACCTGCAAAGAAAATTCCCCAACTGTCCTGAGGACCTGCTATGTGCCCAGCCTTGGGAGACAAAGATTTAAAAGCGAAAGAAAGGATATTCCCTGCCCTTAAGAAAAGATACACCTCCCCCAAAGCAGTTAGCTTCTTAGAAGGGGCTCAAGGACGTGTCACAGAAAATTAGCCAGTTAGTAGATACTTGTTGAGCACCTACTATGGGCCAGGCACTGTTCTAAAATCTAAGGATAAGAGGCGGATATATAGAGACCAACCCAAAGAGCTACCCGTGGATGAAAGAATGAGTAAATAGACAGGGGATGAATATGGGGTTAAGCCCGAGAAGTGCTGTAAAGGAAAAGGAACAGGGTGATGTGACGGTGAGTAGCTGGCATAGCATCTCCATCAGCACAGTGATCATGGGAAGATGATGGTGTGAGAGCTGAGGCTGAGTGAAGAGAAGCAGGGAAAAGTGTGCCGCGCAGATGAAATGGCAAGTGGGGAGCCTGGGAGGGCCAGGAAAAGGCCGTAAGCATGGTGACCAATGGGTCAAGTAGAAGCAAAGCACTGGCCAAAAGGTGTCTGGGCCCCAACCGGGACTGTCCATGAGCAGGACTGCATGCATTTCCCACAGGCAATGGAAATCCACAGGTTAGAAGCAGGGACGCAACATGATCCGAGGGAGAGAGAAGCAAGCAAACATGGCAAAACACTAACGGTTGGTGACTGCGAGCGGTGTGGGCATGATTCTCGTCATATTCTTCCTGCAACTTTTCTATATGCTTGAAATTACTTTTGGAGTAAACAGTAAAGCAATAAAAAGAACACTCTGGCTCCTGCTGGGCAGTTGGTGGCTGGGAGGGTGAGGGAGTGAGGGAAGCTGGTACCGGGGGTAGAGAAGGAAGGCCAGTGAAGAGCTTCAGTAGGGATCCAGGTGGCTTGGACCAGGGGAAGAGGGAAAGAGAGGCCACTCTCTGGATGGGTTTACGGAGGCCTGTGTTAGTTTTCTATCACCGCATAACCAGTGACCACAGACTGAGTGGTCATAAACAACATGAAGCTATCACCTCACAGTTCTGTAGGTTAGACATCTGATCCTTCTCCCGGGGCTAAAACCAAGATGTTGGCAGGGCAGCGTTCCTTTCCAGAGGTCCCGAGGAGTGTCCATTTCCTTGCCAGGGGCCGCAGTCCAGACCTTGCACGTAGCTCCCTACATTACAGAACCAGCACCCAGGCTTTGATTCTTTTCCATACAGTTATCTCTTGCTCTGACTACAACCTGCAAAAGGTTCTCACCTTTAAGGAGTCCACGGTTGCATTGGGTCCACCCAGACAATCCGGGATGAGCTCCCAATCCCAAGGTCCTCACCCTTAATCGTATTAGTAAAGTCCCTTTTGCCCTGTAAGGTGACAGATTTGCAGATTCCCTGGATTAGAGTCTGGGCATCCTCAGGCTGCATTATTCTGTCTACCGTGAGATAGAACCCTGAGGATTCACTGAAGGACTGGACGTGGGTATAAGGGAAAGTGAACTGAGGACAGCTGCTGTGTTTCTCACCAAAGATATGCATGACCAGTGGAGCCATCTCTGAAGACAGCAAGCCCCTGGGAGGAGTTGGCTGATGGAAGCAATTGGTCTCTTCCAGATGTGCTAAGTTTGGACTTGGTGTAACCAGAGTCATTGGAATCCATGGGAGTTGGGGTGGTTGGGAAGGCCTCACACCACAGCCCAGGGGTGGACGGCACAGGCAGCAGCCGGGCCAAGTGCAGGCTTGTGTGTGTCATGGCACACGCCTCCTCAGCGCCATAAATAAGTACTATGTCCCTAATCTGTCTCCAGGCACTGGAGGTACAAATATCTCCATAAGTAAAAGATGTCCCAGAAGGGAGGGAAGGGCAGATGGAGAGATGCCTGGACAGATAGGTTGGGGTCTGATTAACAGGGTCTCGCGTGTGAGGTCGTGGGGGGTGGGCCTACTGCAAGGACAAGGGGTAGCCATCTCGGGGCCTCAAGGAGGGGAATGACACAGCCCAGAAAAAGGACATGGGAACACATGACATATAACAGTCTTTAAACAGGCACCAAATGGGCCGAGTGTGGGCGCGCGCAGAGAAGATGTGGCGTGGGGCCATCGGGGACATGCACAGTGGCTCCAGCCCAGCTAGGGAAACCCTGACCTAGGTCTGCCTCTGCCCTGCTGTTCCTGCCCGGGGGGGTGGGGGGTGGGGGGTGGGGGGTGGCAGGCAATGCTTTGCGTGGAAGGGCTGTGCCTGGGCACAGCAGGGTGGGGGAGGCGTGGAATGAAGGGGAGAAGCATCTCTTCCTCTTTCTGAACTGCCGCTCTTAAATCAAACAATTCAATCCAGGTGGAAGAGGGTTGGCAGCTGGGAGGGGAGAAGAAGAAGAATCAGACGATAAAAAAAAAATCAATAACTCTTCCCCATAAAATAAATTGAGATTTGTGGAATTCACTTCCACTTGACATCAAAGATGCCGATTTGGTGAATTCGTTTAAGGCCAAATTGAAAACGTATCGTTTTAATCCAGGTCCCCAAGCTGCCCCAGGCTTCGTGGCAAAGGCCCTGGGGACTGGGTTTACAGCAGCTCCGGATGCTTATTTGGGGCCGATTGATCTCCGTTGCCCTAGAGGAGCTGTGTCCGGGGCGGCAGAAGAGGCCTGATGATGCTCCCCCTCACCCCAGGGCCAGGGCCCCTCCGGCTAGGACATCCCACGTTTGGCCACCAAAGTGACTCTACAGGAGACGCTAGGCTGGCAGGAACCCTGGGCATCTTGGCTCACGCAGCCCTTCCGACCCACATTTCTTCCTATAAATGAATGTAGGGTAAAGTACAAGACAGTCATGGAGCCGACAGACTCAGGTCTTTTGGATCATGAGAAGCGGGTGAGTGGTGGTAGGGAGGGTGAGGGCACAGAGCTGCTGGGTGCTGAGAAACGAGGCAAACACAAGATAAGGTTGACAACATGAATCTCCTTGGTCTAGCCTCAAAGAAAAGTGGACAGAAAGGTCTCAAATATGTCAGGTCAGGGGCCAGAACATATTTTAAAGTTTTTCTTTTTTTTTTTTTAATTTATTTTTATTTTTTTAATTTCCGAGAGAGAGATAGAGACAGCACGAGCAGGGGAGGGTCAGAGAGAGAGGGAGACACAGAGTCTGAAGACAGGCTCCAGGCTCTGAGCTGGTTGTCAGCACAGAGCCCAACCCAGGGCTCGAACCCACGAACCACGAAATCATGACCTGAGCCGAAGTTGGATGCTTAACCGACTGAGCCACCCAGGCCCCCCTCTTTTTTTTAAGTGTATTTATTTTTGAGAGAGAGGGACAGAGCATGAGTGGGGAAGGGGCAGAGAGAGAGGGAGACACAGAATCTGAAGGAGGCTCCGGGCTCCAAGCTATCAGCACAGCGCCCAACATGGCACTCAAACCCATGAACTGCAAGATCATGACCTGAGCCAAAGTTGGAAGCTTAACTGACTGAGCCATTCAGATGCCTCCAGAACATATCTTAACCATGGCTAATATTCAGCCCTCCCTCTACGAGAATATGGCCAGGAAATCTGCCTGACACTTGGCAGACGGTTGGCACTAGATAAAGGTTACTATTCTGATGATTACAATGACCAGCAGGGGGACCTCAGGCCAGCGGTTGAGCCCTCCTCCTGGTTTCCACATCTTGCTCTGTAAAGCGAAGGGGCAGAAGCAAATGTCTCACAGTCCGTGCCTGGCCTTTGCTGCTGTGGGGTCCTTCTCACCCAGTGACGGCACAGTCGCATGGGGCTGTTCACCAGAGGGTTTTTCCAGTCTCGGCAGCTCGCCAGCCCAACCCTCCCCAACCTCAGGCAGAGACGCCAGAGTGTCTGGGAACGCCCCGAGGGAACCGGCCCAGTGAGAGGCCCAGGAGGGGCAGCACCCGATACACCGAGACCACTTCCATGGCCACATCCACCCCAGAGCCAACTCAGGCTGGCAGGTCCCAGGCTTTGGGCTTTGGGGCCCAAGCTTGATTTGACCTCCTCAAATTGAATGTTCACTTTAGCCTAGATTTGCAAAGCAATTTGTTAATGCTCCTGTGCAGGGGCTGTTTTCTCTAGGGTTTTAAAGAAAAAACTCATTTCAATGTAAAATTCACGGCACCAAATTGAAATGTATTCTGAGCGGAGTGAGCAGTTGAGAATTTCCAGGCCCTTGCCATCAGCGCACGTCACATTGTAATTACACCTTTCTTTGTGCGTCAGCTGCCGGGCTGGCGAGGCAAATAGAAGATAATGCTGACCCTTTTGAGAAGAGAAAGGACTTTTGTGCCTGTTCCCTTTCAGAGAGAGCTCTTCCAGGATGAAGGGAGAGAGGGACACCTGAATCAATCTATCAAGGGGAACAAAACCATTAGTATCTTCAGCCTCCTTAGCCAAGATTGGTTCCACTCAACAGTTTCTGGAGCTTAGCTCTTATTTCTTCAAATGCATTTGAGGAAAGAAAAATATAAAGTATATTCTTTCTAGTACATCTTGATTCATTTTGCCCAGAGATGATCCCCCCCATCTCCCTCCTCAACACACCCACAGCACCCACAACATAAACGTGAGTATCCAACACACGTGCTCACACACATACATGCGTATACATATATGCTCAGGCATTCATATTCACATATACCACACACACACACTACACTTCATGAGCTTAATCACATACACACACACACACTTCCATGTGTTTAAAGAACAATACTAACAGATCTTTCATTGGATTATAGTTCCCCAAACAGAGAAATTTGGATAAGGCCTGGTTTAGACAATAGAGGGAAGTCTTGTCAATTTTCTTAGGCTTGATGGTGGTATCATAATTAAGCAGCAGAATGTCCCATTCTTAGGAGACATGGGCTAAGATATTTAGACATAATATGTCAACATGTCTGGGGCTTGCTTTCAATTGATTCTGCTGGTGGGGAAGGGAGGGAAAGTAAATGTACCAACTTGTTAATAGTAGAATCAGGATGCAGGGCAGAGAGGAATTCATTGCACTATTCTTGTAATATTTTTTGTGAAATTTTCCTAATGACAAATTGAGGAAATAAAGATGGAGACAGAGTTTCCAAATCGCATCCAGTTGTGAGTTTCTTTAAAATGCGTGCTTTATGTCCCAACCTGTCATCTGTGTATATGGGTTGCATAAGGACTTCAAATTTGGATAATTTTGCACAGATCCAACCTTGCCAGTGAGCATTAGTGACTGTGGTACCTGGAGAAGGACGAAGATCTGAAAGGGTAGACTTTCTCAGGTCAGGTGAAAATTTACAATTGTCTTACCTTACTCTTGGTGAACTAGCGTTTATTCTTTTGTAGGAAGTATCTAATGTGGGGGTCATAGCTTCAATCCCTCAGATTAATGAGCATCACCAATTAATATGAGTAGGGCAGATCTGTAGAGCCTGGACTTAACCTTGTAGGTAAAAGGAAGGTTTCTGAATGACACTTGGGAACCGAGCCGACGATGACAACCAGTGGGCTCATTTTCAGACAGTTGGGGGCTGTGGATACTCTGTCCCGATCCCCAACCTGTAGGTAGAGGCAACTGTCAGCTACCATTTGCGGGGGAAGCATATACAATGGAACCTGCTTTGTTCCCCCATTAGAATTGTCATAATGATGCAACCATGTTCCCTTCTCAGCCCTTAGCAGTAACAGCTAACAACTATGGAAGACTCATTAAAAAAAAAAAAAAAAAAAAAGGAAAAGTCAGAAAGGGCTGTCATGTACAAGGTCAAATCAGATCCCCTCCCTCTGCTGTGGCTGCCAGGAGAATTCTGTGCCCCTGTTCTGTGGGGATGGAGACGTGGTTGCTGCTAACCTTCCAGCCTCCCCTTCCCACCCTCTGCCTTCTCCGGACAGGTGGCTTCTCCTCCATCTGACTCAAGGCAAACCTTGACTCGTCTAAGCTCATTCTAGTAATTGCATTTGCTTTGGTTAGAAGGCTGGTCTGGGGATGAATATAGGATCTCCTCGGTGATGAGACTTCCGAGGAAGGTTCCCGCTCTAAACAGAGGCACTTGCGGGCAGAGACGTCCCTGAGTCTTCCCTAGACATGGTCAGGAAGCGAAGCCCTGAATTTCTGTAGCCAGCCTACTGCCAGCCCGAGGATGACCCCTCCCCTGGCAGATGAGAACGAGGCTGCCAGGAGAGCCCAGAGGCAGGGCTGTGTCTGCACTTCCTCTCATGGGAGATTATAAATTCCCATTTTGAGTTAAATTTTGTGTTACTTGGAACCAGTCTTCTGATTGATAAGGTCCACATCACTTAGCATTCACTGTGCTATAGTCAGGTGTGCAGGACCTGCATTGTCCTTCTCTTCCATCTGGGCTAATTTCCCACCCTGAGGACAGATATTTTGTCCTATTAGTACTGTACTCCTAGAAGCCAGTCCAACGATTCGCACACAAGAAAAAGGAATTTGTGAATCATGTGATGATGCGTCCTAGTGCCTCTTAGAAAGCAACCAAAAGGATTCATCCATCTCATGGGTATAAATGTGTAAGTGGGAAGGAAGGAAGCAAGCAAGGAAGGAAGAACGGAAGGAAGGAAAAATGCCTGTATTAAGATATTATCTCTTCTATAAAGGGCTCTCATGGTAACCTCCACGGTCAAGGCCCCATCTCCATTTCTTCCAGAAATAATCATAAGGTCCCAGGAGGAGAGGGACAAGTTCTCTATCTTTTTTTTTTTTTTAATGTTTTATTTATTTCTAGGAGAGAGAGAGAGACAGCGTGAGCAGGGGAGGGTCAGAGAGAGAGGGAGTCACAGACTGAAACAGGCTCCAGGCTCCGAGCTGGCAGTCAGCACAGACCCCGACGCGGGGCTCGAACCCACGAACCGCGAGATCATGACCTAAGCGAAAGTCGGACGCTTAACCGACTAAGCCACCCAGGCGCCCCCCAAGTTCTCTATCTTGAGAATCTCTTATCTCCAGCCATTTCCCACCAACCAGAAAGCTTTTTCTCAAGCTGTAATTTTTGTGGCTTACATTTTTAAAAAATTAGGTTTTAAGAGTACCCCTCAAACAAAATTATATTATAATATCAAGTGTTTGCTTTCAAAGCACACACCCCTAGACCTTCTGAGGCAGCCCTTTCCCTGGACCGCCACCGGCCTAGAGCCCGGTGTCGTCACCTGCAGGGACCAGGCAAGGGCAGCCGACCGACACTGGCACTGGGTCCCTTCAGCGTTTGCTTTAATTGCTTACTCAGTTAACGGGTGATTATAAACAGCACAATGCCATATTGTGCCTGCTTGCTTTTTATCTTTGGGACAAGGTTAATTGTGTTTGTGAGTTGTTTCTAATGCTCTTTGATAGTTGAGAGGTGCTCATTATGTTTAAGTCCTTAATTAAATGAACCAAATGTTAGGATTGAAAACAAAAAGTTCATAGAGCCTCACAGTCTATGGAGAGCGGAGTGTCTCCCGCCAGTCCATGAATTCCATAGAAGGACTCTTTTAGGCCAGAAACACAGTTGTACAAACCTGGGAAACAGAAAAGACAGGAGAACCCGGGACCAACAGCTTAGGGTCTGGAAGGAGGAGGCGAGCCCCAGATGGCTATGCTGACCACAGCCATCAGACACCGCTCAGGACCGCATGGCCCCATTTCCAGCCTCTCCCCTTCAATCCACCTTGCCAGTGGGCAGAAGCCCCCAAATACCGTTCACCACATCACCCCCTGCTTAGAAACTTTTAGTTCCTCACTTCACAAAGATTGGCTGGACATCTTCTATTATATATACCAAGCACTGTGTGTTTTGGGGGTATAAAGATGAAAAGGTAGTATTTCCCCTTCTGGAACTTTCGCTGAAGGAGACACAGGAGGCCTCAACAGAAATAGCATATATGTATACCGTACACTGATCGTCTGAGCGTGCACCCTAACGCATCGTAACAGATGTACACAAATAGCAAAATACTGACAGGGGCCACACACTTACCAGAATGAGCCTCACTGTGCCTCAGCTTCCATATCTGCAAAATGGAGATGATAACAGAACCTTTCTCAAAGGGCTGTAGTGAAGATTAAATTAATTAACACATGTGCAGTGCCCGGCACAGAAAGAGCATCACAGAAAGGTTTGCTTCCATTATGATTACATCCAGCTGGGACAAGGAGTCATTTAGGGTTTGTGGTTAGGTGGGAAATGAAAAGCTGGTTGCAGGGGGGCTCAGTCAGTTAAGCGTCCAGCTCTTGATTTTGTCTCAGGTCATGACCTCACCATTTGTGAGCGAGTCTGAGCCCTGTGTGAGGCTCCATACTGGCGGCATGGAGCCTGCTTGGGATTCTCTCTCTCCCTCTCTCTCTTCTCTCCTCTGCTCTCACTCACTTACTCTCACTCTCCTTAGAAAGAAAGAAAGAAAGAAAGAAAGAAAGAAAGAAAGAAAGAAAGAAAGAAAGAAAGAAAGAAAGAAAGAAAGAAAGGAGGGAGGGAGGGAGGGAGG